>NC_092041.1:92601578-93201578 GCF_003086295.3 Arachis hypogaea | reverse complement strand
TTTCTCATTCTTTGATTTCTTTCTTTTTCTTGTTGCAGATCATCGAAGAAGAGAGGCTTCAGTTGTACAGACAACTTCTCTTTTTTTTTTACTCTTTTTTTATTCATTTGGATCTGGCGATGAATTTGTGCTCAGTTCTTGATTCTTTTTGTGTGGTTGTATTTGCGGCATTATTTCAAGTTAGGTTGTTTTAGTTCAATGGTCGAATTGAATTCATTATTTTTTTGATCTTTTGGTTTACAAGTAATTTTAATTTTTGTTTTTTTGAAGTAGAAATTGGACATCAATTTTATATAATTCAATGATTCTTCTGGCAAAGATAACTAAAATTCTGTGATTATAAAGATTGAAGATGCAATAACAAGTTAGAGAAGTAATAGGAGGGTTTGAAAAAGAGGGAGAATTGAGAAGGAGAACACGGAGATGAGGCGAATTTGCGAAAGGATGGAAGAGCGGCAGAGGAGGAGGAAGCTGCCGCCATATAATAGGGATGAGTGGTTGAAATTAGAAATGGAATTGTGCCGCCATATAATAGGGATGAGTGGTTGAAATTAGAAATGGAATTGAAGAGGGATAGGGTTTTGAAAAGTTGGAGGTGCCACGTATGTTCGGATAATAATGAAGTAAGTGCATAACTAAAACAGGATATTTTTGTCACACGAAACACAATTTTTATGGGTATAAAATCAGTTTCGATCTATCATAAATACATATGTCAATGTTATCATCTTTTATGGATACAAATGATGATTTATTCAGTATGGTTCAACAATAAAATGCACTTTATTATTATATTGACGCACACTAGTTAGTACACAAAACGTAATATAATATTAATTGACGTTTAATTAATGATTAACGATGTAGACATGTAGTGCCTCAAGGTCCAGGTAGCAGCCCCTCGTGGTAAGCGTGGCTGCCTTGAATTTTTTGTTTCTTTTTCTGCTTATGGTCCATTACTCTTACAAAAAGATTTTTCACATTGTTTCTAGAAGAATCGAGAATTTCTTGCTTATTTTTCCTTCCAACTCCTACTCCCTTTTCTTTGTTTCTTTCTTTTTCTTAATAGCTTCTCTACCTCACAGTTCTAGAAGACGTAACTCGTAAGGCAATGCAAGAATTATTGATTGCATATACTAACAAATATAAATTAAAATATTAGAGATGATGCAATAGAATAATTTGTATAAACTAAAGAATATTCAATAAAAGACTTTTGGAACTTATACTAATAATCTATCCAAAAAGGTAATACAAAATATTAGGGTGAAGAATGAAGATGATGCAATAATAGAATTAGTAAAAACTAAAGAATATTTAATAAGAGATTTTTGGAACTTCTTCAAATCGGTATATAGCGTGGCGGTTTTGCATTTTTCCATCATAATTAGCCGAATGCATAGGGGAGAACAAATTAAACACGTTTTAAAGATTCGTTGAGACAATTGTCAAAATGCATGGTAAAACTCTCTCACGTTACAAAATTGAAAAAAAAGAATTATGTCATTGACAAAATAATTCCACAAAAAATAAGCTGTACTTGTGACCCATCAAAATGGCAACAGTAAATGTCCAATCATAATTATTAGGTTATTTTTGTTAACGTCAATGTTTTAATAAAATTCAATATCTAAGTCAAACAATTAAGTCGAATTAAATTTTTATAATTTAATTCACTTTTACGTGCCACTCTTTTTAATAAACCTTCAATTTAATGTGCAAATATATATAGGAAAATTTTCTAGTCCATACATATGAATCACATGAAATATCTATACATATAGATCCGTTGTGACAGTTAGCATGTTGCGATGCATAACTTCCTTCCTCTGTGGTACATGAAAAACTGCGCATAACACATCGTAGCATATAGTTAGTAGAGTGTGTCAACGGTATACATTAAGAGATTAATGTGTGTGGGATTATGATTTTTTTAAAAGTGGGCTGAAATTGTTTGGACTTATAATTGTTTGGGCTTCTTTAGGGTTAATGGGGTTTTTGGTTTTTTATGATGGTCTGAGGTCAAGAAAATGGATTGAAGAAAAAAAAAAGCGTTATGAGAATCTTTATTTTTATTCTAAATAAATATATATTATAATTAAGTATATAAAGTTGAATGATTTTTTTATTCTAATCTTTGAGTGTGAGTGGTATTTTCCACAATATTAAAGAATATTTAATACTATAATTGAGTTTTAACTTTTAAAAAATCTTTAATGATTTAACGGTAAGATGTGTAAGTGCTGATATATTTTAATTTTCTTTTTTTTCTGTTTTAGACTTACATGATCTTTTACATTTTTTTAATTTACATAAAATGTTTTAAAGTTTATATTGTTTTCTGTATTATTATTATTATTATTATTATTATTATTATTATTATTATTATTATTATTATTATTATTATTATTATTAGCAGTAATTATTTTTTAATTTTTGGTTAACGAGTACATATTAATTAAAGAGATGTTTATCATGTGTTAGTGGGTCACCGAATAAAATAGGAGAATAAAAAAAAAGCTAGTGGCAAAATTGGGCTTTTTGTCTTCCATTAATATCCTCTATTTATTAGTTTTTATTATGATCACTTATGATTGGTTTATTTTCTCGTTCAATCACTATTCATTAAAGGATACAGAAAAACTTTAACATTGAAGGAAAGGAAGGTTGAGGAAGAGCGTTTTGGTTTATTTGGCGTTAGAGACAGTATCCCAATTCCCAAGTATTGAGACGAAATTTTCCTTTTCTTTGGTTTGCCTTGTGTTGGTGAGTAGGGTGTGGTGGAAATTAATCGTGAATGGATAATTTTCTTGCCATTATTCTAAGGATTTTCAGCTTCCATCCAAGCATCCAGCCTTTCAATGAACCTGTTGTCTCTCCCACATGGTTCACTCGTTCTGAAAAAAAAAATTATGCTTTATTTTTTTGGGCTTCAATTAGGAGAATATAATATTGTTCTTCAGCTTAACATGATGTCTTGTTTTTGTTGCTGACATAATATGTTGTATTGTGGGCTAGTTTGGTATTGTTGGTTGTTTAAACTTCCTTAGTCAAAGATGAATTATATGCAGCTCTTTTTTGTGTTCTTTATAAATATAATGTAAACAGGAAGAGTGAAGTACCAACCCGGCCCTATCCATTTTTAAGAATGACAACGCGACTCCTCAAAATAAAATCGATCCAGTTCGGTCCCTGTCCCCGATTTTCGTCACACAAGGTGGTCCCCATGCGTTTTCTCCGGCGAGACATGACAAAAAACGCTGAGCTGGCTTGTTCAGTGCATGACATGTCATATGTGGTGGATGACGTGTTCAGTCAGTGCTGAGATGGAGAAGTTGAGATGAACAGGGACTAATTTGTCCTACCCAGTCACCATATAAACGACGTCGTTTTACTGGGAAGCAACGTTTCAGTTGCTTTTGAAAAGGTGAGTTTCCATGAAACCCCTTCTTCCAGCCTTCACATTTAGAAGAAAACCCTAACAGAGCCATGAGGAGCAGCAGCAACGAACCACCGTCGAGTTCCATTGATGGGAGTGGAAGAGAAGTTTTTAAAGATGAAGGCAGAAGTCCTCTAAGTGTATCTGCAGGAAGTATTGTTGCGCCGAAGAAGAAGAAGAAGTTCATTGCTCCACGATGCCGGTGTGGGGCACATGCTATTTTGTTTCTCTCTTCAACAGAACTAAACCCTAACAAGTTATTTTTTGGATGTCCACACTTCAAAGTAATCTGAAATTTAATTTAAGTTTCGTTGATTTTAACTCGATGTGATCTAGTATTTGAGCTGTGGGTATATTCTACAAAGCACAAAACCGCATTGTAAATTTTTTGCATGGTTGGATGTTTATGTTGCATCGTTTGAAGAGTTTCCCAGAAAATCTCCTGATATAGAGGGTTGGACGCGAGATCAAAGTCAGATTGTTGATGCTGCTGGTGTTGATGTTGGAAAACTGAGGGAACTAAATGCTAGAGTTAGTGGATTAGAATTGGAAGCTAAAAATTGTAATGCCAACAGTGGTTCTAGCGGTGTTAGTGTTAAGGCTTGGTTATTGCTTTTATATTTGGAATTGTGATCTCCAAATTTTTGTAAGGCATATGAGTAGCAGGAACCTTCTATGATACTAGGTTGTTCAAAGTGTGTCTTGTTTTTTAGAAGAGTATGTTATTTACATTTTAAGTGGTATTACTTTAGAAGTATATATGTTGTTTCAGATGAGATTATGATTTGATCCAAGAAAAATGGTCTGTTACTACTTTGATGAATTCTGGCAGCATGTAGTCATACAGATTTTTTACTGGAAAATCTTGGATAAAAAAATCCAAAAGATGCCTTATATAAACCATGTACACAAAATAACCAATCATGTCCTTGTTCAGCATGAGAAAGGGACAACTTATAGCCCTCTAACAACAAAAAGAAGGCCAACATGTAGCCTTGAACCAAGGTGTTTCCTAAATTTGTCAAGTTTCAAACTGAGTTAAACATCTTCCACATCAGTCTAGTAGAGTTTTAAAATGACTTAAACATGCATACAAACACTTAAAAGCTTCCAAAATATTTTCTAGATTGTAAACACAGACACTTAAACTAATAACAAAAGTAGTCATTCTGATCATCTATGTCAACAGCAATATATCAAATATCAAGTCTTCCTCGGAGGTATAAACCCAGGGGTAGGAATGAACTTGAAAAGCCTTACTGCAGTCCCGGAACTTGCTGCAGCCATGGTCTCAGCAGAAGGAGCACTTTGTTAAAAGGGAACATTAGCAGTTGTTGTCCTCGGGTTCACAGCCTGACCGGTTGAAACACATGGTCTAAGACCTGATGCTGCTTGAACTGATGGTGGAGTAGGTTGTCCAAATGAAGGTGGAGCTGAGATAGGAGCAGTTGGGGGCCTAACAACAGGGTGCTTTCTTCTCTGGGCATAGCTGAGGTTGGGGGTGGAGCAGGGTTGTGGGGGTGGTTGATTCAGGTTCATAGCCTCTCTTGCAACCTGTAACAAAAATTTAATGAGTATAAAATAAATAAATAGCTTAAAACAACATTGACCAATCACTATACCTCATCTGCCTGGGGTGCATTTTGTGAAATGGAAATTTCTTCTCCCTGTTCCTGTTGGTCAGAATTACCCTTCTTATGCATTGTCTTTGGAAGTTTCTTCTTGTTGGTTATATTATCCACCTTCGGCCCATGACTGAAATATGCTTTAGCCCACACTGCCAGATCAAATTGCTGTAGATACTTCCATGCACCATGATTGATTTTCTTCATTTTCTCCATGCATGCATTGAATTCTTGGAATGTTGTGCATCTTGCTGCTTCCCATACCATTTGCTTTGTTTGTTGGTCTTTGAAATGTTTGATAAAGTTTTTCCAAATATGTAGCACACAATTGCGGTGGTGTGCATTCGGCATTACTTCCTTGATAGCTAACTCTAACCCCTGCAAGCGTTAGATAGACAAAAAAATTTAACAGTGTACATATCACTTGAATTAATTGAATTTGTTCATAAAAGATAACAAACAAACTAACTGAATTACCTTCTACTGATCACTTATAAAATTCCATCCATGCTGCGTTACCAGCCCCAAATCATCTTGCAATAGCATTAGGAACCACTTCCCGGTGTCCTTACATTCATTAGGGACAACAGCGTATACTATGACAAAAAAATAGTTGTTCGCGTCTTGGCCCACTGCATTCAACAATTGTCTGCCATAATACCCTTTTAAGAAACAACCATCTAGACCAATTAACGGCCTACAACCCTGAATGAAATCCTTCTTGGAAGTGTCTAAGATAATGTATAACCTATCAAACAATGGGAGGGCTTCAGGTTGTGGTATTGTCTCCATCAATGCTGTAGACCCGGGATTACTCCTATGAATCTCACTCAAGTAGTCTCTAACTTTTCCATACTGTACCCGTGCATTACCAATGACCACTTCTCTAGCTACTTTCAAGGCCCTCGCAATCATTCTATGGTTAAGTTGCACATTGTACTCCTCAATCATGTGATTCATTGCCTGCCTTGGTTTCATATCAAGATGGATAAGTAGTCTTTTAAAGAGCTTCGATGCCACCCAGTCCCTATCTGCCATGTTGTTGCCATAGTCTCTGGCACAGGTGTGCTCATTTATAAGAGTTTTCACCTGGAAACACCTACTAACACTATTCCAGGATATGAAAATTAGCCATGAACAATCCTCAGCAGCATATGCTACCCTCAGCCTATGCTTTTCATTTTTAATATATAACATATCCTTTCCCTCAGATACAAAGTAGTCTTTTAAAACCTTCTTGAACGTTTCCATTGTAAGGAACATCTGACCAATCTTAAACACTACCTCTCCATACTCAGTATCCTTACTAAAGAAATCATATGTTGTCCTTCCCTCATCCTCAGAAGAAACTAGGCTGATGAAGGCCTCACTCTCATACTCATATGGTTTCTCATAATCACTATCCATCTCCACCTCAGTTGGGACTGAGCTTCAGTTACTAGGCCCATCACCCATACTAGGACCCTCCCCCGATCCACCTACAGGCCCATCTATCTGGTCTGTTTGTCCAGCCCTAACACTTGGTCTAGCTTCTCTACTTTGGCCCTCCATCCCCTTCTTGCCTAGTCCATCTCTTAAGATATGCCTCCTTCTAACACCATAATATTTTTTAGATGTTCTCTTCTTAGCAGTTCTTGGTGATTGTCTTGGGGTATTACTACTTAGACCACCCTTCTTACCCTCATTCTTTTTTTAGGCACACTATTTTTCTTCTTAGTTTTTTTTTCTCATCTGTACTTTTATCTTCAGTTTCATACCCAGCAGCCTCATTACTCGTCTTTTTCTTTGCTGAAACTCCCTTTTTTGGAACCTTTTTCTTCCTCTTGTATTCTTCTTCACTACCACTATCATCTGTCTCAAATCCAGGGGGAGGAGGCTTGTAAGGCTCATCTTCTGTTGTCTCATATCCATCATCAGTTGATGACGATGACGATAATGAATCCAACACAACAGTCTCCTCAACCACATCTTCTTCAACTACATCAGGCATGTCCACATCATGTTCAAAGTAGATGTATAGCTCATTAGTTTCCCTATACCTCAACTTATCCTCCCTTATCTGATTAATTTCTACATCTCCTTTAATTACATGGAGTCCAGTTTCCATATTCGGTTCTCCCGTATCAAGCCAGAACATCTGATTATACTCTCGGTAACCCAATTCTTTTAAATAATTCAACCAAGTCAAAAAAATTTACGTAATCCAAGTCTAAGGGGGGGGATCTCTTCACTTTACCATCCAAGTAGCAAATATCACTTTCAGAGTTTCTGACAAATCTCTCCCCATGATGAAACACAGGAATGACCATATATTCAGACATCTGCAATCAGTTTATTCAAGCTTTAATAAAATCTCCCTAACAATAAATATGTTTAAACAAGAATGACCACCACTATATTATTTAATTTTTTCAAAAATGCACAAAGTTCAGGGTTATTTGAATTTTTTCATGACTAGGACCACAAATGGTTGCAGACAACAATGGTTCCTTGTCAGAAGCAGAATCAATTTGGGGAGACCACGCAACGCACAAGGGACAAATGCTTCATATAAAATCACTAACCTGAACTGTCTGCAGCGTCCTGACACGATTCCGTTAAGCTCTGTCAACAGCACCACCAAACCGCCGTGAACTATGACGTCGTCAACACTGTAAGCAGCAATGTCAGCGCTTCCCTCCACCAACACAGCGTCCACAACGGTCTCGAGAAGTAAAGAAGCTTTTGACCTAGGATTTTCTTGTAAATGTCAAGGCTGGGGAAAGGGGTTTTATAACCCACCTTTTCAGAAGCAACTGAAACGTTGCTTCCCAGTAAAACGACGTCGTTTATATAGTGACTGGGTAGGACAAATTAGCCCCTGTCCATCTCAGCACTAACTGAGCACGTCATCCACCTCACATGACAGGTCACACACCGAACGAGCCAGCTCAGCATTTTCTGTCAAGTCTCACCGGAGAAAAACGCATGGGGACTGCCTTGTGTGACAGAAATCAGGGACAGGGACCGAACTGGATCAATTTTATTTTGAGGGGTCGTGTTGTCATTCTTGTAAATGGACAGGGGCCGGGTTGGTACTTCACTCTAAACAGGAACAAAAAGGAAGAGCATAAATCCAGGGGGAGCTACTCTTGAAAAAGAAAGGGGGAGCAACACAAAATCAACCAGCATCATTCAAATGGAAGTTATTTAACTTAAATAAAATTCTTTTCCTTTTGATCATTGCTTTAATTATGTTTGTCATCAAGGGAGAGATTGTTGAGTTAAGAAATTAACTAAATTAATTAATGATGACAAATATTATTTTATTGGTAAATTATCTAATAAATGTTAATCATTTGTGATTAAGTGTTGCATGCTAAAATGTATTGTTGCAACAGCCCAATATAAAAGCAAGCAGCCCAAGTGGATGAAAACTACAAACAAGGCTGGTGGGCTATAATACAAATAGAAGTCCAAAGAAAAACAAAACAAGAGATCAGGCGGGCCAAGCAAATCAAGACCCGATCCAAGCCCGATTTGATTTCAGCAAATCCCTCCATCTTGCTTCCAAAGTAATGTTCATTTTTCTCTGTCTCAGTCAAATCACAGAAGTAAAAGAAAGTGTTTAGTTCCTAAGCTATTCAAAGAAGAGGAAAGAAAGAGAAGGTTAGGCAAGAAAGGCTGAGGTCAAATCAGCAAGTTCAAACCAAATCAAGTTTAGGCAAAGGTTAAAGGTAAACCATTTCCTATTGCATGAATACTGCGTTCCTCTCTTCTTTCCAACTCTCTGCCATTCCAAAAATGGGTTACAAGGGAAAGTTGATTTTTGCTCTAATCTGCTGTGTATCTATGGTCACAAGTCTTGGGGACCAAGTAGGTTCTCAATGGCCAAGATCTGGGTTTACCATTGAGAATATCAGTTTTCTGCTTTTCTATGATTTTTGGTCAACAAGAGAAGGTCAGAGCACAGTTTTCTTTCTGAGGATTAATGAGAAAAAGGTGAGATGGTGGGTTGGTGAAGCACACTACTCAAAGTTTGACCTAGGAAGAAGAACCCAGCAACATGGAAGGAGATAAAAGAAGTTTGCTGTTCATTCAGAAGGTAAGGAGAGATAACCAGTGTTTTGAGGTTTATGTTCTGAGAGGAATTCTCTGAAGAAGTTCATCAACTTGGACAATGCTTCCTAATCAAATGGGCATTCCACCAGAATGAGGAACTAAATCAGAGGCTTGCTAATCTAGTTTATCACATAGCAAAGAGGTTGTTGAAACATCAATCTCCTTCAATGTTTTACAGATTGTAATTTACTTTTCAATGTTTATCTTTCTGTAATTTCTTGAGAGAAAAGGCATAATAAGAGAGCTCAAGTAAAAGTCATGAGTGGAAAGAGGCTGAGTGATGCACTTGAGAGAAAAGCCTAGAGTTATTTTCAGATTTATTTAGGTAAGTTTGTGTCTTGTATCCAGTACCAGTGAGGTATCCCTTTCTTAGTTGGGTGAGCACTAAGAGTGAAGAGGTACGTATTAGCATATCCAATGTCAAGTTAGGTTAGAACTTGAGTGTGAAAGGATTGTGTCAATCCTGTGGAAGTGGTGTATGTAATACTTCTAACTATAGTGAAAATTCCTCCATTATTGTGGAGGAGACTAGATGTAGGTTGCATTATTGCACAAGGTAACTGAATCAGGATATATGATGGTGTCAGCTTCTCTCTTCTCTAATATGTTCTGTTTTCTAATATTCATGAGACAAAAATAAATTGTCTCATAAATTTTCCGCTGCTGAGTTCAAACAGAATCAAAATTAAAAGTTTGTTTTAAAGGGTTATTTCAATAACTTAAAAGAAAGGCATAGATTCAACCTCCTTCTCTAAGCCTATCACATCCTTCAATTTATATTCTGATAAGTTCTGCATAATTCAAAACTCTTCCTCTTCCTCTTCCTCCTCCTCATCTTCTATTGTTTCTTCTGTTTCTTTTTTATATCATCATCATCTTTTTTTTATTCATCTTTTTTTTCTTGTTTTATCTTCTTAAGTTTCTTCTTACTTTACTCTTTTAACAAGAATAAAAA
The DNA here is from genome assembly GCF_003086295.3 of Arachis hypogaea. NCBI lineage: Eukaryota > Viridiplantae > Streptophyta > Magnoliopsida > Fabales > Fabaceae > Arachis > Arachis hypogaea. The sequence goes on along the minus strand of NC_092041.1, from coordinate 93,191,458 downwards.
CAAAAAATCAAACAAAAAAGAAGAAACACATAATACTGTAAAATTATTAGAAAAAATATAAACCTATGTTCATTCAACTAAAAGAGAAAAAGAAATAAGAAAAAAAAGAAGAAAAAATGCAGCATTAAAGAAAATATTTTTGTGCATTTGTAGCAAAATTTCGATGTAAAAACTAAGAAATTTATGTGTTATTGTTAAGAAATTTCAGTGTATTTTCATTCTGATAAATTCGGCATAATTCAAAATTCTTCATCTTCCTCCGCTTTCTTCTTATTGTTCTTCTTCTTTTTCATCATTATCATCTTCTTTTTTTTCTTATTCATCTTTTTTTTATTTTACCTTTTTAAGTTTCTTCTTATTTTACTCTTTTAACAAGAATAAAGACAAAAAAATTTCAAACTAAGAAGAAGAAGAAACATATAATGCTGCAAAATTACTAGGAATAGGATGAACCTATATTCATTCAACTAAAAGAAAGAAAGAAATAAAGAAAAAAGAAAAAGAAAAATAATGCAATATTAAATAAGATATTTTTGTGCTTTTGTAGTAAAATTTCGGTATAAAAATTAAGAAATTCATATGTTATTGTTAAGAAATTTCAGTATATTTTCATTCTAATAAGCTCTGCATAATTCAAAATTCTTCCTTTTCCACCTCATCTTCTGCAACTTTTTCATTTTCTTCTTATTTCTTTTCTCATAATTCTTCTTGTTTCATTCTCTTAAGAGGAATAATTGTAATACCCGGTCTAACCGAAATTAATTAAATAATAAGTTAAATAGGAGCGAATATGGTTGGAAGATTTGGCAATTGGAATTTGATGATTTAAATATGATATTCGGATTCAGTGAATTTTTCCGAGTCGGAAAACATAGTTTTCTGCGTAAAAGCGCGCGGTGGAATTTTGAACGGCAGTACCGGCTGAGATCTGTCTGGTACTGCAGCTGAGAAAATTGATTATGAGTAAATAAGATTAAGGAATGAGGAATTATGATTAGGGGAGGTAGAAGTATTTAAAGTGCGATTTGGAGCGCTAATCTTAAAGGTTTTGGCCTAAAATTGGGCCAACGGACAAAAATAAGTGAACCGGGCCTAAGTGGGTCCAAGACCCAACATATATATAGCTTTATTAAGCCATTTCAGCAGCATTCATCCCTCCATTTTTGTGTTCCACGCTGAATTGAGAAGAGAGAAGAGAAGAGAGAAACCCTAACTCTCTTTGATCTTCAAATCATCATAACTTGAGCTACGGAGCTTTGATTGACAAGCCGTTTACGGCCACGCATCGCTCTTCTCATCCTCTACAATTTTATCTAAGTTTTGTGGTAAGTAATCCACTGTCCTCTGCCCAGTTTTCATTTTTCTCTTCAAATTCGAATTTGGTTTGGGTTTTGAGGAAATCTTGTGATTTTGGTTGTTTAGGAGTGCTCTAGTATGAGCCATGGGTGATATTCATCACAAACTTCAGTAGGTTAAGGTAAGAAACCCTCCAACCCTTGTGAATTGTCATTTTTATGAGCCCTAGATTGATGTATGTATGTGATATTGGTTATGTTAGTGTATTTGATAGTTTTGGTGCACAATTGGGAGATTGGTGTTGCTTGAGGAGCTTTGGTGAGGCTTGGGGCTAAGGTTGGTAGAGACTTCCAAAGAAGAGGCTCAATTGATTTGCCTACAAGAGGTACGGTTTAAGTTTCATTTAAGTACTGTGTGGTGTGATGAGGATTCCTAGGCTAGATGCCCCTAGGATTAAGTTTGGATTGTGTAAATGGTTGGTGCTAATATGCATAGTTGGTATGTAATGTGAATTAATGATTGGGTTGAAAATTGTGTGGCCTTGTATGCTTGGCGTAATGAGCATTTGATGTATTGGGTAATGAGTATTGATTTGTGGTTTATGCATTTAAATTGTGAACTTGGGCCGGAGGCCGTGAATCTTGGGCCGGAGGCCGGAAAGAGGTAAGGAAGGTAAGTTGATATGTGTATTGTATGATGACACAAGTGATTGGATAATTTCAGATAATGAATATATGAATGATTGGGTTGGTTATTGAATAATAAGGTTTGATGAGTTGAAGTGTGGAATTTGGTAATTTTTGGTGAAATTGTATAGATGAGGTATGTTTGGTTTTGGTTAAGGTATGTTATGTGGTCATATATGTGATCATGATTATTGATGCCATGATGGTATGATGATGCATGAGAGATATGTATGTTGTGATATATGCTTGAGAAATGATTAAGGTTGATTTGTGGGTGAAACCATGTGATAGTGAGTATGATATTGATTATGTATAATGATGATTGATTGAAAATAGTATTGTTAGAAATTGGGATGAAGAAGGATGTATGACATGTTAATGTGTTTATAATTTAGCCATTTGTTTGAAATGGGTAAAAATGGTTATATGGCGGTTTTGTGAATTGTGGTAATGTGTTAGTGTATGAGTTGAGGAGGCTTAATGTCGATTTTGATATACTTTGATTGATTTCAAAGAAAAGGGATGAAATTGGCATGTTTTGGTTGATTTTGAAAAGAGTTGAAAATGACTTGTTTTGAAAATGGCACTTTGTGGTTTTGAGTGAAAATATGGTTTTTGGGCAAACTTTGACGGGACTTAACTTAGACTGCGGATTTCTATTTTGTGTCAAACTTGTTTAGAAATGAAGTTGGATCCGGGATGTCCATGCCGTTCGAAGAACGGGCGAAAAACGATTTAAAATGAGGAAGTTATGTCCGTCAGAAGATTGGGGGTTGAATTTGTGAATTCTGCAGCTTTTAACTTAGAAAATTTTTAGCAGAATGACCCTCCACGCGTAGGCGCACTTGGCGCGTACGCGTCGTTCTTCAAGAAGGCACCATCCACACGTGCGTGTGGTGTACGCGTGCGCGTCGATGCGCTGCACCCAATGCCCAGCCATTTTTCCGAGAGTTGTGCCAGAGTTGTGCCAGTTTTGTGCCTGGGGCGCAAATGCACCCACACGTACGCGTGGTTGACACGTACGCGTCGTCTGGCTGTGTTTCAATCCGCGCGTCCGCGTGTATGACGCATACGAGTCGATGAGCTTTGTGGCCATCCACGCGTGCGCGTGAAGTACGCGTGCACGTGGCCTTGTTTTCATCCCAAAGTTGATTTGTGAGTGTTAAAAGCTAAGTCCCATACTTCTAAGCCTCCGATCTCACTCCTTATGTATTAAATCATTATGATATGCCTAGCAATGAGAAAGGAGCTAGGGGAGGTGGTAACTTGCGAATGAAACAAGGGGAAAAGTTATGATCAATGATGATCAAAGATGATTATATGAGATACGGAGGATGGCGGTGGAAGTACCGTGTATGCCATGAGCCGAAGGGCTATATTTACTGATAAATGGTTGGTTCTTGATTGAACCATGAGCCGGATGGCTGAGTTATTACCGGATACGGCAGAGCCATGTTGATAAATTGGCTAGTTCTGGATTGAGCTGTGAGCCGGATGACTGAGTTATTGCCGAGTTACGGCAAAGCCATTATGGATTATGGCTGAGTATAAAGGCATATATGATAAATGAACGAATATGATAAATGAATAATGACGAAAAATGTTGAATGTAAGCATGCTTGTGTTTTCTCTCTGGTTGTAAGGGTGACAGGGCACCGATACCCTCTAATGGCGACAGGGCGCAGATACCCTCTAATGGTGATAGGGTATATATTCCCTCTAATGATATTAATATGCAACAGAGAGACTGTGCCCGGGTTAGCTACCGGACACGTCAGGTTGGCTTGATAACCGACAGATGATATCATCAGCCATAGGGCAGGCATTCATCATTTGCATATGTTTGAATTGTTTGGGTTTGCCTATTTGTTTTGGATTTCTACATTATATATGCTAAGTTACCTAATTATGTGCTACTTGTTCTACTTGTACCTTAATTGTGTATTACTTGCCTGTATTGCTTGTGTTTGTACAACTGAAAGGCCCCTCATGTTGGTGTGGGTGGAGGTTGAGGGCTATTCTTGATGAGATGAATTGATGATGCGATTGCATGATGATGGTGATCATTGGTTGAGATGATTTGAGCTCCCTAGGTAGACGCAGTGATGTGGTTTCACTAGCTCCAGGTGAGGGTATGATGTATTGATATAGAATTGCTTAGACAGCACGACTGATGATGGTTTTGTTTATGATTCTGAATCTGATTCATGGGAGAGTCAGCGAGTTGGGAATCATATGAGATATGAACTAGATTTAGTATCCCCTTACGACAGATACCTATTTATGGATTAGTGAGAATTTAGGCTGGATACTTGGTGAAAAGGAGTTTAGGATGCTTAGTGATTTTTATTGCAGTGCATTGTATTTATTTGGCACTTTTACCGTACTGGAAACCCATGGGTCCGGGGTTCTCATTCCGTATATATCTCTTGTTTTTCAGATACAGGTCCAGGTGCTCAGCAGTGAGTTGTGGGTTGTCTGAGAGACGGCGAAGATCTTTATTTTCTCTACTTTGTGTTTTGCTTAGAATCTTTTCACCTTTGTTTCGAAAAGATTATATTATGTATTGTACTCTTTTAAACTTGCCTATAGAGGCTCTCATGTTTCCTTTGGGAGAGATTAGGATATACTGTTGTCAACTACTTTCATACTGTACCCTAGCCGACCTAAACTTCGCAGGTCGCGACTAGTGGCTATTTACTTATGCTATAAATATCTATCTGTTATCTATCTCTTAATCTCCTTTATGCCTTGTCCGTATATCGCGTTCGACTTAACGGTTTATCTTTTTGTTGTTGAGACGTGAGTGATACGTCTTTGTGATTTTATTCCTACTCTTTTCAGGCTTCTCGATTAATACTCCTTTTGAAATTACCTATATCTATATATATAAAAAAAATCCACCTGAGAGTCGTACCACCGTAGTATCATTGACTTATGACTCAAGCATAAGGATTTGTATATTAGGGTGTTACAATAATATAAAAAAGAAAAAAGAAAAATCAATGCTGCAAAATTATTAGAATGAAAAGGAGAAAAAGAAAAAACACAATAACAACAGCAGCAATAAAAAAATGACGATAGAAAAAAAACACGCGAAGAAGGAGAAAGAACACGAAGAAAAAAAAAGAAGAACACAAAGAAAAAGAAAGAACACAAAGAAGAAGAAGTATATATTTACATTAGTGAAGCACACATATGTACACACTCCGAATAATAAAAATAATTTTTATTAAATTTAGACCAACTTAATTAGATTTAGTTGTCAAAAAGATTTGAATATATAACAACACCGTCAATATTTATGATGTACCTTAAATCGTCATATGACAACATCTATGTGTAGAAATATAGAATACACTTTAAAATAGGAAAATCTTTTATATGTACCAATGTACTTGACTCATATACTAGTATTCTTTGATTTTGAACCATCCAAATATTGAATAAAATATGTTAAAGCTCAGATGTTGCAGAGTGTGGTTGAGCCTTCGACTATGTAATGTCATGCTATTTGTTCGTAAATCTCTTCATGCAATGTTTTTCTTTATTTTCCGTGGCTGCCATTCTCATATCTAGTGCCTATACTTTCTCTTTTTTAATTTGCCTGATTGTATATTGCATAATTTCTTAAGTTATTCGATTTTAATTTTAATATACCTTTCAATATTCAATAACTATATATATTTTTTGGCAGCCATCATCACTCATTATTTTTTATTTTAATATATATAAACTATCTTACTTTCAATTTTGAACACATTGACAAAATTATTTTTCACTAGTATTAATCATAAAACATTTTCAAAGTATTTTAAAATATGACAAAACTACTCGACGTTAAATATATATTTTTAAAAAATTCTTTAAAAGTTAAATTTTGATACAATTTTCTACAAGCGTAATTAAAAAAATGAGATCTTTCCATCTTTAAAATTTTAAAATTTTATACTTTGTAGATATTTTGTGATTAATATTAATAAAAAATAAAGAATAAAAAATTTTAAAGATCAATTTTTTATCTGATTTATATATATTTTAATAGTTATTCAAATATTTTTATAAAATTTTGGATAGAATACAATAGCAGTTTGCCAAATATAAAAATTGTTTGACACTTTAACAAAAATAATATTATTTTTGTTGTATTTTATAATATTTTAAAAATATTTTTATCTTTATTAAAAGTGAAGAATATTTTAATTTTATCAGTATTTTAAAAAATAAGAGATCATTTTAGTAATTTATCTTTAATAATTTATATAAAATTTTTAATTTAATTTATTCATATATATCCGTGATATGTTTTTGCAAAAAATTAAATTAATTTAGTATTTGATGCAATACATACTAAATTGAAATAGTTTTTCACGTTCATTATTTGATAATATTATAATCACACTTTAAATTAATAACGGTGTCACATATATTTGGCAGACCAGAATAATATTATATACCCTCATGGCTCATAATTTATTTTAGAATAATTTACATCAATAAATTGATTGAAAGTCAATATTGGACAAATATTCTTTTTTTTTATGTCTAAACATGAAAAGAAACATTATTCTATATCCGAGCGGATGATTTGCTGGAGATCAACACAAGACTCAAACCAAATAACATGATTAGAATTACTCTTGGCACCATATTTAGCCATCAAATTCACAGCTCTATTTGCTTCTCGAAACACCCATTCAATGTGAACAAGCCAAAGACGAGATAAAAGCTCCTGAATCTTGTGAACCAAATCTGTTACTTCAGATGAATACCCACTTGTAAGCTCATGCATGATGGACAGAATGTCAAGACAATCCATTTCACATATAATATCCCTCAAACCGCAATCCCAAGCTAAACCAGCCCCCTCCAAGCAGCAAATAATTCACATCTGATGATAGACCAAGGAGGAATGCTTCCAGAGTAGCCCGAGATCCAATCTCCCTTAGAATCTCTAATAATACACTCAAATCCCGCTAAATTTGAATCCATATACAAGTTTGCATCACAATTAACTTTAAAACTATTGCCTACCGGTGTTTTCCGACACAGGCAATTTCGAAGAAACCTAAAGGCATTGTTTCGAGTCCTGTAAACCTGTAAGTCCTTGGCAGTAATTCTGGCTAAGGCAACAACCTTGTGGTCTGTCCAAGAGTTGTCAGTATTGAATATGTTATTTTACCTATGTCTCCATACCCACCAAAGTCCTGCACCAAAGGACACCTCATTGTTAGCCAAGGCCTTCCGAAACCACTCTTCAAGAGTAGTACCAGCCGTCGAGTCCAGGATACTAGGATCCAACATATGCCAAATTGCCTTTGATCGTTCACAATCTCTAAGGCAATGCTCCATAGTCTCATGCGCCTTGTTACATCTCTTACACATATCCGAAAAAGCTAAATGCCGCTTGAATCGAAAGGTCTCAGTTGTTAGAGCATCATGTAAGCCAAGCCACATAGTAAATTTGAACTTCTCCGGAATATTTGTATTCCACAATCAGTTCCAATTACTATTGGCATTTCAATTTAATGTTTTCTTTAATAACCATCTATAATCCTCCCTTGCACTATACTTTTTTGTTGCTGCAGGCCACCACTTCCACTGTGGTTCTAACTCAGTCGAACTAGGATATCTCAGACCACAAATAAACTGTTTAATCTCATGCGGAATAGGCGTGGTAAGATTATCAACCTCTCAAGACACCCCTTTCCACAAGTCAACCACCATGAAATCTGATTCAGAAATATGTACATAAGGAACAAGATTACAAAGCTTACTAAAAGGAGTCCACTCATCATACTAAACTGATTTGTGGATATCTCTAATATTCCAATGAAGCCCTTCCTTGAGATGCTCATAGGCATTAACAATGTTCTTGCAGGTAGCTGATGAAAATTTTCTACTATTTTCGTTCATACCAGATTGATTCCTGAGATATTTATGCTTCAGAACTTGCACCCACAACTTCTCACTGTTATTTAGACAATCCTATACCAACTTTTTCAGAAGCGCCATGTTAGCACAGGAAGTATCCCTAATACCCAATCCTCTTGCCCTTTTTTAGGAGTTATGGCGACCTCCCACCTGACCAGAGGCAGTCCTTTACCGGTCGCTTGACCTTTCCACAAGAACTGTCTCATCAAGGAATTAATTTTATTACATGCATACTTCGGGAGAAGAGAAATTTGCATTTCATAAACTGGGATAGAGGCCATAACCGATTTAACAAGGCAAAGCCTTCCTCCTTATTCAGCAGGCATCTTTTCCAACTGGAGAACTTCTTCGAAATTTTTTCAATAACCTCTTGAGCCATCTTTCTAAAAGCTCTGGTATGACCGATGTTAATTCTTAGATATTTACCCAAATTATTGCACAAATCTTCTTAATAACAATTGATTATACGTCAATCCTAAATAAATCTATATAAATTAAATTAAACAAACTCAATTTAAACATATATACAAATAAATTAAATTAATCCAATTCAATTTATAAATTAAATTCAAATAAATTAAACTAACATGATTTGATTTACTAACAAAGAGACAGAAAATAGTAAATCAAAATAATATATTTCAATTTATTAATTTTTTGCTACAACTACGACAACGAAGTAAAAAGAGTAGTGAAAGTGACTACTCAATGTTACATTATACTCGCTTACTCTAATGTCATTATAGTGTTATTCTACTACACACTAGCTCTCTAATTTTCTTATTAATTCACTTTTATTTATTAAATATCTATCAAAACAAAATTACTCAAAAAGAAAAAATAAAAAACTGAGGCGGTCACCAATCAAGGTAAGCAATTAGTATAGTAATAGCAGGTGCAATAATTTGTTAAATTTAGGGTTATTTGTTTTATTTCATGATTCATTATAAATTTATATGTCTATGTTTGTAATTGATTAAAAATTTAAGTGTCTCATTAAATTTTTTTTAAATGTGTACTTGTCTTACTTTATAATAGTCTATGACACAATAGAAATCGTTTTGTTTTTTGTGATGGTTTTTTTGACACAATCAATTAAAGTTACGTGTAAGTAAAATCTGTTAACTATAAATGAAAAATTTAATAGAAAAGCCAGAAAGTTTGATAGAGTTAGTGGTTAGGAACTGCATTGTTATTTTTCAATCAATAAGTAGCATGTTGTCATTTTAAACAACGGTTAGAGGTCAAATTACATTGAAATTTTACTATTCATTCACTATAAGAAAAATGTTGAGTACTGTCAGATTTGGCAATAAATTTGTCATATTAAATTATTACCATCGAAATTGATGTTTTGATGGCAACGTCGACAGTAATATTTAGGGGAAAAAAAAATTTTGGTGCGTTCACAATCGTCAAAATTTTCCACAATAAATTTGATGGTGACGTTGTTTAGTAAAACGTTGCGTTTTGGGAACATAGAAAACGTTATCGTCGGATTAATCCGACAGTAAATTTGGGGCTAAATTCAAACGCGAAGCCTTCTCCCTCACTTGTCCGACGCCATTCTCTCTCTTCTCTCTCTCTCTCTCCTTGTCTACTCGCTACCGTGCCTGGAGCATCCACTGTCACCGCTGCTGCACGTGCTTGTCAAATCTACTCTTGTTGTTCTCATCGCATCCTCCGTCGTAGTTACTGTTTACATCGCCGTTACTGTTGTCCTCTATCACTACGATATTAAAGAGAGACTATAGCCACCATCATCAGATTAATTTGTTTGTTATTATTATTATTATTATTATTATTATTATTATTATTATTATTATTATGAGGAATACTAGGGGGTTAGTAATTTTAGTGTTTTGTAACTATTAATTGGCCATTAATAGTATTTTTAATGGTGTGAGATTACATTTAATGGTATCTAATGATGGGAGATCTATCACGTTTGTTTTGATGGTTAAGTGCTGGCCAAAAAATATAAAAGTTATTGGTTCCTAGACTTTTTCTATTATTATTATTATTATTATTATTATTATTATTATTATTATTATTATTATTGTGATTATGAAATTTTGATAATACTTAAAGAACTGTATTAGACTAACGAAATTAATTATTAAAATTAGTTATTAGTATAAAATATATATTAAAAATATATTAAATTATAGTATATAGGTATTTATATATATATATATATAATAATTATTTTTAGTATATATATAAAATTTTTTATATTTAAAATATATAACTAAAATTAAGATTACACTTTTTGGTATTTGCCAACAATTTTAATGCCAGCAAAACTTTTTAATTTTTATCCTCGAGATGAGAATTGAAGTTCCACCAATTTTCAATGCTATTAGTAAAAGGTAGGGATAGAATGACAGATACCGAGAAAGAGGTTTAATTAAGCCTTTAAATTGTGTTTGGTTTAAAATATATAAGATTGAGGTATATTTTAGTATTTTATTTAATTTAAAATAAATATAAAGAGAAAAATTATAATTTACTTTTAAAGAAGAGTAGAATTGGAATTTTAAAATTTAAATAAGGATATTTAAAAAAATATTACTAAAATTTTAGTTTTTATTTTAAAAAATTTTAATTTTTTGTGTCTTTATTTTTTAAAAATACTACAGAAATTTAGTTTCAATTTTTAACTACCAAATTTAATACTAAGTTTTAATCTTTTAGTCTCATTCTTAGATTTTATAAATAAACAAAGTCTCGGAGACGTTCAAAAGCAATATTTCTTTAAATATGATTGCGTAAATTTATGATTTTTTCTTTTTATTTTATTAGAAAAATATAGGAAGCTAATATTAATTCAACCAACTAATTTAAAAATCAGCTAACAATTAAACAGAAATAACAAAAAAACATCCAAAACTAAAAATAATAAAAATACAAAATTTAAGGATATTTGAACGCATAGTAAAATAAAACTAATTTATAATATACAATTTAAGATTTAGAATTTAAAATTAGTTTTATAGTTATTAAAATTAGACCGAATTAGTCGATTTAATTAAAAAATCGGTGAATCGAACATTAAAAAAGAAATATTGAAAACTAAAAATAATAAAAAATAGAAAACTTAAGAATATTTGAAAGCATAGTAACATAAAATTAATTTATAATATAAAATTTAAAATTTAAGATTTAAAACTAATTTATCAATTCTTAAAATGTAAGGTTTAAGATGGCCAAAGGCATGGTGGTGGCCGACCATAGTGGTGAATGGCTGATGATGATGGATAAAATTGTGATATTAAAAAGAAGGAGAAAAAATGAGAAGGAATAAAATGATAATTTCAAAAAAAAAATTGTTAAATGAAAAAAGGTTTGTTTATTGGCTAGTTGGCTAATAGGACGTTGGTTTCCTCGTAGGATGTTGTTTTATATTACCAACAAAAATAATTCTAAAAATATAAACGACAAATAACTTTTTGAATAATTTTAAAATAAAATAAAAATAATTAAAATAATCAGATTTTATAATTAAGTGACAAATTATTTTGTATTTGACAAATAATTTTTATATTTTTTTAATCCAAATTTTCTCATAAACCTTTGGATAATTATTTAGAACACACAAATAACTATAACAAAATTAGATTTTTAGACTATTTTTTTAATTCTAATCATTTACAATAAAAAATGAAATAAAAAATTCTTTCTAGTAAAATCATAAATTTTAAGAATAAAATGTTTCATTCTTTTAATAATATGTGCAAAAAAAGCACATCAAAATTTGTTTTTTTAAATAGTATTTGAGAATATATATTTAATAATTAATTTTTTGTGATTTTTTAAATATTTTAAAGATTTTTTTGTCGGTGATAAAAATTTGTGAGTATTATTTTTATAGTTTACTTGTTTTGAAATAGTAGCTTAAATATGTGTATTTATATCTTTATTGGCCTCTTCTCATCTATCATATGCACCATTCGGTAACTAATGCTAATTTATAAGTCTACAATTCTTGTTTTAATTTATAAATACTCATAAGAATTAACTATTAAATTAATTAACTATATGCTAATGAATTATACTTTAAATGGTATAGTTTTTTCATATATATTTATATAGATAATATTCAATTTGGTTTTTGAATTTAATCTCAATTTAGTTCTTAAAATTTCAATTATCTTTATTTAATTTCTAAACTTTGTGAATATAACTCATGTTAATCTTTAAAACAATTTTCAATGTATAAACGTTAATAGAACACTGTCGTAGACAGTCGGATGTCACACTAAACTTTATAAAATGATGTCGTTTTAGTTTTGGCACTCAAATAACCCAAAAACAACATCATAAGTAGTGTTTATTAAAATTTTACCTAACAAAATAAGTGATACGACGCCGTTTTTGAGCTATTTGAATGTCAAAGCCAAAACTGTATCATTTTACAAGTTTCAACATGACATCTGACTGGCTATAGCAGCGCTCTATTAATGTTTTTGTTCTAAAAATCGTCTCAGGGACTAATGTAAGAAATGTTTATAATGTTTGGGGACTAAATAGAGGCAATTGAAATTTAAGGGAATAAATTAAGACCCGCATGTAAATTTAGAGACCAAATTAAGTACTAAGTATTAACTCTTATTTAAAAGTCGTACGTTCGAGTCTCACTCATAATTTAAAAAAAAAATTAACTATAGAGAATGCATAAATACAAATCCATAATAATAATAATAATAATAATAATAATAATAATAATAATAATAATAATAATAATAATAATAATAATAATAATAACAACATGCAATATTCATACCTGTTCAAAACGCAAATCATAGTATTCATTTTTATGTGAATGGGAATGAAAAACAAGAAATATTCTTTCTCGAAATATGGACAAATGAGAGTTTAACTCCTAAAGAAGCGCTTTATGATATTTTCAACTTTAGAGCATATATTAACTTATATATCATTTTCAGTCGTATCAATTGTAATTTCAACTCATTTAATTTTTTGGAATGTAAGTAGCACTAACACTTTTATTTGCGAATCTCTTTGTTTAACTCCAAAAAAATAATATAGAATAAAATCACAAAATAAAAAAGATAGTAATAAAAAAATGAATTTGAATATTCAATAGAAATAATATATTCAGATTTATAAATTTTATTAATCTATTAAATTTCAAATCTATTCAAAATCCTTTATAAAGATTCTCTTCTCAAATTGAATACTATTCGATACTATTATTATTATTATTATTATTATTATTATTATTATTATTATTATTATTATAGTAGCTGATTTTTATTATGCATAATTTTTTATTTACAAAACTCAATATTTTGGGTATCAATGAAAAGTTTATTTTTTAATTATGCATTATTATTTTTTTTTTTTTTTTGGACGTGGCATTATTATTTTCTCTTTAGCTGCTGCCTCATCTCTTTTTCTTTTTTTAATATTTTGGTGGGATGAAATAGAATCTTAGTCCAGTTATCAGGTTTGGTCCAATCCAACTACGAAAAAGGTTATATTCAATAATTTTCTATAGTATTTGTCCAATCAAATTTTGTTAACGTTAAAGACCAAAAATAAAAATTTTGTTAACCTATTCAAAAAGAAGTTACTGGTTGTGACGGGGTAGTGGGCAATTAAAGTCCAAAAAACAGAACAAAAAAAGTCCAAAAAACTGGAAATTTTTAACTTTTTTTTCACAGAAAAATTTTTAACCTTGAAAAAAAGAATTTAACAGTTAGGAATAGACGAATAGTGGAATAGGGTAGTGGGCAATTTACAAATTGTAATGGTAAAGTGAAGTAATTTATCCATTTCAGTGTGGTCTAGTGACTTATGAAGTTATGACACGTCTTTTAATCAAAAGATTGTTTGAATTTCACTTTATGCATGCAGTAATTTATTAGCCAATAATAAATTTTTAAATAAAACTTTAAACTGTAATAGATTAATCTTTGACGTACTGAACTAAAGAATATCATGAACAACAAAAAAATTGGAATTTCAAACTTTCATTTTAGACATAAAAAAACTGTGGCAAATCTTTTTTCCTTAAGTAAATGTCCTGAAGCGAAAGAAAAGAACTAGTCATTGCATTAAGCAGTATATTTTTTTATAAAAAAAAGTTCATACCAGACTCGAAAGACTTGATGCATCATTAGTCCAATATGCATCATATGGACCAAATTAAACCTTGATTGAAAAATTGATGAATTTAAACAATCCATAATACGTAGAAAACGGTGTGTTAGCGGTTTTTTTTTTTGGACTAATGTATCGATGACTTGATAGTGAAAATGGATTATTTCAATTTTTTTTTAAATTGTTTGGTAAAGTATGATTTCTCACTTTATACTCTTTAAGTGAGACAAAAAAAAACATATGAAAAAAAATATTGAATAGTAAAAAATCACACTTTATCAAACAATTGAAAAAAATTTAAGAGGATTCACTCCCTAAAGAGATAACCCTATTGAAACATCAACAAGATTTTGATTATAGTCTTGCAAAATACACCACTAGAGCATCGTCTTCCCACCTTGCCTCTCATACAGCATAACATCATCCATTTTGAGAAGTCAAACCATAAGAATTCACACATTTGTGCAAAAAAAGCAGCATTATTATCATGTTATGAACATTGCCTCCTTTGCTTTTGCAGATTAAATACTTAAAGTGATTCCTAAGATTCATGTTGTGTATTGATTTACTCCATAAAGTTTTAATTGCACTAATGTTGTCCCTGAGATTGAGCTTCGAATACTATAGTAGTCCTTCAACCTCTTTCCGACAATCATTCAGTAAATAGAATGATAACCTAGAACTCTCTTGCTGCGCTGGACAATGATAAAATGACATTATTTGCTTTTGGTGACCAATCAAAACAGAAACAATGTCGTTTTGATAGTTGTGAGCATGTAAACAGTTTGCACAGACACTTCGATTGGGCATTTTTGCTTTAATTAGGCACTAAAAATAAACAACATTGTTTCACCATTGTCACTACAAAGAAATCACTGAAAATCATCGGATTACCTGTAGAATTCTTAAAAAAAATCCGCTGGTAATAATATTACTGTCGAACTAAATCTGACGATATAAACATCATCGATAAGTATTTACTAGCGAATTTTATGAATCCAACACTAATTAACGTCGAAAAGTTATCGATAGTAACTATTTTCGGAGTGACCATCTTTATTTGTTATTACCGTCGAAAAAAATCCGAAGATAAAATTGGCGCCATGTTTAATTTTTCTACACCTTAATTATCGTCAAAATTTTTTTCGAAAATTCCAACAGAAATATTATGTAACAAAATAATGTTAAAAAATTCTAATTGCTATTGTCAAATTTATTTCATGCAAAATCTGACTGCGCTAATTTTTAAAAAAATAGTTTTGTTTAATATTTTTAACTATAATTATCATAATTATAATCTGCTTTTACTAATAACTAACATTGAAATTAAAAATTAATGAAAACTAAATATTTTTCTTTAAAATAAAAAACTACAATATAATCTGGAATAACAACTACTAAAAACAGAATAAAGTAATCTTGTCAATAAAATAAAAGAAAATAATTTCAAAATACACAAAAGAAAATCCTAAGATTGCCCCCATTTGTATTCCTTTTCTTCTTCGTCCCATCAACCCCTTGTTAATCATCCTTTCCGGATGTTACTTCTTGATTATTGAATTCTTCTTTCTCTTCTTCATTCCTTTCTTCTTCTTCGTTACCTTCTTCTTCTGGTGGATGAATATCATCATGTATCCTAAGGTCAATGATTTCAACGTCCATGAGAGGTGACCTAAAGGTGATAGGATCACTAGTGTCAACCACCAACTTCGAAGGAGTTCGATCATCAAACTTGATAAGGTTGTTGGTCCTTCGTTCCATTAAAGTCGATGCGACCTCTCGGTTTAGTCTTAAGTACAACCACCCAACTAGACTTATAACTTTCCAAATAAGGCAAATAATATATTTATCCTATATTTTGGGATAAAATAAAAGGGTTGTAATGTTTATATTTCTTATTCACATTTACTTCAGTGATATTGTAATCTTTATGCTTTCTTGTTCTCTGTCGCGGACTTGGATCAAACCACTCACATTTAAACACAAATACTGTGTATATATTATGACAAAATTATTGTAATTGAATTATATTGTACAACACACCAAACTAATCAGAATAACCACTACTTGTGTCTTTGCGACTCCGCAATCCCAAACCCCGGTGTTATTTGTTTTTTTATCCAGTGACCATTGAAAAGAATCAAAATTGATATCCATTGACGTACTAAGTACAACATGTTCAGCATCCATTGTGTCATACAGATTCAACTGAATGTATTCTTTGAACCAAAGGTAGAAACATATCAAGTGAAGAATAAGCTTTTTTGTTTCTTGAAATAACCTATATTAAAATAGTATTACAACGAGATTAATTATCTAAATAAATAAAATTAATCTTTGAAATATATAACAAGTTATTTAAATAAGTTAACAAACTTATGTCATATAGGGTGAAATCTGATCATAATTTAGCAATACATACAGATGTGCGGCCTCGACTTCCTTCTAGTTTAAACACTACCCCCGCCTAGCTCATATCGTTCCTGAACAAAGATCGGGTATTTTGGTCCACTAGATGAGAATTGTCCCCTATCATCATTCCTACCAATTCTAGTTCTCTGGGTTTTAACATATGGCTTAAAATAGAAGGAATAAAATGTGAAAGTCTATTTGGCTAGAAGTAACTTGCATATGGATCCCTCGACATGAGTTCTGTTTCTTACAATTTGCTTGAATGACTCTATCAATCTTTCAAAGGGATACATCCATCTAAATTAGACTGGTTCACACATTCTTTCTTCGTAAGGTAGGTGATTTGGCAAGTGTTCTATCACAACAGAAAAATTAAGGGAGAATATCTCTCTATGTTACACAATATCACGGGGCTAGAGAAGATCAATCCTTAATTTGGAAGCTCACAACTCCCTAAAAAACTCACTTATCTCTGTAAGATATTTTCAAATGTTAGTGAAAAGTTCTCTTAAGTCAACAGGTAGCAACAACTCCAAGAAAACTTGACAGTTATGACTCTTCAGCCAAGCAAGCTTACCCTGAGCGACATTTACACATCCACCCAAGTTAGAGGCATAACCATAAGGAAATATCAAACTCCTAATCCATCTACAAATATTCTATCTTTGTTCCTTTATTAAAGCATACAAAAGCTTTTGTCTATTGTCAAGTCTCTTTAAGTTCAGATCAAGTCGACTGGGAATTTCAACTAAGTCTAACATAGCTTTATTGTTATCCTTGGTTTGATCATCGTCCATGACCATGTGCATGATGTTATCAAATACGTTTTTTTTAATATGCATTACGTCTAGGCAATGGCGCACAATATTTTCCTTCAAGTAAGACAATTCCCAAAAGATACTTTGCTTCCTCCAGTTATGCTATCTTCTATATCCTGGAATTCACAACCCTCTCCCGTTATGGATGATCTTCGAGATACGACTAACACGATGCTAAATTGCTAAACCACTCAATCAAACGGGGGGCTCTTATCCTTTAATTTTATTATGCCTAAACGAGTCCTTATTATGTTGAAAATGATGGTTGAACTCAAGGAATCAACAATACAATCAAACCACGAATTCTTATCCCATTATTAAGTCAAAATGACGTCGTATCTTCCATGCCAATGAGACTTGACATCCTCCGTTGAGTGGACCAACCCGATAACATCCCATATGCAGAAAAGTCATTGATGGTCCACATCAATGCAACATGTATTTGAAAGTTTGGTTTAGTTGAATTGTCGTAGGTCTATACTCCAACATTCTACAATTCATTTAGCTCATTTACGAGGGGTTGCAGGAACACATTAATTTTTGCTTCTTTAACCAAGCTAATCCTGCGTGACCAACCTTCAACCTATTGACAATAGGTGCAGATCAGTTGATTTGCTACTCATAAACTTCTTTGTGTTCAGTCCATACCCAATACCAATCATTGAACCCATTACGATAAAGGTACAAGGTTGTATCTGAAGTCCTTACCCCCTTAATCAAGTGATACTTATAGTATAGACACCTAGATACCCCTTGAGACCTATAAAGTCTTATGTTGAACATGTACGCAACAAACGAGTAATCAACCCCTCAAAGAACTCATGTTTGATTCTCCATGTTGCCTATTATCCCTATTGTACGTCTACAAACGATGCGTTGGAATCATTTTAACACCAACAACCTAGAATTCAGCCAATAACACAACTTAATTATCAATTTTTTAGAAATTTTAACAGAGTTTCTCCTTAATTTAGTGTCCTCCAAAAAGAATTCTCAATTTTACAGTTTAAACAATTGTAAGCATGTATTAAAACAAACAATCAACACATCCTTATTAAATATTTTAGAAATTTTGACAGAGTTCGGCTATAATTATTAGCGACATCCAACAAATATAATTTTCAAATTTTACAAACCATACATTTCTTAACAATTTTTACAAAAATTTGGCAGAGTTTTTCTTTAATTTTGAGACCTCCACTAAAAAAATGTCTCAGTTTTCACAGTTAAAACAATTACAACTATATATTAAAACAAACAAACATTCAAGCAAATATGAAATTCTAGTCATTCTAGTGCGCATCTGCTTATTACTCCATAATTTTTTAGCAAACAAGAATTTCGAGAAGACGCCATTAGGCAACCTTCTCCCACTTCCTTCCTAAAACTTCATTCTAGAAAAATAAGTCTGGCATAAAAACCAACCTCGATACTGCACAAACAACCCAGTATATAAGCAACACGAACAACCCATGATAATAAAGCTAAAAAATCCTAAAACAGAAATAAAGTTAGTAAAAATTAAAAATTAATGAATAAATTTAATTACATTTTTTAAACCATAACTAAACAATAATCATTCTAAATTACTCTAAACCCTAAATAAACCCTAATTAAAAGCTAATCACTCTAAATTATTTTAACAATAAACCATAAATCAATCCTAATTAAATCTTAATTACTATAAATTAACTTAAACCTTAAACTCTATCAAAATTTAACCAAATCTAATAAAATTATTATATTAATATCCTATACCAAACCTTGATAAAAATTTAAACTCTAATTACTTTATACTAATTTAATTAACCTATATTTAACTAATATATTAGCCTAATATACAAATTAAACTGACAAATAACAAATTAAACTAAACAATAAGTACTCTAATTAATCTAAATTACTTTAAACCTTAAATAAACCCTAACTAAACATTGATCACTTTAAGTTACTCTAAAGTTTAAATAAACTAATTCAACTAACTAAATATTATATTAATCACTCTAAATTATTTCAACAATAAACCATAAATCAACGCTAATTAAATCATAATTAATCGTAATCAACCCTAAATAAACCCTAATTAACCATAATAATCCTAATCTAACAAAATTTATATATTAATATCCTATATCAAATTTTAACCTAATCTAACAAAATTAATCTAACTTAAACTAACATATTAACCTAAAATTTTTGAAGAAAATAAAAAAATAAAAAATAACATAATGGCAAAAGTTTGCCCTAATAGGAAAGCGTAGAAGCAGCATTGACGGCGGTGAGGCTTTGCGATGGCAGCAGTAGCTGAAGGAGATTGAACACTATCTTTCCTCGTGCAACACCCACTCACGACGACAATGTTAGGGGTAGTGATAGTGGCAATGACGGTGGTGATGACAGACTTCATTGGCGGCAACAATGGAGGCTACTGGTGGTGAGAGAAGAGAGAGAACTCATGCAACACCCATCTACAATGGTAGAGAAGGGGGCAGTGACAGTGGCCATGCCATGCATCAGTAGCAGCGACGATAGAGTTTGGTGGTGGTGGTGAGAGAAGAGAGAAAAGAAGAGAGGAAAGAGGAGAAAGGAGAGAGAAGAGAGGAGAGAGAGAGAGAGAGAGTAAAGATGCAAAAATGAAGGAGGGGTGAAAATTCAAATTTAGGTCAAGTTTGCTATCGGAATTTTGATGGTAACATTGGTTTCTTTACTCTAAAACGACATATTTTCAAAATTTTCTTACTATTGGATTTATCCAATGCAAAATCCATCGGTAGAAGGCATGCCATTTTAATTTGAATTTGTGCCAACTATTACCATCAGATTTTCGCATGGTTACTTTACTCTGATGGTAACACTAGTAGCTTGAGAAAACCGTCATGCTAATCGTCTCAAAAGACAAGGGTAAATCTGCTAATAATGGCCCACGTAAAATCCAATAGTAATTTCGACTCTCTTAGTATGTCTAGCATGACAATAAAGTCCTAGCTCATCACTTTATGTGCTTAATCACAACCAACAAAGGATCATGTAAACATTATGATACTCGGATCTCAATTTCGAAGGCAACAATAGTATGGTTAGAACCTCAAAGATCAAATCAATGCATGTCGTAAATCTTATTAGATATTGCTACCAAAATTCAATCACTTTTGTAATCACAATTTAATTAGTCTAAATTGTACTTACTGCCAAGAGTTACAATCAGTGTATAAAATCCATAAGTGATAGTTTGTAGATGTTATAACCGAAAGGATAAATCTATACCTTTAAAAAGAAACAACAAGCAAAATCACACGCATACGTGACCGATGCATAAGAAATAATTCTTTAGTAAGTCTGATAATTCTTTTGTAAATATGTAGTTCAAGCTATATATATATATATATATATATATATATATATATATAACGGATCTTGTCTGTGATATATAGATCATAAATAGAGTTAATATATTAAAAAATTACTGTATAAATTCTAAGGCCCATGGAAGTTAAGGGGCTCACAGAACAACTAATATCTATTGAAGAGTTGAAGGATTAGAACTCGAATCAATATTTGTATCTAAAAAATATAAAAAGGTAACAGAGTGAGTTTTGCAACTCAATAAATAAATAATATATCTATAACTCACATGAGAAAATACAAATTATATATCAGAATTTAATAATCAAATCAATAAGTATAAAGGGAGTTTTTTTCCCCTTAGGGAGAACAAATTGCTTATCCTTTAAAGTATGTGAAAATTTTGGTAAGCTTTTGTTAAATTAAAAGAGTAAGTTCTTCTCCCTAATAAAGGAGCTTTATCTTTAGTTGGGTTAAGAGATTGACACACATAAGGTAGCCCATCTTTTAACTTTGCTGCAAAAGCAATTTCACTACTCAACTCTTCTTGAATCATACATTTGACAAAGCTACTTTTTGTTAAAGAAAATTTTCTTTTTACTCGACTCGTGCTCCTCTTTTTTCTTTATTGAGTTTTTCAATTTGCTGAACCTTATCAACCAACTGAGCTAAGTTGAGGAATTGTTGGTTTACTAACTTCTTGTGAATACTAAAATTGAGGTCGTTGATTTCCATTTTGACTACCTCTGGCTCAAAAATAGGAGTAAAATACTTGTTCTTCATATTCTTAAAACATATGAGATAGTCATTAATTGACTCTTCTTCTCTCTTTTGATTGTAAACAAATATGATAGGGTTACTTTCAGTTCTCCTCTAAAGAATTAATCATGAAAATTTCTTTCTAGTTGCACCCAAATGAATTAAGTTAGGCTACGAATTTGAAAAACCATGTAAAAGCATTTTTTTTTGCAAGAGAAGAAGGAGAGTACCTCATTTTTAAATATTCGTTACTAGTTAATTCTCCTATCTCAACCGTATACGGAGCCACATGCTCGACAGTCAACTCATTAGTCTCCTCTGAAAACTTGGTGAGAGATTTTGGAGCTTTGATGCCCTTAGGGAGTTTAGCCTATAAAAACATAGTTGGAGAAAGGAGAAATAAAATAGGCTAATTTGTTACTCCTATGTTAAGGCTAATTTTATTTAAAATTTGCTTGACAGTTTAGGTTATATTTTGACCATAGACTTGAGCAGCATTATTTGCTCTTGCCTCATTTAATATTCTGTTTGAATCATCTCCTTTTTGTACAATCACTGGTGGGTTATTTGCAGGTGCTTCACCTATCGGGGGTATGATGGATTAAATGGTCGATTAATTGTTCGTGTAACATCATCAACTCATCAAACCACTTGCTCTATCCTATCATTATTATTCTCAATCATGGGTTCAAGAGTGTAGCCATTTGCTATGTGAGCATATTGAATAAGTTATGATGGCAACCTTCGATTTGTTGCCTTAATACAGCCAAGAATTTGACTATATTTGGAGGGACCGTTCTTATAGGAATTTGCTTTGACATTTATGAGAAAAATAGATCAATCTTCTTCCAGCCATATTTAACCCTTTTGGTTGGGTCAACCCTAAGTCCTACGTTGGAAAGACACTTGGCATTTGCATAGTAGGCTGCCGAGACATTAGTAATGACCTTAAAAATGGATAATTATCCATCAGATATTGATAAATAGTATAGTTAAATCCATTAGGGTTATAATCACCTTGTATATCCATTGAAGGGTACCTAGGAAGAGGCAAAACATTGTACATAGGGTTAGTCCTCATTGTTATGATTCTGCCTATACCTCTAATATTGAGATTGTGACCTTTTTTATATAAGGTGGGGAATAATTAGGTGGCAATCCATACAGAGGCCATGTAATAAGTGTGGTCGGGGGAATTTCCGCTGATGAAGCAACTACAGGAGTTACTCTTCGACTAGCACTAACTGCTGGAGAAATCGATTCGATCTCTTCACTCCTTATGTTTGTTTTTTCAACTTGTCTAGTGTCTCCATTTGACGTATTGTCAAAGTAGAAGTTCTATCAAAATTTCTTATTACCTTTCTAGTGTGCAGACACATGCAAAGTTAAACACCAACTCAACCCAAAGTCTTACCAGGTGTGCCAATTTGTTTCGTTTGATTTTTGTTCGACCTCGACACAAATATCGATTCAAGCTTGTATCAATGATCTCAATTCGGAGAA
This sequence comes from Arachis hypogaea, assembly GCF_003086295.3. Classification (NCBI taxonomy): domain Eukaryota; kingdom Viridiplantae; phylum Streptophyta; class Magnoliopsida; order Fabales; family Fabaceae; genus Arachis; species Arachis hypogaea. The sequence goes on along the minus strand of NC_092041.1, from coordinate 93,168,579 downwards.
CAGATACGACTCCTCTAAAAAAGCGATCTCAATCCGGGACTTATCAATTCCAATGTCGAAACTAATTTATTCTCCAAGGTTAACTGCCACATTCTTACCACGTATTGAGAGTCAAATAACAGTATTTACATTAAGACTAATATTTATCCACTAAGAATAGTCTTTACATTCCCAACGTGTTAATTGCACCTTCACCAATCCAACTTCCATTTTGCTATCTCCTCTATTTTGAATTTCATAGTCAATCGAGATACCTTTATACCAGTCGATATCCACCTTATAATCAAAATAAATGTAGTGTCAAATTTTTGCACCAACAGTTTTAGAATGAAAAGTCATATTTATTGTATCTTATACAATAATATTATGAGAAAGTATAGAAAAACAATGATGATTGTAAACAATGTGAATAATGGATTTAAAAAGGAAGATAAATTAAAAATTAAAAATCAGATTCTTAATTAATTATTTAATTTCAGATTTTAAAATTTAAAAAAAATTAGGATTAGCAATTAAACACATTCACACTAAGTACGGTTACTTTCAATTTCACTATAATTTTTCAATTTATGGTCCACACTCAAAACTCGCTGTCGTTGATCTCTGGTCCATGCCCAAAACTCGACGTCGGTCCTGGAGATAGCCGTTCCGACACATCATAACGCTGTCGTTCCACCTAACGTCGTTCAGCCGCTGCCCATGTACGCCGCCGCACCCTCACGCCACCGCCGCAGCCTAACCATGCACCACTGTCCCTCGATGACCCGTGCAAACGCAGTCGTGAAGAGAACCAATCCCGTCCAATTGGCTTAGCATAACTATAAGTTATCACATTTCTCCTTTCCGCACTTCTTCCTGCAACATCTAGGTAATGGAATTAGCAGAGAAAATAATTTTTTTTTATCAAAGTTGTAACATCTTCACTATCAGAAGTCACGCTTCCGGCTGCGCTACTATGATAGAAAGAAGTATTGCGACTACTTTACATACTAAATACTAAAATAGGAGCCTGTGACTCGCACTGTAGCGCTGATTTCTTTGAAAAACCGAAAATAAACAATTGATTTTAAGAAAAATACAAACAGTGATGGATTCATATACAAGACTACTTACATAATAACTCATAATATAATATACATATAAAACATACAAATCCTATCCCTCTTACAAACTTGTGATAACAAAGACGAGGGAAGAAAATAATCTAATTAATTCAACAACTTATAAACCAAACGCAGTACAACTCTTCTTAATGCTTCTTCTTCCGATTCCTGAAAAGGTAAAGTTGTAGGGGGTGAGAATCTAACCACACGGTCTCACCACGGAGTTTCAAAGTTGTCATAAGAAGATATTTAATAAGAAAACTGTTTTCAAGTTCAGTGATTATCATTGCCTTATGAATCTTTTAAAAAATCAATAGGTAATCATTCAAAACCTTTTTAAAGAAACAATGTTTAATGTTTCAGAAATTCGAAACCTTTCCTTTCTTATAAGAAAATCTCAATCAGAAACCAACCACGCAATCAAACAACACAATCAATAATTCAACACCAAGCTCAATCTCAAATGTAGCACGCCAGAATAAACACAGGCAAGGCAGACAAGGAAAACACAAGTAGGCAGCAATTACAGCAAATAGTTCAAGTAGCAGTTACGAACAATTTAGCAATTAGGCAAACCAAAACAAGTTCAAACTCAAGCAAAGCATACAAATGCATATGATGCATGCCTGTCTTATGGTTGATGAGGCTCATCTGTTGATTATCCAGCCAAACCGACAAGTCTGAATTGTACTTAGATTGTCCCCCGACGTGCATCCCCAAGAGTCTATGCATATCTTTTTCTCAAATAATCAATATTACTCAATGGGGGTAACATTCTCGGGAATTTATATAGTGCCCGGTCACACACTTACGTCGTAAGGTCAACAGAGTATCGAGTTTTCAACCTAGTACACATGGTGGCAAGTCACGGCACTTAATCCAGGGAACCTCATATCTCAGATATTTTAAATTCATAAGCCATGTGAATAATTCAAAGTTTACATCTCAACATTCTCAACATCATAATCATTCATCAATCTAAATCTCATTTACAAGTTCATTTCAAAGCCATATTTCAAATAAAATCCTCATCATCCTCTTTTTCATTCTGTTCGTTAACAATCTCAATTCCAAAACAAAATTCCTTCTTTGATAAACAAATCAATCTTAAAACGTATAATGCTTAAAAACAAATCTTTTTAATTAATTACTTTAAATAAAACTTTCAATTTTATAAAATTTCGGCAACATCTCCTCTAAAACTCGGACACTGCCACCCTTTTCGGGTCCCATCCAAACATTTCTCAAACCTTTTTCTCAACCATTTCCAAATCTCAAACATTTTTCAGAATTGAACCAGTTCCAATGTCAAATTATTTTCAAATCAACCAATTCTAACAATAAAACTCTTTTTAAAATCGAATCGACTCAAATATTAAATCATTCATAAAATCAAACCAACTCACAATTAAACCGCTCCCAGAATCAATTTATATCTAAAATTATTTTCCAAAATCGTTTCATTTATATTACTAAGTAAACTCTACAACCAAGAAAATCCACCTTTCTTAATAATCAAGTAAATAACATTCCAAACCGGTTTTTATCCACAACCACACACCACTCACGCAATCAAGCACCCAATAATTCAGTCCAACAAACCATCACATTCATAAGACAAATATAATCACAGAAGTAAATCTCTTTGCATCGATATCTATTTATCACAACTCTGTAATATAAATTAGATTTTAAGAAAACCCCTATCTCGAAGTTGAAACTCGAAAACTCTAGAATGCGTCACAAATTCATTTTCTCTTGGCTTGCAACGGCGGCAGATGCAACTTCAACTCCAAACCATTCGCAGCAACAACAATAGCTTTAATCATGACATGCAGTAATCGGGATTCAACCCTACGTTACCAAAACCTTAGAATTTCTATTCAAACATACTAGAATACCAATTTTTGAAAGGTTCTGAAATGTAAACTCTTACCGTAATGAAGGAATAATGACTGAATCAAACTGCGGAAAGTTTGGCGGTGGTTCTGGGGGCGGCAGAGAAACTCGCGGTGACCCCTAACACAGACAACCTCAGCAACCACTCTAACGGTGAAAATCAATTTAATAGACAAAGAAGCTGAAGCAAGGTTTAGAGTTTACCAAGCAAATAGGCTTCCGAGACGGTTTTCAGCGGCGGCAGCGGTGGCGTGGAGCTCCGGCGACGTAGAGGCGCGGCCAGAAGCTTCAACAGGGCACAGCAGAAGTAGCAATGGAGTTATACAGCGACAAAACCTAGCTTCCATCCTTACTCATCGAGCGCGCTCTCTTTTCCGTCTCGGGCTCGATGGCGGTGACGGTTTTGTGGCGGCGCCACGTGGTGAGGGCGACGGCGATGGCACGGACAGCAGCGGCGGTGCGACTCCACGGGACGGTGACGCTTCTTCCTCGCGCGATTGCCTGTCTCGCCTCAGTTTTGATTCGCGATGGTGGCTTCGAGGCAGATCGGCGGTGACGCATGGCGCAGTGGCGACGCAAGACAGGGCAGAGCGCGGTGGCATGTTGGACAACGGCGACTCCTCCTCCGCCTTCCTCTGCCGGCGATGCTCTACCCTCCTCACCATTTTCCCTCTCTTCTCCCTTTCCCCTTTTCTTTCTTTCCTGTTTTAGTTTCCCTTTTCCCCCTCTCTTTTTTTTTTTCTTGTTGGGATTTCTGTGAGTGAGTGGCGGTGAGGAGTGGGTGTGGGTAGGGGTTAGGTAAAATTAGGATTAGGGTTAAATTTGGAGATATTAGGATTAATTAGGGTAGTTTAGGTAATTTTATTAAAATTAGGGGTATAGAGTATGAATTAAAAATCTAATTTAATCTTTTAAGTTTATTTTTAAAATTTTATTTAATTATCAATTCGTTAATTAACTTCCAATCAAGTATTTTAATTTAAAATTAGAGATAATATAATTAATTTTCTTTGTCTGTAAAAATTGAAAATATTAAATTCTAAAATCTCAATTATTTAAACTAAATCATATAAAATTTTTATTATTTTACAATTACTAAACTTTATAAATTAAACATAGAAAATATCTCAATAATTATAAAATTTGAATAAGAATCTTAATTTATTTCAAACTCAATTAATTAAAACTTACTCTAATTATTTTTAATAAAGAAATTTTTGAAATTAAAACTATAAATAAATAATTAAACTTAAAATTAATTTATAATAAAATTCTGGGACTTACAAAAGTCATACAACATATTTTCACTACTCATAGCTAATTTAAAGAAAGTAATCTTTTCATTTAATCCATCTCTATAACTTTCTTTTTCATAAAAATTTTACATTCATTATTATATTTTATTTTATATCCAAAAGGATGGATGCTCATTTTACATATAAAAGGGACGATTATTTTTGTTGTAAATCTATTATTATATTTTATTTTACATATAAAAGGAATGAATGTTTATTTTACATATAAAAGATATAATTGTTCTGGTTGCAAATCTAGTGCGAAGCTAGTGGGACGACGATGCATAGTTGTTAAACCTAATCACATTCTGACAATAACTCACCGAATTTGACAAGCTAAGGCTGGGTTTGGTAAAGCTTTTTCAGGAGGTGCTTGTGCTTTTAAAAAGCACAAGCACGTCATTTTGCGTTTGGTAAATTAAAAAGCTCAAGTGCTTGTGCTTGCGGCTTTTAAAAGTTAGGGGTGCTTTTGAAAGCACCTAGGAGGGAGCTTTTCAAAGCTGGCTTATGCTTACCAAATTTTTTTCATTTTCCCGCACATATTTCCCGCTGTTATATTGCCATTAAAATCTTCATATATTTCTAACTTCTCTTCCTAACCTTCATAAAATCTAACACAATCTTCATATATTTTTTATTTTTCAACCTAATCTTCACAAATTTCAACACAAATACATCTCTATCACATATTAGGTATGAACTTCTATCTATTTATATTATTTTTTTTGCATTAATTTTGTATTTTTTAAGTAGATCTATTATATTTGTTTGTTTTTTTCTGTTCTTTGAAACGGGAAGAGGTTGATGAAAACCAATCATAAAATTTTTTTTGCATGAGCATTAGTCCAAATTATAATAACAACATGTATATACATATGTAAATATAGATATATAATCATAAGAGTAGTTTATTTGAGATATGTGTCCCATTTTTTATGATCTGTAAAGGTGAGCCAATATACATAGGTGGGTAATGGACGTACCCAGTACTAACATTGGATTACATACAAATTTTATTATTGACTAATGATAAATCTATTTATATTAGTACAGAGAATAAATCAAGTAAACATATTTATTATAATTTTTTCAACTTTTAAAAGCTGTTTTACCAAACACAATTATGGTGCTTGTACTTATTAAAAGCCATTTTTAATTTAATTTTACCAAACGTAAGTGCTGCAGCTTTTAAAAAGCTGTCTTTTAAAAGACAGCTTTCATAAGCTACTTTTAAAAAGCAAAAGCTTTACCAAACTAAGCCTAATACTAATAAAATGTATTTAACCCAATAATCTTCACGTTCTTTTGCACATAGTATTTAAAATTTTGATTCATCTTTAAAAATTTGTTGATATTATAATTTCAAATAAATTAAATAATTTTAAAATTTTTTTATTAAATTAAATCATTTATGATTTAAATTTTATTATCGTTATTTAATTTTACGTACGTGTTAATTTACATTTTTTTATTTTACATAAAATCTTAATTTTTTTTCAAATGGCTACTATTACTCTAAAAGGAAAAAACAAACAACAGAATTATAGTTTCTCTTTTATAAATGTAGACGGGCGTAAAATATATCGATACGCAAATTTAAAAAAGATGAGAGAAATACAATAGACAAAAATATAAAAGGAAATTATACATGAACATAGCCTCCCAGTGGGATCATTGAATCTGCCCCAAATAATGAATCGTCCAAATTGACGTATTAAATTTACAAATTACTTGTCACCTTTATTTTTGACTTTTTGCGCCAAGAGTTCATTACTGATTGAAAAGTTTCAAAAACGCTATAATGCAAGAACACAACAGAATAAAGGATATGTGGACATGTGAATTTTAAATCAGTAATAATATTTTGGTATTTTATTAATATTAAATTATAAATTAATTTTTTTAATTATTTTTAATATCTTATTTTAATTATATTAAGTATTTAAAATATTTATTATTTTAATAAATAATAATATATATTATATCTAAATTTATTTTAAGAATAAGACTGGATATGCTGATACGTGATGGTATTTAGGTGTGTCCAAAAGTGTTTAGAAAAATTTTTTTTATTTTTTATTAAGACACGGTTAGATATAGTAGACACGCGTATCCAACGAGTGTCAATGAATATCGTGTCCAAAATATATCTGATATGCGGACATGATAACTCAGCGAAGTGTCGTGTCATGAGGTGATGATGCTAATGTGCTATAGAAAAATAGCAAATGCTATATTTTTTAAGAAATGACAAACTATTGGAGATAATAACTAATAAAAAAAATAATAAGTTATGAATTTTAAATTTTCTATTTTTTAGAAAGAAAAACATAATCCATTTAATAAGTAAAAAAATTAACCTAATTAATAAGTTAATTTTTTAAAATTTGAATCATCTATATAAAATATAATAAAATAAAGAACTAAAATTTATTTAGTTAATGAAAATGCATCATCCTTTATTTAATAAAAAAGTTTTTTAAACTGTCAATGAATTATACTTCAAATGACATAGTCTTTCCATACTTAATTAAAAATGGTGGGTTCGAGTCTCCCTATTAAAATTTTATATCTTTCACATTTTTTATATACTTTCAAAATATTAAAAATTATTACTTTTATTATTTAATTTGAACAAGTATGCTAAAGACACATATGTAAACTAATTAATTTCTGTGACAAATCTAGGAAAAAAAATAATCTTAAGTAAATTTTGAATGTACAATTGATTCAGTTTTATAATTATAAAATGGCAATTACTCAAATGAAGATGGCAAAAATATCTTTTCATGAAGATGCTTTGTTTAAAAGTGTGATTTATTTATTTAGCTACACTTTAAACAAAGACAACACTTTTATAAATATCAAAATCTAACCATCCAATCCATCATCCAAGGATCAAAAAAAATATTTTCACATGAAGACAATTATAAAATCTTTATTGTAGTATCCACCTTATAAAATATCATTGATTAATTATTGACCTTTTCTATTGCGTTGCTTCTATCAAAGAAACAGGTCAGACTGTCAGAGGATTGTAGATTGACTAGATTGTTTAATTCAAACTAATATTTTCTTCTTCCGATAGTTACTATAAGATTTTGCTTATACATCGTGATGACATATGCCGTGACCGAAACTAAGGTGACGTAAGCATAATCTTCTGTGTCTCAACACACACACATACAAATTAAAGCAGCGAACATTCAATTTCTCACACGAAAGAAGAAGGAGAGAAAAAATGGTGAGCATTCAATCTCATCACACAATCATTCCTTCCAATCCAACCCCAAACGAAAAACTCTTTTCCCTCTGCGAGCAAATCAAGCTTCGCACTCACGCTCCTCTTCTCTATGCATATAACAAATCGACTGTCAATAACCATGTCCTTGTTGCCACCTTCATGAGCTCTCTCAGCAAGGCTTTGTCAATCTACTACCCGCTGGCGGGTAGGTTGAGCTTAATCGACGGTTCGAGATGGGAGATCATTTGCAACGCCAAAGGAGCGTTGCTAATCGAAGCGGCTTGCAACGGGAAGATCATGCACGATTTCTGTGGTGACGATTTTGTCCCTACCGGTTTAGTTTCGCAGCTAATTCCCAACATTGATTATGGTACTCCCGTTTCCGAGACGCCTCTTTTGGCGGTGCAAATCACGCGCTTTAATTGCGGCGGTTTCACCATCGGTGTCGCCCTGTGTCGTGCCGCCATTGATGGAACAGCAACCATGCGATTCATGAACACGTGGGCTAAGTTAGCCAAAGGAGAATCTTTGGATCCATATGATCAATTCCCATGCTATGATCCAAGTTTGTTAAACTCACGCACTTTGTTGCGTAATTCGAAGAAGGTTTTGCATGATCATTCAGAAGAATTATTCGGAACTCCACCTCCATGGTTAGGTCCATTGAGAAAAGACTCCAGAGTTGTCGTTGAAGTTGTCAAACTCACAAAAGAACAGGTCAAGAAACTCAAAACGAAAGCCGCAATCAATAACGTTAAGACTCCGTTTTCGAGTTTCGAGGTCATTTCGGGGCTTTTATGGAGGTGTGTCACCAAAGCGAGATACCAAGGAAATGGTGACCAACCAACAAGGTTGACCACTTTGGTTAATTGTCGCAACCGTCTGAAACCACCGCTTCCTAATGCTTACGCAGGAAATGCAGTATTTCCGACGGTTACAACAACTTGTTCCTTCTCTTACCTAATGCAGAATCCTCTGAGTTCTGCAGTAGAAAAAGTGAAGAAGGCTATAGCGAAGGTGGACGATGAGTTCGTGAGAAATGCACTTGTTTATATTGGTAATGCTAAGGACATGGATTTGGTGAGGTATAACATTCACTATCCAGCGAAGAGTGTGCATAAGGGAGGGTTCAAGGGTAACCCAAACCTGTTTGTTGTGAGTTGGATGAATTTCTCGTATAAGGAAGCAACTTTCGGGTTCGGGGAACCAGTTCATTTTGGACCCGGGTTCATGGATTCTGAGGGGAAGGCTTTCATCACGAACAATGCTAGTGGTGATGGATTCAATGTGGCTATTGCTTTGGACTCATCTCACATGGATGCTTTCAAGAAACTCTTTTTTGGCGAAATTGAAGAGGTGTTTCCTATTTCGAAATTGTGATGGTGTAGAAGCCTAACTTGGGAGCTTCTTTCAAAGAAATATCAGGACTTTGTCAAATCATTTTAGGTTGATGCATCATGAAGATTGATTTTTAGTGGATTCATTTATTTGAGAAAGAAAATTGCCAACCTTGTCGGTGGGTTTTGTGATGTGTTGATTAAGACTTATATTTTTACATATATTTAATTATATTAGGTGTATAATCAACTAAATAAAATATTTATTAAAATATAAAATATATATTAAAAATAATTTTAAAATAATATATATTCATCGATAAATACACACTATCTGATTGATTTTTAGTGTTATATTATTTTGAATATTTAATATTAAAATTTACGTTAGCAACAAATTTTTTATTAATTTTCATAGATTAGTGATAGATATTATTATTAGTGACAAAATGAATGATGAATAATTTATGATGGTTACTTAAGATAATATAAACTCAAAATAATTCACAATATATATTTTCTACACTTATTATAAAATACTAATGTATTATACCACACACTATTTTTTTTGGTCAAATTACATTAAGTGAGGCTCGTACTCAAAACTTTTCAGCGGAAAAAGAATTCTAAGCTACGGCTCATTGACTGTTAGTATTTCAAAATGCAATTATTCCTCTTAAATGAGTTATTTGTATATAGTTTATTGCATCGATCAACACTCTTTAAAATGTATTAGGGTAACATGGAATCCAAGACAGATCAGGAATTAATCGTATCATGGAATTTTGCAAAGATGAATAAATAAGTATAAATTTAGAGTAATTACTCAAATTAGTTTCAAGGATTTTAAAATTGGACAATTTAGTTTTTAAGAAAAATTAATACACAGATTAATTTCTAAAGTTTTATTCCAGCAGACAAATCAGTTCTTAATTTATTTTTCGGCAAAATAATTACTCAGATCAGTCCCTAAAAATCTAAAAAATAGACATTTTAATCTCCAAAAAAAATTAATGTACAAATCAATCCCAAAATTTCTCTCTATTAGATATAATAGTCCTCCGTTCAAAAATAATAATAATAATAATAATAATAATAATAATAATAATAATTATCATTATTAATTGTACAATAATACTATATTATATTGTTTTGCATTTTTTAGACAAAAATAATGATAAATTTACTCATTTTATATATATATATATATATATATATATATATATATATATATATATTCACTCAATAATAATAATAATAAAATTATTAGAGATTAAACTTTAAAGAAATTTAAGATTAAAACTATTTGATATTTTTGTATTTAATATAATTAAAAAACGTGTTATATAAAAAAATATGTTTGTATTAAAAAATATGTATTAAAAGAAAATATTTTAATTTGAATTTATATTGAATACATATTTTTTTAATACAAACATATTTTTAAAAAGTACCTCTTTTGATTATATTAAATACAAAAATATCAAATAATTTAAATCTTGAATTTTTTATAAAATAATCTCTAATAATTTTATTAATTATTATTATTATTATTATTATTGAGTGACTATATATATATATAAAAGAATCTAATAAATAAATTTATTATACTTTTTTTAGAAAATATAAAAAATTATGGTACAATATTATTATGTAATTAATAATAATAATAATAATAATAATAATAATAATAATAATCAATAAAATTATTAGAAATTATTTTACAAAAAATTTAAAGTTAAAATTATTTGATATTTTTGTATTTAATATAATCAAAAGATGTACTATTTTAAAAAAAATATTTGTATTAAAAAAATATGCATTTAATATAAATCCAAATTAAAATATTTTCTTTTAAGACATATTTTTAATATAAACATATACTTTTTTAACATAGGACATCTTTTCATTATATTAAATACAAAAATATCAAATGGTTTTAATCTTTAATTTCTTGAAAAATAATCTCTAACTATTATTATTATTATTATTATTATTATTATTATTATTATTATTATTATTATTATTATTATTATTGAGTGAGTATAGATATATATAAAAATTTAAAGAATAAATTTATCATTATTTTTGTCCAAAAAATACAAAAAAATATAGTACAATATTATTGTGCAATTAATAATAATAATTATTTTATTTTATTTTATTTTTAGACGGAGGACTATTATGTTTAATAGAGAGAAACGTTGGGGATTGATTTGTACATTAGTTTTTCTTGGGGACTAAAATGTCTATTTTTAAAATCTTTGAGTACCGATCTGAGTAATTACTCTGCCGAAAAATAAATTGGAGACTGATTTTTCTGCCGGAGTAAAATCTTAGAGATTGATCTGTGTATTAATTTTTTTTGGAGACTAAAATGTCCGATTCTAAAATCCTTGGGGACTGATTTGGATAATTACTCAAATTTATTACACATTTAAGTTTTATGATCATTTAAATTTGATTAAATAGGTTCAACATTTATAAAAATTACTCTCATTAAAAGAGCGTGTAACACGCACCTAAAATCTCAAACAAATATTATTTTTCGCTTCGCGCTCTAATATAAAAAACTGTTCACATCTCTAACTCAACTGCAATAAAAAAATTTGAATTTTCCCTAAAAAATCTTTTAAATTCTTTGCAAAAGCTACAGGAAAATCCGATTCCGCATTTGAGATCAACAAAAAAAAAAAAGAACAACAAAGGTTCCTCAAGATATATACTGACAAAACTACTTGTTCATTATGTTCAATTTTCTCCATCGCATTTCTTGCATTTCTACTAGTTTAGTTTAGGGTTTAGTGGATCGAGTTCGCTCATTTAGTAGATCGAGTTCGCTGCTAATTTCGGTACATTTGTGAATTAATTGAAATTCACTTAATGCTACTGTCAAGTATTGACCAAATTTTTTATTACTTAATTTTTTTTATGTCATCATTAAATAATTTCGGTGCATTTCTTAGTTTATTTGAGATTCATTTGGATCCAGAAATGAATACAATTTATTTTTATTGATGATTGAGTCTTTTTGACTACTTGTTCAAATCTGAACTAATTTCGGTTCATTTGTGAATTAACTGAGGTTCACTTGATGTTGTTGTTAAGTATTGACCAAATTTTTTAGTTTTTAATTTTCTCTAGTATCATCATTAAATAATTTTGGTTCATTTCATATAGTTTATTTGAGGTTTATTTGGATCAAAAAACGAATTCGATGTATTTTTATTGATGATTGAATCTTTTTTACTGCTTGTTCAAATCTAAACTAATTTCGGTTTATTTGTAAATTAACTAAGGGTCACTTGATGATGCTATTAAGTATTGACCAAATTAAGCATTGAGGCACCATATATTTTGATCATCGGTCAACAACACACCGTACCAATCTTCCTATTATTCTTTACTATAGTAGTGTTATTTAATAAGTTTTACTGTACTTTTTTGTGTCTATCCTATTAATCATGTTTTACTTTCTTATTTCTTTATTAGTTGGAATTATGGAATATACCTCATGGCTGGAAACAATCGATTCCAAAAAGATTAAAAGAAAAAATACGCATGTAAAATTGAAAATAGGTAAATATTATTAACCATAATTGATAATACATATTAATAAATTTCTTTCAATTGTAGGAACAAGTTGATGCTTTTAGGTATGAATATGATCCAACTATTTTCTTGAACAAGATAAATAAATTGAGAGACAAAGTCATTGGAGGATCTGAAGGCAAAAGAATCTTAAAGTCATCCGTTGCCCTTTTAAATCTTTTCTTTAGATTGTCCTTTGGGGATATAGAAAGTAAATAGGTTTAATCTTCTAAATTGTAATGAATTTCTATTGATATTTCTGAACACTATTTTGTAAGAAATTATAAAGAGACAAACACGTCTTTGACTCTTTGTAAATGTTAATATATATATTTAAAAATCTTTTCTTAAATTATTTTTTATTTATTTGTTGAAAATGTCTAGGTTGTATTGAGATCACATTAATTTGAATGAATTTAGGTTCAGACTGAAAAGATTGAATATGTTTATTAAACCTCAACAGCCACAGAAACACAAATGAACCGAAATTTAGACACAAATGAATCAAAATTTATTCTAATAAACACCTAAACTATTTACCACAACATAATTGCAGAAACTAATTTGAAAAATCAAAAAGTGACTATTCAATAAAACATAACACAAATCAGAAATTAACCCTCATTTTTATCAAAGGAAAAAAGATTATGAGTAAAACATAAATGAACCAAAATTTATTTTACTAATCACCGAAACTTCTATCATAGTGTGTCATATCCTCTTCAGGATAATTCATATCCTGTGCATGATAAAGGCTGGAGTTTAACTGAATTATTGATTCACCATTTAAAAGGTTCAACTGCAAAAGAAGTAAATCATATATTAACAAATGTATTAACATGTAAAAACACATTTTTGCCTGATCAAAAGCAAATTAATGTTACCTCGCTTTATTCAATTGCATTAGATTTTATTCCATTCCATTCAATTTGTCTTGAAAGTCATCCCAATCTTTGGAACAAATTGTTCATCGACAACACACCTAGACTGCAAATGAACTGAAATATGATTATAAGAATACCATTATGTAATAATAAATGAACCAAAAATTGTAAATTCTATAAATTCAGAAACTCCTATATTCTATCCAAATTCAAATTCCTAAACAACACAGATTTTAGCAAAGAAGAATAAAATTATCCATTATCACTTTATTCAATTACATTAATTCTATTTTATTCCATTTAATTTGTCTTGAAAGTCATCCCAACTATTGGGACAAATTGTTCATCGACAACACACTTGTACTGCAAATGAACCGAAATATGATTATAACATCACCATTGTGTAATAACAAATGAACAAAAAATTATGCATTCTATAAATTCAGAATCTCCTGTATTCTATCCAAATCCAAATTCATAAACAACACTGATTTTAGCAAAGAAGAATGAAATTATTCATTATCACTCGATTCAATTGCATTAGATTCGGTTCCATTCTATTCAATTCAAAATTGTTGAAGAATGAAATTAGATAAAATTAAGAATGATCCAAACCTCGTCCACTTAATTCGATTCAATCGCCCTTATTCAACTAATTTAAACTTGAATCATTTATTGTTTTGGAACATGCAAAACCTAAATGATTTTAATTACACTGTTTGGTTTCAAAAAAAATGCGGATAAAAAATTTGAAAAGAAAAAGAATAAAATTCAGTGAGAACACAAGAAAATCGAAGAAGAAAATGAAAATTTAAAGAGAAAGAGACAATAATCAGACAAAAACAAAGAAAAATAAAAAAAGAAGGGAACATTTACGTTGAAGAGGAACAAACAAGAGAAGGTTTACGTTAAAAGTCTGTTATAAGTGGTGCGTGACTATAAATCATTTGGTTAGATTTGGTTAGTGAAATCACTTGGATGCAGAGAATTTTTAAAATAAGTATTCCAATCATCAACATTGTTAGTTCATGTGTTAAATCGTTATTAGCCATAGATCTCTCTTGTCTTCTATTTTGTGATTACAACAAACTTATGACCGACATGTTCTAAATAAGCCTAACATTTTATTTAATACTATATACTAGATTCTTGAACGAAAAGTATATTCCTCTTTTAGTTGGTGTCCCTCAATATCAATGTTCAAAAAACGGGTTCGAATCAGCTGGTCGAATCAGTTGAACCATAAATCGATGAGAATCATGGTTCAGTTATACTCCAAAACTGTAAAAATTAAAAATCAGAATTGAACAGCTAAATTGGCCAGTAACCGGTCAGTCAAACTGAACCAAAACTCGACCGATTTTCTTATTTTGCCCAAAAATGCTAAAATGTAGCCATTTAGCATTCAGTAACCCCCAACCCTAACTCTCTCCAATTCTCCAATGGCACAGCAGCACACACTCCCTCACTCATCCCGCCCATCACCCTCGAGCTGGCCATTCCTCTCAACACTGGCGAGCTAAGTCCCTCCCTTTCGTTCAACCGCCGGAATGCTCTTGACGCCGTCGCCAATTGGAGCTTTGAAGCTCACTGGGTCCTTCACTCAGCTAATGTCTCAAACTCTCAGTAGTGGAAGCACAGTCTCCAGGCTCGCCTCCTGCCTCCATCGTGAAGCTCTGTTCCACCGTCGTCGGCGCCATCTCTGTTCCTCCGTCGTAAGCTCTGTTCCTGCCTTTGTTGCCAGATCTGTTCTTCTAAGTATTTTACTATTTTTTAACAATAATTATTGAATAATTATTGTTGAATAATCTATGAACTTGATATGGCCTTATGGTTGAATAATTGTTAACTAATCTGTAACTTACTAGGTTGAATTATTGTTGAATATTATTAATTAATAATTTTTAATTTTTAATTTGTGATTTACTAATTTTTCATTTTTTTCTTCAATTATTTTTGTCTGTGGTTTAGGATTGATAGTTTGTAGTTCTGTTGTCTTTAATTTCTATTTTGAATTTTTGTTTTTATAGTGATTGATTGATTTTGTTTGATTTTGTATGGTTCTACTTATGTCTTCCATTGTTAATTTTTCTTTTGTTGTATACCTATTGCTGTCTTTGAGAGTTGAGAACTTGAGATTATTGGGTTGTTGCATTTGGATATTTGGATACTATGAAGTGCATTTGCGCATATTCCATATGCGTTAGAAGAGAGGTTGGTGAATAAGATTTTAAATTGAGAAATCATATTTTGTTGAAAGATAATAATAATAAGAAATAAATTTGATTTTCACGGTTAATATTTCTCAACTGCTCATTATCTTGCTTCATTGTTTGGTACTTTATTTCCTTGCTCGTGTTAAGATCTTCACCACCTATACAACTTGTGCGTTGGAGTTTACTGGTATTATCTTGATCTTAGGAAGACCTTTCATTAAATCTCTTTTAACAAGCTTATTTATTTGAAACATGCTAGCATGGCCTAATCTTTTGTGCCGTAGCCATTTTTCAGATTCTTTAGAATGAAAACAAGCTACATTTTGATTCTTTAGTTCATCAAGAGTGAGGCCATACACATTATCACAACAATTTGCAACAAATAATACTTTGTCAATCTTTTCATTCACAACAAGACACCCTAATCTTTTAAAAATTACCAAGTAACCCAAATCACATAATTGGCTAATGCTCAAAGGATTGTACTTCAAACCATCAACCAAGAAATATCATCAATAAAAGTAGAGAGATCTTTACCTACTTTTCTAGTTGCAATGATTTTACATTTATCGTCATCACCAAAAGTCACAAATCCTCCATCATACTTATTGATTTTGACAAAGAATGTTGACTTTTCCGTCATGTGCCTAGAGTGTAAGAACCGCAATTAATCAAACCGGTTAATTAAGTGGTTATATTGTCCAAATTTGATTCCGGAAAGTTAGAGTGAGAATTTGAGGTTTTAAACATCATTTTTGGACTCAGTGGGCCTTTCCGAGTCAGAAAATATATTTTTTGCAAAAAATTGTGAAAAATCGCAAACCGGCAGTTGAATCGGTTGAACCGGTTCAAGTTTGCCCGGTGCTACGCGAGAAAAAGTGAAAACAGTAAAAAACCTTACGAAAATATTAGAAATGAAAAACCGAGCGTTAATTTTAAAGGTTTGGCTTAAAGTTGGGCCAAACGGGCTAAAAACGCTAACGGATTGAATTGGGTCTAAGTCCAACATATATAAAGGTTCATTTAATAAACTCTAGCCTCATAAACACACACACTATAGAAATTGGAAGAGGGAGAGAAGAAGAGGTTGAACCCTAATCACCTCAATCTTCTCAAGCTCATATCTTGAGTTCTAGAGCTCTGATTTGCGTGCCGTCAGCAGCTACGCGTTCCTTGTGAAGAACTCTACAAAATCCATCCAAGAAACTCTAGAGGTAAGCTGGAAATTCTCCCAGTTCTTCTCTCCAAAATTTTGGGTATCTAGGGCTTGGGGCTAAGTGAGTTTTTGTGATTCTTGTTGTTTAGGTTCATTCTAATCCTTACTTAGTTTTGAATTTTTCCATCCAAATCTGTTGGGAAAGGTAAGAGACTTTAATCTCTTGTGAACATTTGATTTATGTTGAGCTCTAGGTTGATTTTGTGGTGCTTTATATGTATATAGCTTGATTATTGTGAGTTTGGAGCTTGTTGGAGCTACTTTGGTGGTTAGATTTTGGTTGAAAGCTCATTTGGTTCATATTGGGAATCGGCCAAGGTATGGTTTTATTTTCCTCTATGTAGTATATAATATTCATGGACACTTAGGCTAGTGACCCATAGGATAGGATTGGATTTGAATGGTTGTTGAATTGTTGGATGTGATTGTATGATGATGTTTGATGAAATGATGATTAATAGTGATCCGATGAGAACAAATGAATTGTGAAGTTGAAGAGTGAATTATATTGATAAATGTGAAATTGGTGTTGATTGATTGGTAATGTAGTTGAAAATTGTTAATGAAGTTTGATATATGAGATATGTTGACATAGGTGTTGTGGATAAGGAAAAGTGAAGAAAAATGTTATAATTTCGGTATGGTAGGACATAGAGGGTTGATCTTGATCAAAGGTGGAGTTTGGAATGGTTTGGTTTGGTTTTGGTTGTATTTTGCAAAGTAATTGTGGAAATGGTGATTTTGGGTAAAAGTGGAATTTTGGTAAATTTTGTCGGATCATAACTTTTGCCTTGATTTTCAAAATTAATTGAAATTGGTTTAGAATTAAGGATCTTTGAAAACCCTTTAAATCGATATAAAGTTTGTGAAATTTAGAATTTTATAGAGGAAGTTATGATCATTCAAAGTTGGTGTTGAAAATCTGAAAATTCTGCAAAGTTACAGATTTCTGAGTTTTCTGGTATGTGCGCATGCACAACCTTGTTCACACGCACATTCTGCGTAAATGGCGACCTGTGCGCACACACAGACCTGTGCGTCCGCACATGCAAAGGCAGGCAATCTGCCTGCAGCGCTGGCACAGCTTGTGCGTGCGCACACCAAAGGAAAATTTGCATCATGTGCGTACACACAGACTTGTGCGCACCCACACGTTGGGGAGGCCAATCTGTTGGGGACGCTAGCACAGGATATGCGAGTGAACAGACCCTGTTATGTTTTGACACCTATGTGTACGCACACTTTTAAAAATTTCCTGGGCGTGCGGACGCACACCGCTGTGCGGACGCACACGCCCTGTTTCTCAAATTTTGCTTGTTTTCAACTATTACACCTTCCTGATGAGGTTGTAAGTTTCTGTAAGTCCCAGAATTTTATTATAAATTAATTTTAAGTTTAATTATTTATTTATAGCTGTAATTTTAGAGATTTCTTTACTAAAGATAATTAGAGTAAATTTTGATTAATTGAGTTCGAAATAAATTAAGATTCTTATTCAAATTTTATAATTATTGAGGTATTTTCTATATTTAATTTATAAAGTTTAGTAATCGTAAAATAATAAGAATTTTATATGATTTGATTTAAATAATTGAGATTTTAGAATTTAATATTTTTAATTTTTACAGACAAAGAAAATTAATTATATTATCTCTAATTTTAAATTAAAATACTTGATTGGAAGTTAATTAACAAATTGATAATTAAATAATATTTTAAAAAATAAACTTAAAGGATTAAATTAGATTTTTAATTAATACCCTATACCCCTAATTTTATTAAAATTATCTAAATTACCCTAATTAACCATAATATCCCCAAATTTAACCCTAATTCTAATTTTACCTAACCCCTACCCACACCCACTCCTCATCGCCACTCACTCACCCGCATCACCATCGAACTTGCCGCTGTCGCCAAGGGGAAGCCCGTCGCCGCTAGTTTCGTCGAGTCTCCGCCGCCGAACCCGTCCTTGCCACCATCACTAGAAGCGCGAAGAGAGAATGCGCCAGGGAAACTGTCGCGGAGCTACCGTCGCCGCCGCGTTGTTGGGCTCGCCGCCGCTATTGGCGGCCGAAACTGCCTTCCAAGCCTGTGTCTGTCGGTAAGCCCTAACCCTGCTTCAGCTTCTTTATTCGTTAAGTTTACCTTTACCGTGAGAATTGTCACTGAGGTTGTCTGTGCCAGGTTATACGGTCACCACGAGTTTCTCTGCCACCGTTCGAGCTACCACCAGAAGGATCCACCACAGCCTCCTCTGTTCTTGTCTTCGAATCTGAACTGCCCTTTTCCAATTTCAATCTCAATTCTGCTATTTCTAAATATGTAACTCCTCTATCCTTGCTCTGCTACCATTTTATTCCTCTGCTATGATCTTCTTTTAATTATGGTCGCGTATGTCTTTGTTTTAGTTTTGCTAAGGTATGTTTGAAAAATTAAAATTGGTGCTACTGCCACCGTTTTGGTCACATTGAAATCACCGCTGCTGCCATGAAACAAAAAGGGAAGGGAGTTACTATGTTTAACCTATGTGAATTCAGCTAGTTAAGGTAGGAGAGTCTTTCTTAAACTTGTTGTTCTTTCCAGAGTTGTTATAAATCGATATTTATGCGTGAAATACATTTCTTTGATTTCGTAAGTCTTATGAATTGGATTGAGTTATTTTGGATGAACGAGATTATTAGTTTGATTGACAGATTGTTCGATTGAGAAAGTTGGGTGTTTTGATTAGTTGAATGATATTGTTAAAGTGGTTGTCCTTGAAGTATCGGAGGAGATTAATTATTAGCATTTAGTTTAACTTTAGAAATGGTTTGATTTTAGAAAAGATTTAATATTGAAATTTAATTTGATGTCGGAATCTGATTTTAAAACAAATTTGGAAAGGACTTGATATTTGAAAATGGTTTGTTTGCTGAGAATAATTTACTATTTTGAAAATGGTTCGAACAGGGTTTGAGGAATGGTTTAGTTTGAAACTATTTGAGAAAACCGAGAGTTCTTAATCATTGATTGGATTCTAGATTTTATAGTTTCCTTAGATTGAGTATGGTTGTTGTGAAAATGGTTATTAGAAATGATTTGAATGTTAACAGGCACTTGGTTTGTTTTGGTTTTGTTTGGTTGGGACCGGAAAGGGTGGCAGAGTCCGAGTCTTAGAGGAGATGCTGCCGAAATTTTATAAAATTGGAAGTTTCATTTGAAGTAATTATTTAAAAAGATTTTTTTTAATAAACTTTATATGTTTTAAGATTGATTTATAATGAACGAAATGGAAAGAAGGATGATGAGGATTTTCTTTGAATTATGATTTTTGAATGAACTTGGAAATGAGATTTGGATTGAAGAATGATTATGATGTTGAGAATGTTGAGATATGAACTTTGAATTATTCACATGGCTTATGATCTTTAAATTATCTGAGATACGAGGTTCCCTGGATAAAGTACCATGGCTTGCCACCATGTGTACCAGGTTGAAAACTCGATACTCTGTTGATCCTATGACGTAAGTGTGATCGGGCACTATAAAAATTTCCGGGAATGTTACCCCCATTGAGCAATATTGATTATTTGAGAAAAAGCTATGCATAGACTCTTGGGGATGCACGTCGGAGGACAGTCTAAGGACAATTCAGACTTGTCGGGTTGGCTGGATAACTGACAGATGAGCCTCATCAGCCATAGGACAGGTATGCATCGTATGCATTTGTATGCTTTACTTGGGTTTGAACTTGTTTTGGTTTGCCTAATTGCTAAACTATTCTTAACTGCTACTTGAACTATTTGCTGTAACTGCTACCTACTTGTGCTTTTCTTGTCTGTCTTGCCTGAGTTTGTCCTGGCGTGCTACATTTGAGAATGAACTTTGGGGATGAATTAATGATTGTGTTGTTTGATTGCGTGGTTGGTTTCTGATTGAGATTTTCTTATAAGATAGGAAAGATTTCGGATTTCTGAAAGATTAAACATTGTTTCTTCGAAAAGGATTTGAACAATTACCTATTGGTTTTTTAAAAGATTCATAAGGCAATGATAATCACCGAGCTTGAAAATAGTTTTCTTATTAAATATCTTCTTATGACAACTTTGAAACTCCGTGGTGAGACCGTGTGGTTAGGTTCTCACCCCTTACAGCTTTACCTTTTTAGGAACCGAATGAAGAAGCATTAAGAACAGTTATACTGCGTTTGGTTTATATGTTGTTGTATTAATTAGTTTATTTTCTTCCTTCGGCTTTGTTATTACAAATTTGTAAGAGGGATAGGAATTGTATGTTTTATATGTATATAATATTATGAGTTATTATGTAAAGAGTCTTGTATATGAATTTATTCCTGCTTGTATTTTTCTTAAGATAAGGTATCAACTTCCAGTTTTCAAAGAAATCAGCGATACAGTGTCGAGTCACATGCTCCTATTTTAGTATTTAGTATGTAAAGTAGTCGTAATACTTCTTGCTATCAGAGTAGCGCAGCCGGAAGCGTGACTTCTGATAGTGAGGGTGTTACGGTTTCTATAACACCTTTTTAAGACTTTTAGACATTTTTTGGGTACTTAAACAGGGGAAATGGTTTAAAGGTCCTAGACACCATTATTTGGAAAAAGTTAGCAAACGGAGTACTAGGTTTCTGTTGTATTGGGGAGGTTCGATGATGTGTGATGAATGGTTGATGAATGAGACGGGAAAGTAAGGAACTGAAATGTGAAAGAACAGTGGTTGAAAAGAGTCGAGGGCTCTGAATGAAGTGTTGGATCCATCTTGTGCTAAAAATGTTTTTGAAAATCACTGTATCACTTTTTCATTGAAATTATAAGACGCTATGTGCCCGACAGGGGCTGAGGTTGGATCCCGCCTGTTGAGGTAGCGGCGGCGGCGTAAGGGCGGTGTGATGAGCGGATAATTTATACGCTTTTTGGCATTGTTTTCATATAGTTTTTAGTAAGTTTGAGCTACTTTTAGGGATGTTTTCATTAGTTTTTATGTTAAATTCACATTTCTGGACTTTACTATGAGTTTGTGTGTTTTTCTGTGATTTCAGGTAAATTCTGACTGAAATTGAGGGATTTGAGCAAAACTCTGAAAAAGGCTGACAAAAGGACTGCTGATGCTGTTGGAATCTGACCTCCCTGCACTCGAAATGGATTTTCTGGAGCTACAGAACTCCAATTGGCGCGCTCTCAACGGCGTTGGAAAGTAGACATCCAGGGCTTTCCAGCAATATATAATAGTTCATACTTTATTCGAAGAATGACGACGTAACTTGGCGTTAAACGCCAAGTTCACGCTGCTGTCTGGAGTTAAACGCCAGAAAAACGTCATGATCCGGAGTCAAACGCCCAAAACACGTCATAACCTGAAGTTTGACGCCAAGAAATGCCTCTACACGTGGAATGATCAAGCTCAGCCCAAGCACACACCAAGTGGGTCCCGGAAGTGGATTTATGCATCAATTACTTACTCATGTAAACCCTAGTAGCTAGTCTAGTATATATAGGACATTTATCTATTGTATTAGACATCCTGGATTGTATTTTGATCCTGTGATCACGTTAGAGAGGGCTGGCCATTCGGCCATGCCTGGACTCTTTGCTTATGTATTTTCAACGGTGGAGTTTCTGCACACCATAGATTAAGGGTGTGGAGCTCTGCTGTACCTCAAGTATTAATGAAATTCTATCTTCTTTTATTCAATTCTCTTTTATTCTTATTCCAAGATACCCTGGAGGATGCACGGGCTGGCGTTCAACGCCCAGAAGGTGCATCTGGCCGGCGTTCAACGCCAGAACAGAGCACCATTCTGGCGCTGAACGCCAGAAACAAGCAACAACCTGGCGTTAAACGCCAGGATGGTGCACAGGGAGGACAAACTGGCGCTGAACGCCAGAAACAAGCATGAAACTGGCGTTCAACGCCAGAAACATGCATTACATGGGCGTTGAACGCCCAGAATGTGCACCAATGGGCGTTTAAACGCCAGAATGGTGCATGAAGGCAATTTACATGCCTATTTGGTGCAGGGATGGAATTCCTTGACACCTCAGGATCTGTGGACCTCACAGGATCCCCACTTACCTCGCCCTCTCTCTTTCCATTCATGATCATCCCTTCTGTTTTTCATTCACCACCTGCTTCTACCCATTCTTCCCCATACACCCACCTACCATTACAATTCAACTTCTCTTTCCCACCCAATCCCACCCATATAGCCAAATCCATCTCCCCTCACTCACCTCCATTTTCTTCTTCTTCTTCTTCTACTTTTCTTTTCTTTCTTGCTCGAGGGCGAGCAAAATTTTAAGTTTGGTGTGGTAAAAGCATAGCTTTTTTGCTTTTCCATTACCATTAATGGCACCTAAGGCCAGAGAAACCTCAAAGGGAAGACAAAAGCTTCCACCTCTGAGTCTTGGAAGATGGAAAGACTCATGTAAGCTGGAATAGCTCAGTTGGTTAGAACATGTGGCTGCAAATCAAGAGATCCCTGAGATACCTCAGGGAATAAATGGTCCTCCACACAACTATTGGGAGCAAATAATGTTAAAAACACCAAAATCACTAGGGATCATTCAACAGAAGCAAGGAAGAGACATAGAGGAGCTCAAAGAGCACCATTGCACCTTCAAGAAAGCGCCACCCTCACTCAGGTGGATTCATTCCTTGCTCTTTATTTCTTTCTGTTTTCGGTTTTTAATATTGTGTTTATCTATGTTTTGTGTCTTTACTTCATGATCATTAGTGTGTAACCATGCCTTAAAGCTATGAATAAAATCCATTAATCCTTCACCTCTCTTAAATGAAAAATGTTTTAATTCAAAAGAACAAGAAGTACATAATTTTCAAAATTATTAGTGAATTTAATTTAATTATATTGATGTGGTGGCAATAATTTTTG
Organism: Arachis hypogaea; assembly: GCF_003086295.3. Taxonomy (NCBI): domain Eukaryota; kingdom Viridiplantae; phylum Streptophyta; class Magnoliopsida; order Fabales; family Fabaceae; genus Arachis; species Arachis hypogaea. Next base: position 93,144,902 of record NC_092041.1, on the reverse strand, counting down.
TTTTCTGAATGAATGAATGAACAGTGCATATTTTTGATCTTGTTGTTTATGAGTGTTAAAATTGTTGGTTCTTGAAAGAATGATGAACAAGGAGAAATGTTATTGATGATCTGAAAAACATCATGAAATTGATTCTTGAAGCAAGAAAAAGCAGTGAAAAAAAAAAGTGGCGAAAAAAAAAAAATAAAATAAAATAGAAAGAAAAAGCAAGCAGAAAAAGCCAATAGCCCTTAAAATCAAAAGGCAAGGGTAGCAAGGATCCAAGGCTTTGAGCATCAATGGATAGGAGGGCCCAAGGAAATAAAATCCAGGCCTAAGCGGCTAAATCAAGCTGTCCCTAACCATGTGCTTGTGTCATGAAGGTCCAAGTGAAAAGCTTGAGACTGAGTGGTTAAAGTCGTGATCCAAAGCAAAAGAGTGTGCTTAAGAGCTCTGGACACCACTAACTGGGGACTTTAGCAAAGCTGAGTCACAATCTGAAAAGGTTCACCCAGTTATGTGTCTGTGGCATTTGTGTATCCGGTGGTAATACTGGAAAACAAAGTGCTTAGGGCCACGGCCAAGACTCATAAGTAGCTGTGTTCAAGAATCAACATGCTTAACTAGGAAAGTCAATAACACTATCTGAAATTCTAAGTTCCTAGAGAAGCCAATCACTCTAAACTTCAAAGGAAAAAGTGAGATGCCAAAACTGTTCAGAAGCAAAAAGCTACAAGTCCCGCTCATCTAATTAAATTAATATTCATTGATATTTTGGACTTTATAGTATATTCTCTTCTTTTTATCCTATTTGATTTTCAGTTGCTTGGGGACAAGCAACAATTTAAGTTTGGTGTTGTGATGAGCGGATAATTTATACGCTTTTTGGCATTGTTTTCATATAGTTTTTAGTAAGTTTGAGCTACTTTTAGGGATGTTTTCATTAGTTTTTATGTTAAATTCACATTTCTGGACTTTACTATGAGTTTGTGTGTTTTTCTGTGATTTCAGGTAAATTCTGACTGAAATTGAGGGATTTGAGCAAAACTCTGAAAAAGGCTGACAAAAGGACTGCTGATGCTGTTGGAATCTGACCTCCCTGCACTCGAAATGAATTTTCTGGAGCTACAGAACTCCAATTGGCGCGCTCTCAACGGCGTTGGAAAGTAGATATCCAGGGCTTTCCAGCAATATATAATAGTCCATACTTTATTCGAAGAATGACGACGTAACTTGGCGTTAAACGCCAAGTTCACGCTGCTGTCTGGAGTTAAACGCCAGAAAAACGTCATGATCCGGAGTCAAACGCCCAAAACACGTCATAACCTGAAGTTTGACGCCAAGAAATGCCTCTACACGTGGAATGATCAAGCTCAGCCCAAGCACACACCAAGTGGGCCCCGGAAGTGGATTTATGCATCAATTACTTACTCATGTAAACCCTAGTAGCTAGTCTAGTATATATAGGACATTTATCTATTGTATTAGACATCCTGGATTGTATTTTGATCCTGTGATCACGTTAGAGAGGGCTGGCCATTCGGCCATGCCTGGACTCTTTGCTTATGTATTTTCAACGGTGGAGTTTCTGCACACCATAGATTAAGGGTGTGGAGCTCTGCTGTACCTCAAGTATTAATGAAATTCTATCTTCTTTTATTCAATTCTCTTTTATTCTTATTCCAAGATATTCATTCGTACCCAAGAACATGATGAATGTGATGAGTCAGATTACCCTCATTATCATTCTCACTTATGAATGCGCGTGATTGACAACCATGTCCGTTCTACATGCAACAGAGCTTGAATGTATATCTCTTAGATTCCCCAACAGAATCTTCGTGGTATAAGTTAGATAGTTGGCGGCATTCATCTGGATCCAGAAAGTCCAACCTTGTCTGTGGTGTTCCGAGTAGGATCCTGGGAGTCCGGAAAGTCCAACCTTGTCTGTGGTGTTCCGAGTAGGATTCCGATCATGAATGACCGTGACGTGCTTCAAACTTTAACCTGCTGGGCGTTAGTGACAGACGCAAAAGAGGGATTCTATTCCAGTAGGAGCGGGAACCAACCGGTGATTAGCCGTACTGTGACAGAGTGCGTTGCATAGTTTTCACTGCGAGGATGGGATGTAGCCATCAGCCATGGGTGATGCCTCCAGACTGGTTAGCTGTGCGAGTGACAGCCGCACAGGTTATTTCCCCGTGAGGAATGAAAGTAGCCACAGTTGATGGTGAACCCCTATACAAAGCTTGCCATGGAAAGGAGTAAGAAGGATTGAATAGAAGCAGTAGGAGAGCAGGCGTCCAAGAGCTCTACAGCATCTCCATCCGCTTATCTGAAATTCCCACCAATGAATCTGCATAAGTGTTCTATCCCTTTTATTATTCCTTTTTATTTATTTTGAATCTAATCAAGTATCATGTTTAATCTGCCTGACTGAGATTTACAAGGTGACCATAGCTTGCTTCATACCAACAATCTCTGTGGATTCGACCCTTACTCACGTAAGGTTATTACTTGGACGACCCAGTACACTTGCTGGTTAGTTGAACGAGATTGTGAAGAAAATAAACAATGTCCTCAGAGTATACATCTTTTATAAATACATACAAGTGATCACAATTTCGTCCACCAAGTTTTTGGCGCCGTTGCCGGGGATTGTTCGAGTATGGACAACTGACGGTTCATCTTGTTGCTCAGATTAGGTAATTTTCTTTTCAAAAATCTTTTTTAAAAATTTTTTCTTTTATTTTTCGTTTTTCCAAAAATGTTTTTCGAAAAAATTTATAAAAATACAAAAAAATTAGAAAATCATAAAAATCAAAAATATTTTGTGTTTCTTGTTTGAGTCTTGTGTTAATTTTTAAGTTTGGTGTCAATTGGATGCTTTAAAAAATTTTTTTTTTCTTGCATTTTTTCGAAAAATCCATGCATTCATAGTGTTCTTCATGATCTTTAAGTTGTTCTTGACAAGTCTTCTTGTTTGATCTTGATGATTTCTTGTTTTGTGTCTTTTGTTGTTTTTCATGTGCATTTTTGCATTCATATTTTCCATGCATTAAAAATTTCTAAGTTTGGTGTCTTGCATGTTTCTTTGCATCAAAAATTTTTCAAAATTATGTTCTTGATGTTCATCATGATCTTCATAGTGTTCTTGGTGTTCATCTTGACATTCATAGCATTCTTGCATGCATCTTGTGTCTTGATCCAAAATTTTCATGTTTTGGGTCATTTTTGTGTTTTTCATTCAATATTTAAAAATCAAAAATATCTTTTCCTTATTTTCCCCCAAATTTTCGAAATTTTGGGTTGACTTGGTCAAAAATTTTTAAAATTAGTTGTTTCTTACAAGTCAAGTCAAAATTTCAATTTTAAAAATCTTATCTTTTCAAAATCTTTTTCAAAAATCATATCTTTTTCATTTTTTGTATAAATTTCGAAAATTTCAAAAATCTTTTTCAAAATATTTTCAAAATCTTTTTCTTATCTTTTTATCAAATTTTCGAAAATTAGCTAACAATTAATGTGATTGGTTCAAAAATTTGAAGTTTGTTACTTTCTTGTTAAGAAAGGTTCAATCTTTAAATTCTAGAATCTTATCTTGTAGTTTCTTGTTAGTTAAGTAATTTTTAAAATTAAATCTTTTTTTTTCAAATATCTTTTTCAAATATATCTTTTTATCTTTTATCTTATCTTTTTCAAAAATTTTATCTTTTTCAAAATTTGATTTCAAAATATCTTATCTAACCCCCTATCTTCTTATCTTTTTCAAAATTTGATTTCAAATCTTTTTCAATCAACTAACTAACTCCTTGTTTGTTTCTTATCTTTTTCAAAACCACCTAACTACTTTTCCCTCTCTGAATTTTCGAAAATTCTCCCCCTCTTTTTCAAAAATTCTTTTTAATTGTTTTAAATTCTAATTTTAATCTCATCTCATCTTTAATTTTCGAAAATCACTAACCATTTTTTCAAAAATTATTTTCGAATTCTTCTCTCTCTTCTCTTATCTTCTTCTATTTAATTATTTAATTACTAACACTTCTCTTCACCTCTCTTCATCCGAATTCATCTTCATCCTTCTTCATTCTTCTACCTCTTTCTGCTTCTACTAACCTAAGGGAATCTCTATACTGTGACATAGAGGATTCCTTTTTCTTTTCTTGTTTTCTTCTCTTTCATAGGAGCAGGAACAGGGATAAAGGCACTCTTGTTGAAACAGACTGTGAAGTTGATTTTGGACCAGGTTCTGTGCACCAAATCTTGGGAGCCATTACCTTGGATTATTGAAGTAAAAAGAATAAATAAAGAAAATTAAGAGAAGCTAAACTACAACAATCCAGAAACAACCTTTCAGAAATTTTCGAACAGGAGAAGGACATGGCAGCCGAAAATAATAATAATAATAATGCAAGGAGAATGCTTGGTGACTTCACAAAGCCAACATCCAAGTTGATGGAAGAAGCATCTCCATTCCTGCCATTGGAGCCAATAACTTTGAGCTTAAGCCTCAACTAGTTGCTTTGATGCAACAAAACTGCAAGTTTTATGGACTTCCATCTGAAGATCCCTATCAGTTCTTAACTGAATTCTTGCAAGTCTGTGATACTGTAAAGACGAATGGAGTTAATCCTGAAGTCTACAGACTCATGCTTTTCCCTTTTGCTGTAAGAGACAGAGCTAGAATATGGTTGGATTCACAACCTAAGGATAGCCTGGACTCCTGGGATAAGCTGGTCACTGCTTTCTTAGATAAGTTCTTCCCTCCTCAAAAGCTGAGCAAGCTGAGAGTGGATGTTCAAACCTTCAAACAAAAAGATGGTGAATCCCTCTATGAAGCTTCGGAAAGATACAAGCAGCTGACCAAGAGATGTCCATCTGACATGTTTTCAGAATGGACCCTATTAGATATATTCTATTATGGTCTCTCTGAATTTTCGAAAATGTCACTGGATCATTCTGCAGGTGGATCTATTCACCTGAAGAAAACGCCTGAAGAGGCTCAAGAACTCATTGACATGGTTGCAAACAACCAGTTCATGTATACCTCTGAGAGGAATTCCGTGAATAATGGGGTCCCTCAGAAGAAGGGAGTTCTTGAAATTGATGCTCTGAATGCCATACTGGCTCAGAACAAAGTGTTGACTCAACAGGTCAACATGATCTCTCAAAATCTGAATGGATTGCAATATGCATCCAACAATACTAGAGAGGTAGCTTCTGAAGAAGCTTATGATCCTGAGAACCCTGCCATGGCAGAGGTTAATTATCTGGGTGAACCATATGGAAATACCTATAACCCATCATGGAGAAATCATCCAAATTTCTCCTGGAAGGATCAACAAAAACCTCAACAAGGTTTTAACAATGGTGGACGCAATAGGCTGAATAATAGTAAGCCATATCCATCATCTTCTCAGCAACAGACAGAGAATTCTGAACAAAATAATTCTAATTTAGCTAATATAGTCTCTGATCTGTCAAAAGCCACTTTCAGTTTCATGAATGAAACAAGATCCTCCATTAGGAATTTGGAGGCACAAGTAGGGCAGCTGAGTAAAAAAGTTATTAAAACTCCTCCCAGTACTCTCCCAAGCAATACAGAAGAGAATCCAAAAGGAGAGTGCAAAGCCATTGACTTAGTCAACATGGCCGAATGCACAAAGGAGGAGGAGGACGAAAATCCCAGTGAGGAAGACCTCCTGGGACGTCCTCCAAGCAAGAAGGAGCTTCCTAATAAGGATCCTGAGGAATCTGAGGCTCATACAGAGACCATAGAGATTCCATTAAATCTCCTTCTGCCATTCATGAGCTCTGACTATTATTCATCCTCTGAAGAGGATGAAGATGTGACTAGTGAGCAAGTTGCTCAATATCTAGGAGCTATCATGAAACTGAATGCCAAGCTATTTGGTAATGAGACTTGGGAAAGTGAACCTCCCTTGCTCATTAGTGATTTGGATACTTGGATTCAGGAAACTCTACCTCAAAAGAGACAAGATCCTGGCAAGTTCTTGATACCTTGCACCATTGGCACCATGAGCTTTGAAAAAGCTCTGTGTGATCTTGGGTCAGGGATAAACCTTATGCCACTCTCTGTAATGGAGAAGCTAGGGATCATTGAGGTGCAACCTGCTTTGTTCTCACTGCAATTGGCAGATAAGTCAGTGAGACAAGCTCATGGGATAGTAGAGGACGTGCTAGTAAAAGTTGAAGACTTTTACATCCCTGCTGATTTCCTAATCCTAGATACTAGGAAGGAAGATGATGAATGCATCATCCTAGGAAGACCTTTCCTAGCCACAGCAGAAGCTGTGATAGATGTCAACAGAGGAGAGTTAGTCCTTCAATTGAATGGAGAATACCTTGTGTTTCAAGCACATGGCAATCCCTCTGTGACAAAAGAGAGTAAGCATGAAGAGCTTCTCTCAGTTCAAAGTCAAGAAGAGCCCACACAGTCAAACTCTAAGTTTGGTGTTGTGAGGCCACAACCAAACTCTAAGTTTGGTGTTCAAGCCCCATATCCAAACTCTAAGTTTGGTGTTGGGACTATACAACATTGACCTGATCACCTTTTAGCTCCATGAGAGCCACTGTCAAGCTATTGACATTAAAGAAGCGCTTGTTGGGAGGCAACCCAATTTTATTTATCTAATTTTATTTTATTTTATTTTGGTGTTATTTTTGTGTTGAATTAGGTACATGATCATGAGGAGTCACGAAAAAATCAAAAAAATTAAAAACAGAGTCAAAAACAGAAGAAAAAATTTTTCACCCTGGAGGATGCACGGGCTGGCGTTCAACGCCCAGAAGGTGCATCTGGCCGGCGTTCAACGCCAGAACAGAGTACCATTCTGGCGCTGAACGCCAGAAACAAGCAACAACCTGGCGTTAAACGCCAGGATGGTGCACAGGGAGGACAAACTGGCGCTGAACGCCAGAAACAAGCATGAAACTGGCGTTCAACGCCAGAAACATGCATTACATGGGCGTTGAACGCCCAGAATGTGCACCAATGGGCGTTTAAACGCCAGAATGGTGCATGAAGGCAATTTACATGCCTATTTGGTGCAGGGATGGAATTCCTTGACACCTCAGGATCTGTGGACCTCACAGGATCCCCACTTACCTCGCCCTCTCTCTTTCCATTCATGATCATCCCTTCTGTTTTTCATTCACCACTTGCTTCTACCCATTCTTCCCCATACACCCACCTACCATTACAATTCAACTTCTCTTTCCCACCCAATCCCACCCATATAGCCAAATCCATCTCCCCTCACTCACCTCCATTTTCTTCTTCTTCTTCTTCTACTTTTCTTTTCTTTCTTGCTCGAGGGCGAGCAAAATTTTAAGTTTGGTGTGGTAAAAGCATAGCTTTTTTGCTTTTCCATTACCATTAATGGCACCTAAGGCCAGAGAAACCTCAAAGGGAAGACAAAAGCTTCCACCTCTGAGTCTTGGAAGATGGAAAGACTCATGTAAGCTGGAATAGCTCAGTTGGTTAGAACATGTGGCTGCAAATCAAGAGATCCCTGAGATACCTCAGGGAATAAATGGTCCTCCACACAACTATTGGGAGCAAATAATGTTAAAAACACCAAAATCACTAGGGATCATTCAACAGAAGCAAGGAAGAGACATAGAGGAGCTCAAAGAGCACCATTGCACCTTCAAGAAAGCGCCACCCTCACTCAGGTGGATTCATTCCTTGCTCTTTATTTCTTTCTGTTTTCGGTTTTTAATATTGTGTTTATCTATGTTTTGTGTCTTTACTTCATGATCATTAGTGTGTAACCATGCCTTAAAGCTATGAATAAAATCCATTAATCCTTCACCTCTCTTAAATGAAAAATGTTTTAATTCAAAAGAACAAGAAGTACATAATTTTCAAAATTATTAGTGAATTTAATTTAATTATATTGATGTGGTGGCAATAATTTTTGTTTTCTGAATGAATGAATGAACAGTGCATATTTTTGATCTTGTTGTTTATGAGTGTTAAAATTGTTGGTTCTTGAAAGAATGATGAACAAGGAGAAATGTTATTGATGATCTGAAAAACATCATGAAATTGATTCTTGAAGCAAGAAAAAGCAGTGAAAAAAAAAAGTGGCGAAAAAAAAAAAATAAAATAAAATAGAAAGAAAAAGCAAGCAGAAAAAGCCAATAGCCCTTAAAATCAAAAGGCAAGGGTAGCAAGGATCCAAGGCTTTGAGCATCAATGGATAGGAGGGCCCAAGGAAATAAAATCCAGGCCTAAGCGGCTAAATCAAGCTGTCCCTAACCATGTGCTTGTGTCATGAAGGTCCAAGTGAAAAGCTTGAGACTGAGTGGTTAAAGTCGTGATCCAAAGCAAAAGAGTGTGCTTAAGAGCTCTGGACACCACTAACTGGGGACTTTAGCAAAGCTGAGTCACAATCTGAAAAGGTTCACCCAGTTATGTGTCTGTGGCATTTGTGTATCCGGTGGTAATACTGGAAAACAAAGTGCTTAGGGCCACGGCCAAGACTCATAAGTAGCTGTGTTCAAGAATCAACATGCTTAACTAGGAAAGTCAATAACACTATCTGAAATTCTAAGTTCCTAGAGAAGCCAATCACTCTAAACTTCAAAGGAAAAAGTGAGATGCCAAAACTGTTCAGAAGCAAAAAGCTACAAGTCCCGCTCATCTAATTAAATTAATATTCATTGATATTTTGGACTTTATAGTATATTCTCTTCTTTTTATCCTATTTGATTTTCAGTTGCTTGGGGACAAGCAACAATTTAAGTTTGGTGTTGTGATGAGCGGATAATTTATACGCTTTTTGGCATTGTTTTCATATAGTTTTTAGTAAGTTTGAGCACTTTTAGGGATGTTTTCATTAGTTTTTATGTTAAATTCACATTTCTGGACTTTACTATGAGTTTGTGTGTTTTTCTGTGATTTCAGGTAAATTCTGACTGAAATTGAGGGATTTGAGCAAAACTCTGAAAAAGGCTGACAAAAGGACTGCTGATGCTGTTGGAATCTGACCTCCCTGCACTCGAAATGAATTTTCTGGAGCTACAGAACTCCAATTGGCGCGCTCTCAACGGCGTTGGAAAGTAGATATCCAGGGCTTTCCAGCAATATATAATAGTCCATACTTTATTCGAAGAATGACGACGTAACTTGGCGTTAAACGCCAAGTTCACGCTGCTGTCTGGAGTTAAACGCCAGAAAAACGTCATGATCCGGAGTCAAACGCCCAAAACACGTCATAACCTGAAGTTTGACGCCAAGAAATGCCTCTACACGTGGAATGATCAAGCTCAGCCCAAGCACACACCAAGTGGGCCCCGGAAGTGGATTTATGCATCAATTACTTACTCATGTAAACCCTAGTAGCTAGTCTAGTATATATAGGACATTTATCTATTGTATTAGACATCCTGGATTGTATTTTGATCCTGTGATCACGTTAGAGAGGGCTGGCCATTCGGCCATGCCTGGACTCTTTGCTTATGTATTTTCAACGGTGGAGTTTCTGCACACCATAGATTAAGGGTGTGGAGCTCTGCTGTACCTCAAGTATTAATGAAATTCTATCTTCTTTTATTCAATTCTCTTTTATTCTTATTCCAAGATATTCATTCGTACCCAAGAACATGATGAATGTGATGAGTCAGATTACCCTCATTATCATTCTCACTTATGAATGCGCGTGATTGACAACCATGTCCGTTCTACATGCAACAGAGCTTGAATGTATATCTCTTAGATTCCCCAACAGAATCTTCGTGGTATAAGTTAGATAGTTGGCGGCATTCATCTGGATCCGGAAAGTCCAACCTTGTCTGTGGTGTTCCGAGTAGGATCCTGGGAGTCCGGAAAGTCCAACCTTGTCTGTGGTGTTCCGAGTAGGATTCCGATCATGAATGACCGTGACGTGCTTCAAACTTTAACCTGCTGGGCGTTAGTGACAGACGCAAAAGAGGGATTCTATTCCAGTAGGAGCGGGAACCAACCGGTGATTAGCCGTACTGTGACAGAGTGCGTTGCATAGTTTTCACTGCGAGGATGGGATGTAGCCATCAGCCATGGGTGATGCCTCCAGACTGGTTAGCTGTGCGAGTGACAGCCGCACAGGTTATTTCCCCGTGAGGAATGAAAGTAGCCACAGTTGATGGTGAACCCCTATACAAAGCTTGCCATGGAAAGGAGTAAGAAGGATTGAATAGAAGCAGTAGGAGAGCAGGCGTCCAAGAGCTCTACAGCATCTCCATCCGCTTATCTGAAATTCCCACCAATGAATCTGCATAAGTGTTCTATCCCTTTTATTATTCCTTTTTATTTATTTTGAATCTAATCAAGTATCATGTTTAATCTGCCTGACTGAGATTTACAAGGTGACCATAGCTTGCTTCATACCAACAATCTCTGTGGATTCGACCCTTACTCACGTAAGGTTATTACTTGGACGACCTAGTACACTTGCTGGTTAGTTGAACGAGATTGTGAAGAAAATAAACAATGTCCTCAGAGTATACATCTTTTATAAATACATACAAGTGATCACAATTTCGTCCACCACGGTGGTTCATCCCGCCGCTTGCACTTAGATATGATGTCAGTGGCAATAGATCCTGCTCGCATCTCTTCGGATCATCAGAGCGTACAGGTGCAAAACCCTAGATAGTGATCCGAGCACTATATCTTGGGGGTTTCCATACCATGAATCCGAAGGGCAACATCTCCATGGAGATGTGTCGGGTTGGCAGTTGAACCGACAATGTGATATCACATCCAGTAAGGCAGGCATTCATCATATGCATTTTCTACCTGTTTGTATGCTTTTCCGACTTGATGTTGTTTTCCCTATCTGTTTAACATGTCTAATTGCTACTTGTATTAATCGCTGTATATGCCTCTACTTATGTTTTACTTGTATTGTATATACTTGTGCTTTACTGGAGCTGAGGAGGTTCGAAAGGCGGTGGCAATGGGATCGCATGGCAGATCGGTTGGTGAAGGCTGTGGGACAGCGGTGTTTGATTAGAGTAGAAATCCCCTAAGATAGATTACCCTTTTATGGTACTACAGCTTAAGTTGTAGTGAGGAATTTCATATTATGTTGTTTTGTCTTAGAGTGTTGTAAGCTTGAATCTTGTGATGGATATGGAGTCTAGGATTGCCTTTGGCGTCCCGGGGTCTTATATCCTACATCACTAGGAATTGTTACCATACTGAGAACCTCCGGTTCTCATACCATATTCTGTTGTATTTTTCAGATGCAGGTCGCAACCCACCTCAGTAAGTTGTCTGATTGGTGACAGGAGCGGAGGATCTGGACTATCTTTAGGAGTCTTTTGATTTATTATATATATATGTCTCTCACTTTTGTATTTTACTTTGTCCTAGAGGCTTGTATTGAGAGAACAAAACTTGTATAAGTTGTTTTTACTGTCTGGTTTTATACATGGTCTGTATATGGCTAGCCGGCTTAAACTCCATGAGTCGTGGCTAGTGTCTTATGATATTATACTATTATACTATGATGTTTTGTTACTCGATACCTATTTCTTGTGCTTCAAGTTAGAATTTTCACTAATACATTTTGCACTTTTCAAATCCGGTTTTTGAGCTATATATATTCTTCATCGGGCTTCTAGATATTATTAATTCCTCCTATATAATATATGTAAAAGTTTAGAACTGTCGTAACCTTGGATTAACCTTTGCTTTACGACGTGAGGTAAGGCTTAGGCTAATTAGGGTGTTACATAGAGCATCCCCTATCCAAGTACCACACGTCTTTCTTCTTCTTGGATACTAGGCAAATCTGCACATACTCTTAGGTAACCTAGGTATCCAAACTAATTTGGATCCTTTGAAGTTAATCCATCTTGGTTGCCTAAGTACATTGAAATCACAAACAACTTTATATGTTTTGTTTTTCACTCTTCTTTTGTTAATGAAGCATTGGGAAGAAGAGTGGTCATGTTTATTGCAATTAAAGCAGTAATTTCTATGTGCATGTTGCTAAAAATGATTGAAGTTACGATGCTAATGGTGATTAAAAGATTGAAATGGGTTTTGAAAAAAGTGCATTTCTTTTGGCAAATCCATTTCTAGCATTAGCACCTCTTTTTGCAACATATTTTAAACCATAATTTTTTAAAGTAAACAGGCTTCTTGAATATGAGGCTCTTTTGTCAAAGTGTGATTTTTTAAAAACAACCTCATTGTTTGTGAAGTAGCCCAGACCAGAATTTTTTCTACTAGGTTCAGTTCTTGATGAAGATGCATTTTCATCAAAATATGGTTTTTCAAAGACAGCATCATAGTTAGAGAAATATCCAAGACCAGATTTATCAAATGAGAGTTTTATTCTTGAAGATGATACCGTGAATTTAGCAAATAGTTTTTCAAAAACTGCATCATTTTTAGTTACATAACCCAAACCTAATTTTTCAAACAATGGTATTTGATTAGCAAGTAATTTGTCCAAGTTGTTTGAACTATGTGCAAATTTTGATAAGTCATTATTCAAACTTTCGATCATTTCATTCAATCTTCGATTTTCAGCAACAAGTTTTTGAGAAGGATCAACAATGTACTTTCCTTTGAACTTTTCAATTTCAGATTTCAAAAAAAAATTTTTCAACAAGATCAATAGCACATTCGGTTTCCTTCACTTTTCTTTCAAAAAATTATTTTCAGCTTTCAAAATTTTATTTTTAGATTTTTATTTGTTGTATTTATTCAACAATTTTTTAGAATGGTGAGTGAGATCATCAACAATAACATATAAGTCTTCAAGAGATAAGTCATAGTAGTTTACCTCTTCTAGTTGATCTTCACCAACCATGAAACAAATTTGTGCTTCATCTTCGGAGTCGTCTTCCTCATCCGAATCATTCTCGACGTCCTCCCAAGAAGCCATGAGCACTTTCTTCTTTTCTTTCTTTGCTTGTCCTCTTTTTTGAGTTTTGGACAATTAAACTTGAAGTGTTCTGTCTCCTTGCAACTGTGACATATTACTTTGCTCAAATATTTCTTGTACTCTTTTGAACTTGAACCCTTGTTCCTACCTTTGTTCCTCATCAGCCTCCTTAGTCTCCTAGCAAAAAAAAAAAAAAATTGTCATCCAAAAATTTATCACTTGAATCACTCTCTAAAGTCTCAACTTTTGATTTTAGGGCCACTCCTTTTTTCTTAGTGTCTTGGCTTGTGTGTGTGGTTTTATATGCTAGAAGTTTTCCTTTCAATTCATCTTAAGTTAATGGACTCAGGTTGTTGCTCTCAACTAGGACAGTAGCTTTTGTTTCTCACTCTTTTGTAAGGCTTCTAAGGACCTTTCTCACCAGAGTTTGTTCAGTGTGGGTCATGCCCATAACATCTAGGCTGTTTATGATGATTGAGAACCTCTCAAACATCTCATCAATGCTTTCTTCATCCTTCATGGTAAACATTTCATACTCTTTTCGTAGCATATCAATCCTATTTCTTTGACTTGTTTGCTGCCTTCGTGTGTGACTTGAAGTTTCTCCCAGATTTCTTTTACTGTCTTGCATCTAGACACCTTTCAGTACTCCTTGAATCTGATAGCACAGTGCATCAAGTTTATGCCTTTTGCATTCAGCTCCACTTTTTTTTATCATTATCATTCCATTCGGCTTCTTCCTTTGGAGTCACCACTCCATCAGCACTTGTCTTTGTAGGGATTTTAGGAACATTCACCACTAGCTTCCATATGTTGTAACCAATTGATTGAATGAAGATCCACATCATTTCATTCCAGTAGGCGTAGTTCTATCCATTAAAGAAGGGAGGCATGTTGTTTGATTAACCCTTTATTAGAGTGTATGCCACAGTGTTTGCACCCAAGTTGTTTGCCATTGGACCTTTCCTCAAAGCTGTGAAGCTTGATTCTTGAGACCAAGTTTTGATACCAATTGAAGGTTCTTGACGGCCTAGAAAAGGGGGTTAAATCCATGGCCTTCTTTAAAATTTTATTAATAAAGCATCAAACCCAAACTTTTAACTTAGCTTCTGTTTGGTCTGCGTATATGATTATGCAGGAGACAATTTCGTTTTGTCTTATAAATTAGGAAAAATAGAATCAGAGCAGAGAGAAAAAAGATGACACAACTATGTATCCTGGTTCAGTTGCCTAGTGCAATTCAACCTACATCTAGTCTCCACCACAACGTTGGTAGAATTTTCACTATCTGTCCAGGTATTATATACACCAATTTTCTAGGACTCAACATAATCCTATTTGGGACACACAAGCTTCAACATAAACTTGACTTGACTATGTAACTACCTAGATTCAACATATTAAGTGCTTACCTAACTTAGCAAGGGATACCTCTCAAGTACATGACACAACAGAAATACAACCAAAAGAATCTGAAATCACTCTTGGTTTTTTTCTCCAAGTGTTTCTCTCAACATTTTCTCTCAATGGCTTTTTTTTAATGCCTCTCTTTCTTGTCTTTACCACTAAATGTATACAAAGAAAGATAAACATTGAAACAGAAATACAAACAGTAATCCATGAAGGAGATGATGAATCACAACCTTGATTCTATGTACTGAACCCAACTTCTGAACTCAAAACGTTGTTCTTCACCTTGGCGAAGTGCTTCCATTAGTGTAGGTGCAATGCTTCCAAGACTTCAAACTCTGTTGTGAGGTTTTTCTCTTCACTCCAATTCGAGTTATCTCTCCTTGAGCTCTTCAAAATGAAAAACATTTTCCCTTTTGTATCTTGCTTGAGCCACGACTAGGATTTTCTTCAAAAAGTCAACTTTTTGAATTTTGAGCTAGTTGAAATCTTTTCTTCTCTTTCTTCAATCAACCCCAAAAATTAAGAGTTTGGAATTAGGGCAAAGTCCCGTAGCAGACACAGCAGCAACATCATTTACCTTTTTCAAAGAGCTTAGCAAAATCTAAACCCTTAGATTTGTGCTCAGCTTTGTCTCCAAAAAATACTTTTAACCATTGATTTACAATAAAAAAATTTTGTTACTACTTTTTTCATTTTGTCAAAAGTAGTGGTACAGGAAAAGGAGAAAATGTGAAGCAATTGACTTGTATGTTTAAAACGTCACTTTTATTGACGGCTATGGCCATTTATAAAATTAACATCAATTTTTATTTACAAAAAAAACATTCGATTAAGTTATCGAGATTTTTGTTCTATATTTTTTGTTTCCGAGAAATTATATTAATTTACCGACAACCACCGTCAGTAAAAACAAATAATAATAATAAGACACTCCAATTGACGTCAACTAATATTGACAGTTAATTCATGAAATATGCAAAAAAAAAATAAAGCGCATATTTTTATTAGTAACGGTATCTTTTATCACCGACGGCCTAACTGTCAATAAATCCCCTCATCATGAGTTGTCAGAACCGTCGTCGATAAACTGCATATGTCTAGTAGTGCGAACGCAATTTTCCCGAGGACGTTTTGTGCTCAAGAACAATTGTTTAACTTTTTCTTTCGCTCGTGAGTAATTTTACAAGACATTTGTTCTGTTTGATAAGCTTATACATGGATTTTTCTGATCGGAACAACTGAATAATGAGTTTAATAAATTTCTTATGACTCAGAATAATGAAAATTTGGATATGATGAATGTGGGCAATTATAGAAAAAAAAAACCCGTAAAATTTCATGCATTAGCTATTTTTTTCAATAATTTATTTATCACTACACACTCAAGAAAGAGTGGAAATTTTATTACATAAACATAAAATATATAATTAAGATATAAACTCAAAAAAGGTTCACAACATTTTAGATACTTACCATTGCGTACTAATGTATCATATTGCACTTGAAAATGCAAAGATTCTTCTTAAATGTGTCATCGGGATATTGTGCATTGCAGTTATCAACACATTCTTTCAAACTATTCCAAGAAGATTCAGGGATGGTATCATGGAATTTAGCAATGGCAGCAAAAATAAATATTCCAATCATAAACATTATTAGTGCATGTGTTACTCCGATATTAGCCATATGCATCTTCTTTTTTGTTGTGTGAACAATTAAGGTTACCATGGGCCATGTTTTATACTCACTAAAGCTACAACAAATGATTAATATAAAAACAAATAAAGACTTCTAATTGTAGTAAAGTGTTCTTTTAAAATAATTTATTATTTAGACCAAGCTTGATTGTCTCTTGATTTCCATGAACTCTGAAAAGCACGTTCTTACATAATATAATACCCTTTGATTTTGTTTAAGAGCTTATATGAAATATTGGATATTAGTTGGTGTTTAGCCTACAATGAAATAAAACAAAAATATATGCATAAAAAATATTAAAACATGAATTTGGTGCGGATCCAAATAAATGAATTTGTGTCTCAAGAACGGGGAACCCAAGCTTTAATTAAAATATCATCATTTTTAAATAATTAGGACGACTTTTTAGTACACTAAAACAATTAAATACTATTTTCATGAGAAAGGTGCTCTAATCAATATATATATAAAATTTCATTCTATCCATTTTTGTTATGTCACAGTAGAAGTCTACATATGATAAAATTAATTTTACAAAAAAAAAAAAAAACAAATATCCTCCATGTATATAGATACTTAAGAATGAACTTTTACATGAAAAATATCAAAATTAATTATGAATCAGTGACGAAGATGATAAGTAAATTATTGTTTTAAAATTTGAAGTGATAAAAATGATTATAAATTATAAATTATTATACTTACAAAAGTTGGTCTATCATCATTTGGTCAACATCTAAACTATATTATCTATTTGAACTCTACAAGGCAAGTTTCCAGTCACCGCTTCGATGAACGCACAAGAAATTAAATGGAATTAACAATTAAGAGAGTGCATGTTGGTTTATCGTGATTCTATGTGTTATTGATCCAGTGATTATTTTTACCATTAAATAATTAATTCTCATAACTCTTTCTGTTAGATTTTTTTTTGTTCAATTTTTTTATTTTGGGTTCACCTAATTTGAAGTTTAAAATTTGTTAAGCGATAAAAAGATGATTATTATCACATAAAGTTGTCTTCGTGTGAGAATTATAATTAAGAACTATTAGATAATAATTTAATCAAATATATTAAATTATTTAATGATTCTCATTTATTATCTTTATTAGAAGATATAAGTGATCACCTAAATTCATTAGGTTAGTGGGCATTTTTTGTTCAAATTATACAATTGTGATGAAAGAAAAGCCTCTTTGGTGTTCTATATGTAAAGCAAGTCATGAGAATAATAATAATAATAATAATAATAATAATAATAATAATAATAATAATAATAATAATAATAATAATAATAATAATAATAATAATAATAAAAAGTATATTTTTTATTCCTCATATATTTTTAAAAATATTATTAACATTTAATTTTATTTAATTTTGTATCTAACGTTTTCAATTCATTTAAATTTGTCATTAATGTTTTTGATTTGTGTTAAAATTATCCAAAATTTTCCAATTTTGTCTCTCACATTTTACATAGAATTAACATCCAAAAATAATTTTAAAACAAATAAAAAACATTAAGAATAAAATTGAATGTAACTAAATATTAAGAATATTTTTGAAAAAATGGTAAACATTAAGAATAAAAAAAGTATATTTTACTCTAATAATAATTAATGTTAAATTACAGAGTTTTCATTTCATTTCAAGGAATTGCCTAAACATACGAATAACATTGTCTTTAATAATCAACGGCAAATCTAAGGGAAGTCTTTGGACAACACTTTTTTTCATCAAACGCAACAACGACTTTTGTTGGTAATCATGAGGTAGCTTCATGTTGCCTCTTCTGGACCAAAGGAATGCTTATGGGACTCCATATGTAGCAACGTTTTCAAGCATTCTCTATTCTACAAATATGGACAATATGAATTAAATGTTAAAATGTTACTTTCTCTCTTAGCATGGCAGCCCATGGAAGCATTCTCTATTCTATTATTATGTAACATTTTATAGACATCATCTTTATTTTATTTAATAGTAGCACCACATAATTAGTGTTACCTTTTCTGAAAATACATGCATTATTGCATTATGATTGATCCCTCTATTAATATAGATGGCACAACAGAAGCAAAAGAAAAGAAAAGTCTAGAAGCTAGTATTTTTATTAAAATTTAACTAGCACTTAATCAGTAAAAAAAATGAATAATTTTATATTATTAGATATAATCTTACACTATTAAAAATATTAATAGCTATAAATCACAAAACGTACTACTCTCCTAACACTCCTCTTTTTCTTATAACATATATACATTGCCTTTTCTCATAAACTACATATTATAAAGGTGGCTTGAAATAATAATATTCGGTGTCTTTTCTTCATGAGTTGAGAAATATCATACACCATGTACATTCAATATAATTTAGTTTAGGGCAATGTAACTGTTTTTTAGTTATTAATATTTTGGTTGATACTTAATATTTAAAATATCACATTTTTATCTTAAATATTTTATTTCATTCTATTTTTGTTCTCTGATTAAAATTATCTTTTTAAATATTATTTTTTCTATTATTATCTTTTTATTTTTTTATTCTTCTGTCATTTTTATTCTCAAATCATTAGAACTGCCATTATAACCACTACAATTATAATTTTTAATGCTACCTAAAAGAAAATAATTATGGAACAAATGATATTTTTGGAAGAAAAATTTTAGTTTTGACTAAAGGACTAAAATTGAACAAAATAAGACATTTTGTATAAAAATAAAATATTTCAAATATTAAAGACGAAATTAGAACTTAGTCCAAAATGATAAAAATTAAAACATTTTTTACTCTTTAATTTAGGTATGTTTCAATTGCAAATTAAAGTACACTATAAAAAATAAAAAACAATAAACTCATATAATTTTGTAAAGATTTTACACAACATTTTATTATATTTGATTGTAAATTAGGTAGATACCATTTCAATATATATAGAAAGTACAACTGAGCATAGTAATAGAAAAACACATTAAATACCAAAAATCGTCTGTGAAAAAAAAAATACTTAATAGTTTAATCAAAGTGCTGAAATCTTTTTCTATTTGTTGAAGAATTTATTTAAATTTCAAATAATTTAAAAAAAATCAAATCTAAAATAAATTCTTGAAGTATCTATTTCTTATCATATAGTTGAATACTTTAGATATCTTTTCAATAATTCGTTGATCTTTCAGCACTAAAAAAAATGGATAATGTAAATTGAAAAAGACTCAGAAAAACTTAAAATTCTTACCGCTACTAAAGTAGTAGTGAGGGAGTCCATCATATAACACTTGAAAAGGCATGCGCCCAAAAACATGATGCTACGGCGATCATATCGTTTAATGCAATGGTCGATACACTCTCTAAGACTTGCTGCCATATAATAATATGATGGAGAATATGGCAATTCAAGAATAATGGTATCTTGAAATTCAACAATAATGGCACAACAAATGACCACTTTTGTTATCATCAATATTATTGCTAGTGTATGCGTAACGCTGTTCCTTGCCATTGGTTTCTCTTTTTGTCTTGCAATCACAAAGTTACTATATTCACTGTAAACTCTGATTTAATTTATACAGGTTAAAATCTTTTGTAATATCATTATGGTTTAATTATTCTCTTAGTTCTTATAATTTTATCAAATTTATAGTTAGATTTTTGTAATTTTTATTCTTTTTAATTAGGTCTTTACTTATAATTAAATTCTTTTAATGTTAAAAATATTAAAATTAACGGAATATTCCTCTTAAAAAATATGTAATCAAAAATTTCATTTAGATTCTTAATTGTAGGTACTTTAATAAATATTCCGTTAACTTTAACATTTTTTTATATTGACAAGGACCTAATCCCAAAATCAAAATTAATATAAAAACTTAATTAAAAAAAATATAAAGACCTAATTATAAATTTAGTAAAACTTGTAAAACTATAAAAAGCTATAGAATAATTAATTAAATCTATTATTATATACAACATTTTAGAACTAGCTTATGATATATATTCCATGCTCAATTTGTGTTCTCTCACTATACTTAAAGCTTCAAATTATCAATATAAACAAAGATAAAAATTCTCATTGCAGCAAATGTTGTTTTAAAATAGATTCTTATTTTGATTAAGCTCAATGGCCTCTTCAATTCAATGAATTTGGAAAAATCAATCATTATATAATATGATAATGTCATTTCCAATAATTCTATTGGTCATGAAACGGTGGTGCTGAAATTAAATATAGCTAGGAGCTGAGGAAGTGAAAAGCAACGCTATATGCTTGAAAAAAAAATGTCCAAATTATTTATTAAAAATTTATGAGATACAAAATAACATATATATTGTTTTAGACAAATCAGAATGAATTAAATAAGTAGAGGAAATTGAATCGTTCAAATAATATGCAACTTCCATTCAAAGTTGTTATCTACTTTATATTTTCTATTTTTTTATGAATTATTAATTATAAATATAATTTAATTTGTTTATTAAAATTTTATTTAACAAAATAAACTTTTAAAATACATTAATTTGTTTTATTAATATGAATATAATTAAATAACGTTTAAGGGTGGTCTCATTTTACTTTTTAGATAGTTTATAAACTTTTGGCAAATATGGCAATATCGTCAAAGACCACTACGAATCACAAATTTTTGTCGAACACAACAAAAGCACCTTAAATCTCATAACAGTATCATATTTTTTATATTAATATGAATATAATTTTCACGATTACCTTTACATCAAAATTTTTTATATTGGAACATTAAGGGTGTTTTACGTTAATAGTATATTATTTTCGTGTAATACGTTGATTAAAAAATTGGTATAAAAAAAACCGTGATATACGATTTTAATAAAGACAAATATTAGATGAAATCGTGATTTACGATTTCACGCGGAACAAGAATTTAAATAAATTGTTACCAATGATTTAAAATATATTTTTTTATAATAAACAAATCGTTACTGACAATTTGTTTAAAGCTAACTGATCTAAATACATATCTTTTCATTAGCATTGTGTATTCTAATATAATAAGTTGATATATGATCAAAGTTCATCAAACTTTGAAAGTTGATCATATATCAACTTATTATATTAAATTACACAATGCTGATGCAAGAAAATTTTTTAGTGTGATATTTGTGTTATTGTGTGTAGATTTTGTATTAATAGGTTTGTGGATGAAGAATTTTATTTTTTAAATTGTTGGTAACGATTTATTTAGATTTTTATCCGATATGAAATGGTAATACTTGTCTATCACAATTTTTTTCTGACACCAAACTCTCTCGTATCAACATATTACATCAAATATTAACCTTAACACGCTTTAAAAAAAGGGAAGAGAGGAGAATAATGGAGAAAAAAAAAAGAAAGTAGAAAATAGAGAGATGGTTGTAGTGGTGGGTTAGAGATTGAGATAAGATGAAATTAGAATTTGAAGTTAAATTAAGTTAAAAAACTGAAGTTTGAAAATTTGCATAGTTTGATAAACTGAAAACAGTTTACATGAAGTGAGTGTCATTCTCCTTATACTCCAGGACAACAGAGGCAAGAGCAAGTCGATATGCCACAGATCTTAAATTCCTGACGAGCACGTAAATATCCTTCTTCCTCCGCTTCACCGGCATCTCCTTCCACTGCTCCTCTCTTAAATTAGCAAGTAAAACTGCCTCACAAAATCCCCCTGCTACTAGCCTCTTGCTGCAATCACATAGAACCCAGTAAGCTTCTCTATTCTATACTCAGAATATTAGGCATTCGGAAACATAAAAACAAAATGTAGGTCATTTGGACAGCATCTGCCTAGTTTTCTGTCCGCTCAACATTAACACTTACCACCCACAATCATAAGCTAGGTGTGGATTGATGGTATGTAAAAGTGGAGTGCAATGGAGCCAAAGGGAATACTGTTTAAATTCCACTCCATTGTTTGGATAAAACATCATTCCATCATAAACCGCCGGAGTTGGGAAGAACCACAAATGATCTTTTAATGGAATAGGATGGAATCGATTCCATTACTAACCTTTCCATTCCATCATAACATTAGTAATCCAAACCATGGAAGCCCATCAAATTCTTTTTGGCTCCATTCCATTCCATTCCCCTCAATAACAATGATCCAAACATAGCCTTATAGAATAATAGGATGGAGACTACAGTGGAAAAAGATAAGATTACAGAACCTTCCCTGTATGGCAGCGGATGTGACAAAGCCGATAGGCCACCGATGATACTCTTTGGCAGTTGAATCATCTGGTACATGCATTTCCCATCTTTTGGAGGAATGATCCTCTTTAAAGTATGATTCTAGAGCAGATTGTGGCAGTTGAAATCCTTCATTTTTCTCAATGCTGCAACATATAGACAATATTTTTCAGATAATGATACTATTTCCCATGATAAAACGTATAGTCATATACTACTATTCCCCAATAAGATACATTTACTTGCCAAATTAACAACAAAAATTACATATTAAAATAGGAATCCACAATGTTAATTACCATGAAGTCAATAAATATGTATCAGATGGGTGTGGTGCACAAATAACTGCTCCCTCTTCGAAAAAACCTTTCTTGAAAGGGCGAAGATGAACTCTTAGGAAACATAACCTATGGTCAGAAATAACAGAATTTTGGCAGCTCCGATTAAGGTTTACTTCACCCTTTATAAACTTGGTGATTTTCTCATCTCCATCTGCAGCATACGGAAACAATGACAGTTGGCCACCTTTGGTTTCATTAAGGAAATTAGTCAGCACAGAACCTGTCCTTGCCACAATTCCATCAAACAAGCTATTCTCAGAGTCGATCTTTTTTGGCAATGAATTCAGATCAGTTAAATCTTCCAGTGTTGAAACACCAGTAGTTTCCACTGCATTAATTTTTCTGTTGAGTGTACTACGAATAATACCCCATGGGGGCAAGATGGGAACTCTCATAGGCCTTTTGGATGGAGGACGTAACTCGGCTTTTTTATCAAATGCAGCAGCTTTAGCTGACATGAAGCATGAGTATGCCTTACAATCTGGGAAATCTGAAGGGAAAGCTGGCAATCCCATCTGCATAAAGAAAAAATCCTTCATGAAAAATCTAATAACTAATAACAAAAAAGGCATTTTTTTTTTTAAAAAATCCCCAATATTTTTGGCATGTAAAGTTGAAGGGTGCAACTACTTACTTCATGTGCAATACAGTGCATCTCTTGCAAACCGATTGCATGCGCCCCATTAGAGATGAGAGGAATCCAGAAGGCCTTAACCCAACTTAAGGGAAGTATGATAGAACATCTAGAAGATAACCAGATACAGTTAGTATTTTATTGGTGTGTTGCCACTGACTTTTAATTTATGATAACTTTATCCTTTTTATTTTTCCCCTACTTATATATCTTAAAGCAGGTTATCACAAATATCAAGTAAGAGTTTAGAGAATACTGGTAATACCTGATAGTTGACAACTCTTAAGTATCAGAATATATAATCACAAGTCATAAAGAAAGGACTAAAGAAGTTACCCTCTAAACAATTCCTTCCTGTGATGTTTTACAAGCAAAATAGGGCAAGATCTTGAGCATTGCTCCTCTGTCAAAGAGTTTGCCTCCCTGGAATCTACATCATCCAGGCAGTAATGTGTCAAACGTTTGTGGTGTTTCTCACTACAAATCATACTCTCTGACAATGGGGTCCTCAATCGTCTAGATTTAGCATACCAGAGATCGTTATTATGATACTGGTTGTTTTCTAATTTGGACCATGTGGATGAAGCCAAGTCACTAGTCTTCTCCAACTCTTCATGAATAGTTTCTTGTGCGCCGTTAACTGCCTCAGCAGAACTTGGCTCCACTGATGAAACGGTTCCTTTCCCGCACAATTGTCGAGGATCCTTAACATTAAGTGATAAAATTGCAACAGAAGAAAACTTATCCTCATTGTCTGATATGGATGAACTTGTCTTCTGAGAAACGCTGTCTTGTGTAGGCACATGTTCCCATAGACAATGATTATCTGAAATACTGAAAAGGCAGAATGTGTAATAAGCCAGTCGAGATCATTCATGAATTAAATCGAAGAAATTAATTTTCTATATGTGCAATAACTAACCTTGTAACTGGATGCAACATCTTTTGAAGAATTTGAATCGCTCCTGATCCGATTACCTCCAACTTTGCAAGTTCACCCTCAAGTGAAAAGCAATTAATTGAGATGCCTGTCTTTTCCATCTGAACAATAATAAACAGCAAAAAACACACAATCTGAACATCAACAAGAAATTACAAGTCAGCTTAAATACAATTTGCAAAGTTCTGTGACATCATGAGCGAAATCAAAACCTTGGCTAAACAACATATAACAAACTTTTCATCTTTATAGCACTATTTTAAAATATTTCATACTAAGAGCCAATCAAACAGAATAATCATAAATTTTTAAAATCTGAGACAAAAATAACCATACTGAACGACTATATATATATATATAAAAGCATAGCTTTCCAATCTCTCAAAATATCTAAGAGGGAAAGTCCTCTATAAAGATCATGAGCTTTACATCAAATAGATGCTATGCATCCAATCCAATCCCATAAGAAATGTTTGTCAGAAAATTTATCATTAAAAAATGCATTATTATGCTCCAACTAAATAGTCCAAACAGTGGCGTAAATTGCACAGCTCCATATAAAATTTTCCTCTTTTCTAGTACCAAGCCCAACAAATCTAGTCAATAGAAATTTATCAAGAATTACAGGGCACACCCAACATTCCTTAGAGGCTAAACAAACTGTTCCATAAGAAAACAGCCACTGGGCAACGCAAAAACAGATGTGAATTTGTCTGAATTTGCCCCACATATCAAGGGAGAGAGCCTTATGTGGCCATTGAACCGACAAGAAGTTAAGCACAGCTGTCCATATAAAAGATTTGACCTTACAAGGTGCTTTGGATTTTCAAATAGGTTTATCCAAGTAGAAGGAAGTTGTATTGGAGGAACGAGTAAGAAATTGGAAGAAAGATTTACAACTAAAACTAACAGAGTATTCAATAGACCAAATCCTTTTATCAGGGATAGGTGACAAAGAAAAACCATCAAAAGTTCCACAGATTCCCTATCATTAAGGCTACGAAAAAAATGGATGTCCCAAGAGAAAGTGGAGCCTTGTGCAATGTAAAAGGATTACATAGGAGAATTATGCACGGACGATAGAAGATATAGAATGACCATATTTGACCATGAAAAGCTACCAACACATGTATCTTAGAGCTTAAGTAAATCAAAATTTTGTCTATGCCCCAACTATGCTCATAGCAGGAATAAGGTGTCACGAACATTAACAAGAAGGAATTTGATTAGGTAACAAGGGAACAAAAAATGAAAAAAAAAATGGCCCAACATACATGGCTCCCACCTGATGGGGATGTATGCAACTGGAGAGGCTGTTTTTAGAATGTGAAAAGTGTGACCTCCACTTTACAAGGCAACAACCTATGCATGTCTTGCCCTCTTAATGAAAAACAAAACATAGCAGACAACTATGAACAAGAACCAATGGATTTCACTACACTGCTCCCTGTTTCATCTATGTCAAGATACAATTTAAAAAGTTAAAGTAAAAAAATAGAGAGCATCATGATGTCCATGGGAGGAGTAAAACAAGAAACTGAACCTCTTTCTGACATGCAAATTTTAGACTATCGTATCCTTCTTCAAAGGCAGAAGCATGTATCCACACCCAAAGCTGTCTAAATGAAGCACCGAGTTTCATTCTATTTGGGCTTTCATCTGAATCAACATCATGTTTCATTAATTCATCATTGATATCATCCTCTCCACTAATATTTTGTTGGAATGTTGGCCGCCACATATAGGTCACAGGGCCAATTGGCTGAGAAACTGGTGCTTCGACTTGATAAAGCTGTCATGAAACAGAAACAAGATTCAATTTTGGGTTAATTGCATACCCTAAATCAACATAGCTAATACCAGAATCAGCAATAGGATGACTGACCATTGCCATTCCACAAGTGGTACCCGATACTGATTCATCAGAATCTTGAGAAGATGTTTCCAGGAAGGGCACTAGTACCATTCTTAATAGAGAAGCTAATGATTCCTGTAGAAAAGAATCAGCAGGAAACAAAAGTAAAAGTAACTAAACCATTATTTATCTGGGAGCCATGAACCTGCAACTGTTTCTGTACTTCACTCAAAAGTTTGAGGGAAATGCTGGATATGGAATCAAGGTTTAAATTGCTGCCACAATGGCGCTGTTCAACATTTCTAAAACCGCAATTGTGGACGCATTGTTCACATCTTACAGAAATTAATAGCCATGTAACCATAATCATGGTTATAACGGCAATGTATCGTATGTAAGCAAATACAAATACGAAGTTAGAAAAGAACTATTCTTTAAATCTAGGGTAAAGTATATTTTTTGTTCCTGAAGTTTGCTAGAAGTTTCAAAAATATCCTAAATTTTATTTTGTTTCAATTTTGTCCCAAAAGTTTTCGATTTGTATCAAATATATCCCTGACTATTAAATTTTAAAAAAATTTAGAACTAATCTAACAATAATGCATGATAAATATGTTTTATTTGCTTATGTTAAAGGTTATTCTTGTGGAGTTATTCCTGAATTGGTCATAATTTTTTTGAAAAATTAGTCGTTGGGTTAAATTTGATAAAAATCGAAAATTTCTAGGACAAAATTTAAACAAAATAAAACTTAGGGGTATTTTTGAAACTTTTAGCAAACTTCAAGGACAAAAAATATACTTTATCCTTAAATCTTAAAATGAGATAAGTTTATATAATATATACATACATATATATACATACCTCTGGACCTTCCACTTGGACAGCAGTGTAATAGCTTGCATCATGCACAACCACCCCTTGTTTGAGCCTTTTCAAGAGTGCCCTTGAACCTTTTCCTCTGGAAAATATGGACACAAACCTTGTACGTAAGGAAATAGGTTCCCAAAACTCCAATTCCCTAACAAACTGTTAACACCCATTTGGGATTTAAAAAATTAAAAGCAAATTACT
This sequence comes from Arachis hypogaea, assembly GCF_003086295.3. Taxonomy (NCBI): domain Eukaryota; kingdom Viridiplantae; phylum Streptophyta; class Magnoliopsida; order Fabales; family Fabaceae; genus Arachis; species Arachis hypogaea. The sequence goes on along the minus strand of NC_092041.1, from coordinate 93,117,848 downwards.
TTGACTGTCCAGCATGTATTTACCAAATTGACCACCAATGTCAACTTCTGAGATAAAATTGGTCCATTGGTGTCTTTTGTCAACATCAAATTAGTCCTAACAAGGAATGATTTGATGTCAAACATGACATTAACAGACAGCTTTTTAAGAACTAAATTGATAGGACTTGTATTCTGAAAATAAATAAATAAATGTTTGCTTAAAAGTAAAAGACACCAGTATAACAGGAAATGAACAAGCTTCCGAGTTCCAACAATGGAGCATCATCATAAACGACCTACCTTCCTTGAAGTGCTAGAGGAAGGTAGTAACCCCAGAGTTTTGTCATGGTGAACCGCTTAGTGTGCCAAACATGAGTTCTCAGCCTCTTGGTTCCATCGCCAGAAGTACAAAACCCACTATCCAAGTTCATCTTAAGTTCATATCTCCGGCGCATGCGCCGACTTGGAAGCTTCTTTATCTCATCTTTACCTAAACGTAATTCAACACCACCAGTTTTATTATGTACTGTTCCCAGCTTTTGCCTTTTTCTTCTTGTCCCAGCTTTGCTATTATAAGAACTAGTTCGTCTTCTCTTGTTTCTTTGACTCCTATAATCACCCTTTATTCTGTCCGCTATAACAGATTGAAGACTCTCAAGCTCATAGGCTCTAGATTCTGCAAACTTCTGCACATGGATTTTGCGAGTTGCCATATCTGCTGAAAATTGAGGTCCTTTAGTTCCTTCAGTAACCATCCTAACAAAATAAGAACGAGAAAGGATATCACTTCATGATGAAATTGGTATTAAAGATTCTTTAAACAACAAACAAACAAATAAATAAAAGTTTTGCAGACAAATAACAAGTGCATCAATGTGTGTACCTTGGGAACAAGAGTGAAACAGTGAAAGGTTTAAAAACTGAAAAACAGCAGAACAGAACTCAAACAAAGGGAAGCAACTGTCACAGTGGTGGCAGGAGCATCAGGGATGCTCGTTTGGGCTATAGAACAAGAAGGGAAAAAAAAGGAAAAAGGGGTTTAGACTTTAGATATATGGTACCATAAAAACATTTACAAATGAACCCGTGCTCTATGACTTGATATTCACTGAACAGTCCCAAAACTGTTATAGATTCATGTTGCCTATGACCCTAATTTTTTCAGTTATCTGAAAATTTGATTAACAAAAATTCACTTTTATTATTGTATTCAAGGTTCAAAAAACTGGACCAGACATCAAACCAGTCAAATTATATGATCAAAGAGTGTGCATGGGCGGGGTGAAACCAAGTTTGCTTTAATCCAGACCATAGTTACATGAATTCACCAATTAGGTGACGCACCGCATAGCAATTCACAACTCATATGTTTACCGAAATGCCATAAGTATACTTTTCATAAAATATGTTACATGTGGTGTACCACGTAGGCATACCCGTTCCCATACCGGAATGTATGCATTTCATGTAACTATGATTCAGACCCAGTCCTTAATTTTGACTGGACCAATATTTTAGACTCTTACCAAAAGCCAAACAAATCTCATCCTTTTCGGGTCACAATAAGACCATGTCTAGATCGGGTTTATATCGGGTCTAGATGATTATGCCTAAACTAAAAAAAATTAAGAGGGCAAAATCCCAATAGCATTTAATTCTACACCAAAGTCTGGAACCTTGAAATCTCCAAATATATTCAATGTTTCTTTTTCAGCTAAGATCAAAAAATAAAAAATTACTGAAGGCCTACCTGCAGGCAGGAGGGGATAGCAGGGAGAGAGCAGAGGAGGCGAGACAGAGGTGCAAGACGGAGATGCAAAGCTGCAATGGAGCTATGAAGTAGTCGAGCAGCGAATGAGATAACTCAAATGAGAAGCTGGAAAGTTGAAATGCATGCGGTTCCTTTTCGGCGTGAAGGTTCGTGGAGGCTGGAGGAAGAAGGGGAAGAAGGGCGGCTGGGATGCTGTGACATAAACCTCTACGACACTACTTACTTGTTTTCAACCAAGCCGCCCCGGTTCAGTTAATAGACCATGTGTGTGTTTGGATTAAAGTTTGTAAACGGAAGTTTGTATAGAATTGATCAAGGTTGTGAGAACCGAATCGGTCAATGAACTGGTTGAGTGACTGGTTCAATGATTCAAAGGTTCAGCCGAGGTTCAATCGAGGTTCAACCGGTTTAACTAAATATAAAATAAAATTATTAAAAATTTAATATATAATTTTAAATATTTATTAATGATTTTTAAGTCAATAAAATTTAAAATTTTACAATTTTACCTAATAAATTATCCATAATTTATCATTAAAAGTTCTCAAACATCAAAATTTATAACTAATAAACATCAAAATACGCATAAATGACAAATCAGAATAAGAAAAATCAGCATAAACAACTCAATCAGAAAAATCAGAATAAACAAAGAAAAATTCCAACATAAACAATGGAGTGAAGCTCTGCACCACAACACCATCAACAACAGATCAGAAAAATAAACAACCAGAATCAACAAATCAGAAAAATCAGCATAAACAATTTAAAATCATAATCATAGCATAAACAACTCAGAATTGATTCCAGCATAAACAATTTGGCGCATTAAGTTGAATTGAATCAAGTCAGTCCATGTTTATTGCTTAATGACTTTCTGTTATTGTAAGTGTTACTCTCATTCATCAATGCAGTTTATTTTATTGTTTACCTCAACTTGGTGAGTCTACTTTTTGTCCATATGATTATCCCCAATGGCTATCTCTATCAGTATTGCATAATCTAATGCATAAGGTGAGGCAGGCACCATCAATTCATGTTGGAAAACACTAAGCAATGCATGAAAGATGTATAATATAGGATTCCTAGATCATGGAGTCATGACAATTAATCAAATCTTTTACTTTTGAACAATGCAGGCACTTACTCTTTTTGCCACCACTTCCATAAAATTTCCAGCCATAAAGTACAAACTAAATATAGGATGTAGCTTCAACAATAAAAACTCTGTTTTGTGTTTCAAAAAGTGGTGGGCACAAGGAAAACTTTCAAGTAAATATATTCAGCAAGAGAAGCTCTGATTAACATTTAAAATAATGGTATGACTCGAATATATTTATAGTTATATATACAACATAGGTGACAATCTACTAGAACATCAAAGATAATGCTACCATTTTATGCTATCAACCACTGCCTAAGTAAGGTCTTAAACATTCTTCAACAGATGCACTTATTAGATTTTAAACCTTCAATCACTTTGATCCACTCTTCAATTCTGTTTTCTATTTTGCTATTGCTGTTAAATTTCTTACCTTCCTATTCTTGAAAATCCAAACAGAAGCAAGGTTGCGAACAGAGAGAGAGAGAGCGCTCGAACAGAGGAGACGACGACGGCCACAGAGCATCCACACGACGGCGAGGGAGCTTCCCACGAAGACGACACAGCTTCCTAGGACAGCGACGGAGCTTCCTACGACGGAGCTTCCCAGCGGAGAAGAGTTCCGCGATGACAACGAAACGGGGATGCGGGGACTGCGGTGACTGCCGAGGCTGCGGGGTGCGGGGCTGGAGAGGAGGGGGGGCTAGGATTCTTTGTTCACTTTTTCAGTTTCAGAGAAGAGGAGAGGAGTGGGACTCGCCTGCGTTGGGGGATTTAGGGTTTTAGTGATTGTCAATATTTTGATAAAAAAAAAATTCTAATTAAAAAAAGATTTTTTTTTTTTTAGGATTTTAGTGATCGTCAATATTTTGATAAAAAAAAAATTTCAATTAAAAAAAGATTTTTTTTTTATAAATAGCGTATTTAACAAATTTCTAATACTAAAAGTAAAAATATTAAAAAATTAAAAAAAATTTTGAGAAGTTGTAACATCTTTTTTTAAAATATCTTTTTTTAAAAAAAAGATTTTTCATCTAATAAATAAACAAAAAATATTTTTATATTGTTATACTCAAACATAATTGATAAATAAAAAAATCTTTTTACATGAAATACACAAACATAAAATTACTTTTACTTTTTCATAAGATCTTTTAATCCTTTATTTCTCTATCGTTGTAACACCCTACCATAGAGAGTCTTATGCTTAAGTCATAATTCAGAGATGGCAAGGTATTACAACCTCTAAAATAAAAATTTAGTACGTATAGTAGTATGAATGATTGATTATAACTAGGAGCCTTTGTAGAAAAAGGGGTAAACAAAAATCGCAACTCGAAAGCGCAACACTCTGATCGATAACGTAACGAACAAGGATAAACCAACGCGAGATTATATATATACAAAAGAGTGTCAAAAACAGGAATATCAAGACTCAAAATCCGGCTGCGAAGATAACCGGTCCGAGCATATAGCAATATATACATATGATAAAATAAGGAAACCCCAAAGGAAACCCAAAGGGACACGAAAACAAAAACCTATTCTCCAAAATCTCCCATAAGAGGAGTCATCACAGTTTGTATTATTTAATGGAGATAAAAGCATCTAAGCAAAACATATAAACCAAAACATAGTCCCGAGAACAAGGAATCTTTGCAAATCTAGAAGTCTCCAGCAGGCCTCAACGAGAAACCTCACGTCCTGCATCTGAAAACCACAAAATCTGCATGGGTGAGAACCGGAGGTCCCCAGCATGGTAACAGCTTCCACATATATAATACATAATAATAGAGGAAAGCCGAAGGCAATCCTAGAACTTCCTCCAGATAGTATCAAAGCTTATAAACAAGCTAAACCATAAAGGCAATCTGACTAAAGATCCTTCAGTCTAACTAATAATTCCCTTTCCAATTCCTTCAGACCTCCCAATCACCAGCAGGAGTATAATGTAGCAAACACAGTTATATCAAACAAGAGATATACGAATAGGAACAGATAAGGCATTTAGACAATTAGCAAGTAATATGCAGTCAAATAGGCAATCTCAAACAATTCATATAGTATGCATATGATGAATGCCTGTCCCTAGTGGCTGATGATATCATCTGTCGGTTATAGAGCCAACCCGACAAGTCCTGGTAGCTAACCATTGGACTGCCCTCTGTCGCGCATCCCCAACTCGAGTTATACTCATCATAAACTTGATCATAATCATGATCCATATCCATCACCCTCACTGGTGAATATTTACGGGGGTGAGCTCATCCGGGTCTTTCACAGTGCCCGGCCACACTTACGACATAGGGTCAGAAGAGCTTCGAGTCTCAACCTGGAGCACGTGGTGACTAGCCACTGCTTCCTTCCAGGGAAACTCTCATCTCCAATAGTGGAAGTGCAACATTCACAATTCATTCAATAGCATATATGCATTTATACATAGCCATAATCATGGCTCCGCCGTAACACGGCAATAATCTAGCTATCCGGCTCACGGTTAAATCCATAACCAGCCATTCGGTTCACGGTTAAATCCATAACCAGCCATTCAGCTCACGGTTAAATCCATAACCAGTCATTTCATTAACAATTATGGCCTTTCGGCCCTTGGCATAACAAGCACTTCCACCACCATCCTCCGCCTCTCACATAATCATCTTTGATCCTCATTGATCATTCATTTTTCCCTTGCTTCACTCACAAGTTACCACATCCCCTAGATCCTTTTCTAATAGCTAGGCATATCATGATGATTTAAGACATAAGTGGTGAGATCGAAGGCTTAGAAGTATGAGATTTGGCTTTTAAAACTCAAAAATCAACTTTGGGATGAAAATAGGGCCACGCGTATGCGCACTCCACGAGCACGCGTGGATGGCTACAAAACTCATCGACGCGTATGCGTCATGCACGCTAACGCGTGGATAGAAAATTAGCCAATCGACGCGCACGTGTCAACCACGCGTACGCGTGGGTACTCTCGTGCCCCAGGCACAAAACTGGCACAGTTCTGGCATAACTCTCTGGAAAATGGCTGGGCATTGGGTGCAGCACATTCGGCGCGCCCGCGCACATCACGCGCACGCGTGGATGGCGTTTTCGAGAAGAACGGCGCGTACGCGCCAAGTGCACCTACGCGCGGGGGGTCATTCTGTTCAAAATTTTCTAAGTTAAAAACTGCAGAATTCACAGATTCAACCCCCAAACTTCCGACGGACATAACTTTCTCATTTTAAATCGTTTTTCACCCGTTTTTCGAATGACATGGACATCCCGGATCCAATTTCATTTCTAAACAGATTTGGCACAAAACAGAGATCTGTAGTTCAAGTTATGTCCCATCAAAGTATACCCAAAAACCATGTTTTTCATACAAAACCACAAAGTGCCATTTTCAAAACAAGCCATTTTCAACTCTTTTCAAAATCAATCAAAACATGTCAATTTCATCCCTTTTCTTTGAAATCAATTAAAATATATCAAATTCAACATCAAGCCTCCTCAACTCACATATTGACACATTACTATAATTTACAAAATCACTATCCCATCATTTTAACCCACTTCACCCAAGTGGCTCAAACTCAAACACATTGACATATCATATACTATTCCTCATGCCAATTTTCAACAACACCAATTCCAATTAACCATCATTGTACATAATCAATATCATACTCACCATCAATCATGGTTCCACCCACAATTCAACCATAATCAATCATCAAGCATATATCACAACATGCATATTTCTCATATATCATACCATCAAGGCATTAATAATCATCATCACATATATGACCACATCATATATATCAACCATTCAATAACATCAACAATTCAATTCCTATCTTAGGGCCTCTAGCCTAAGTATTTCCTACCACATTACATATTAGATACGGGAAACCGAGACCATACCTTAGCCGATTTCCCAAGTTCAACCGGAGCACTTCCAAACCACTTTTCCACAAGCTCTCAAGGCCTCAACACCTCCAAGAACAGATTTTTCACCACCAAATCCCTTTTCAAGCTTTTCAATATCACTAATCAAGCTCCAACATTCACACATACACAACCTAAGCCACAATCATCATACCCATACACAACATCTCAATACCCAAACATCATAAAACAACAAATTATACTAGGGTTGAGAATCTTACCACACTCAAAGTCCAAGGAGACAAGATTAACCTTCTCCTTCAAGAGAGTTGGGTCCTATAACATCAAAGAACCCAAAATCTCAATATTTTTGCTCATGAAACTCGAGAATAAGGCTGGAAATTCGAAGAGCAAAATGTGGCTTACCTCAAGATTAATTGTATGGGTTTTGTAGAGCTCTCCGCGGTGAATACGTGGCCACAAATGGTGCGGCAATCGGAGCTCTAGATCAAAAGTTATGGTGGTTTGAAGATCAAGTGAGAGATAGAAGTTTGAGAGAGTGTTCTTCCCCCATGGCCTCTCTTTTTCAGCGTGTATTAGTGTTGTGTGAGAAGAGAGAGTACTGAAAACTAGGGTTTTGGTTTAGTTATGTTGGGCCAAGGGCCCACTTTGAGTCCGGTTGGCCCGGTTTGGCCTGTTCGGTCCAATCTTGGTCTGAATTCTATAAAATTGTTACCAAAATTCTCGTCTCAATCTCCTCTATCACATTTAGCCATAAAAATCACATTTTTGGCTTTCTAGAATAAATTCTCATTTATGGGTTAATTAGCCGTTAATTAACCGGATTTTACAATCGTAGGATTAAAATTTAAAATTTTTAAAATTAATATATATATATATATAAAATAATACTAATAAGAGTGTTTTAATCATTTTTTATAAAAAAAATATTAATTTAGACCAACTTAAGATTTGATTCACTATTTTTTTGGTTAAATTAATTTGTCTAGTCTATTTTTGATAAAAATAACATGATTTAATTAATTATATATGTTAAATTTTAATTATTGAAAAATATCTTTAAAAAAAATATCTTTAAAAAAAGACGTTTTAGGCGTCTTTTTATTTGAGTGACTCATTTTTTTAAAACCTCACGCAAACAAATTTTTAGTATTTTTTTTAAGGGAAGTTCTATGGTGTAGATGAAGAAAAATATCCACATGTGTGGATTGGATCCTATGTGTCTATCTTGCCTAAGCAACACACATCTTCTACTGCGTCTGAAATTTTTCAGTTGAAGCAGTAGGCTCCGTGATAGTAACTGTAAGTGACAGATTTTGTCTTTTTTAATGATGATTAGTTGTTGTAATTTAATGTTAATTAATGAATTTTTTTTTAGCTTATTATTTTGTTAGCCTACAAAAATATATTATAGTATGGGTTTTGACGGGTTGGCTCTGTAGATTTTATTGAGCATATGTTGGTGTCTCTCTTGATTAATGTGTTAATTATAAATATATGATGGTTTTACTTTTTTTAGAGCCTATTTAAAAATAGTGAATTTCTATAATAAATTTAGATGTGCCAATTATCTTATATTATCTTTTTTGATATTTTATGTTTGTGATGTTGGTTTTACTTAACAATAAAAATTGTAACTTATTGGACTTATTTCAATTTTTTTTATTTGCATTTTTTTTTCTTTCTTCGCATGATCATTTTAATTTTTTATTACAAAAAATTATTATCGTGTTCTATCTTTTTGATGTTACGCAAAGATTATACGTACTTTTTTTCGTAAATATCTTTGCTTATTATTATTATTATTATTACTATTATTATTATTATTATTATTATTATTATTATTATTATTATTATTAGATTTCTGAAGCTTGTGAAGAGGATAATTAACATTAGTAGGGAGTAAATTTACTAGAATAAATAATAAGAATTTTGTATATATATGTTTTGTTTTAAAATGGTGATCAGACGATTTTCGTAATTATTTTTCGTATAATATAAATTATTATTTATTATTTTTTCTTTATTTTTATCAAAGTATTTTGTGTATGTGATAAATTTATTATTTTAATATTTTGATTCTGTTTATTTAGAAATTAGATTTTTATCAAAGAAAAAGTATAAAATATGTGTAAAATTTTAATATTTAATATTTAATATTTTAATATCTATAAAATACGTGTAATTAATTTCGTAGCTAATTTTTAATATAAATCTAATATAGTTGAAAGAAAAATATTAAAAAACTAATATTTTTTATTAATATTAATCAATACCTTATTTTTATACTATTAAGACTTAGAATTTAGAATTTAATATTTAAAATTTAGTCTTTAGAGTTTAGAGTTAGTCAAATATTCGTATAAAATAATAAATATTGTTGATAATGTAACATTACTCTAATTTGAAAAAAAAATGAAAAAAAATCATTTTAATCACCAAATAATAGAGATAATTCAGTGATAGAAAATAGAAAGAATAAATATTTGGACCCAAATTTGCAAGTATAAATTCCAAATCCTAATTGAAATGAAACTCATGAACAGAGTTGGGTCTTGATTGTTTGCTTTGTTTACGTTGTTTAGATTTCAGACTTTGGACCTTCAATCTTAGAACCACAAAAATCCTAAAGTAAAGGGTGAGACTAATATATCTTCAAGAGTCCACAAAACTAACTGAACCTTGTTTTTTTAATAGCCCAGAAAAATAACAAGCCCAACAAAAAAATTATCACTAATTAACATTAAATTACGGCAACTAATTATCATTGAAAAAGACAAAATCCCCGTCCAAAAAAAAAAAGAAAAAGACAAAATCTGTCACCTATCCTTACTATCACGGAGCCTACTGTTTCAACGGAAAAATTTCAGACACGGCAGGAGATATGTGTCGTTTAGGTAAGATGGACACATAAGATCCACACATGTGGATATTTTTCTTCATCCACACCATAGAACTCCCCTTTTTTTAAAGGTATAAACCGGTGCTGTTTTGGAGCACTGAACCAAAAAACTTTTAAAAATCAGCCGGTTCTAATAGTTCACTAATTAACCACTGATTCGACTGATTTTCTGGCCAATTTTTTATCAAGCAATTTATGAGCTAACCAAAACCGGTTTTCGGTTATTTAGTTTACTATTATTGTAATTTAAAGTTGATTTTAAAATGTCTACACTGCCTGGCCTAATTTAATCTTCTAAAAATTTAAAGGTGCCACTAGAGAAATAATAGATAATTTTTAATTTTGCTCAATTATTTGGAGTTTAAAGGTATGATTTCAAACTAATCTAAAATTGCTCCCCACCTCGAGGGCCACACATTGTCTAGCTTCATTTCGGCCTAATCAAATCCTAAATCAAAATTCAAAAACAATAATCTGGCTAAGCCGCTAAACGATAAGATCAAAGTTTGGTCATCTGGTTCGACTTGGTTGAACTAAAATTTGGGAAATAAAAGTTAAAGGGTTAAAGAGTAAAAAAATTGGCTGAATCTATTGGATCGATTTGCCAAAAAACACTGATTGAACTAAACTTTTGAGTCTGTCAAATAAAAAAAATAGCTAAAATAACGTGAGCTAAAATCGATCCAATAAAAAAAAAAAAGTGGTTTATACTAATTTTTTATTTTTTGTTATTTTTTATTGTTCTTTCATTATTTTGTTTGCACTCTCATACATATATTCCATCTTCTATGACTCGTTTCTTAAAACAAAGATAGTTTTTTTTATTATTATTATAAGACTCTATTTCTATTTTTGTGTTATAATTGTTATTTTTATAAAAGTATTTATTATTTGAAAATGAGGTTGAAAGTGTTGATTTTTATTTTTTTCATAAATTTGAGAACACATATTATGATGGACAATTCTATTAAGGTTAAGAATTTAAAAAATAATTACAGAAAAATTATGTTATAATTTGACTTTTTTATTTGAGTTTGACTTATGATTAAATTTTTATTTATTATTTTTTATCAAATTAATTTTATTATTATTTTTTAAATAATTGTTAAGCAGACTAACCGACCAACTCCACCAATTCGCCATAAAAAAATAGGTTAGAATTTGGAGCCATTTATTTTGGAGTATAGTTGTCAGAATTGAACCGATAATCAAACCAGTTAGATTATTGGTTTATTAGTTAACTAGTGGGTTAATGATTAAACCGGTAACTCGGTTCCACTTAAATAAAAAATATAAAATAATAAAAAACTTAATATCAAAATTTAAATTAGTTACCTAGAATAGTATCTTAATTTAACAATAAAGTCTTAATTAGTTAGTAATACTATAATAGTATCTTATTTTAACACACAGTAATAACAATTCATGAGTTATATCTAAGGAATAATTCAACATTCATAAACTAATTTAGAACTGATTCAAAACCAATCCAAAATCAATTCAACTAATTCAGCAATTCAAAACCAATTCAACCCTGCCATATTTATTTCTAATCAACTTATAAACCAATCAACAATACAATCCACAACAATAACACAAGAAATTTCACAAGAAAAAAAACTGAAACAACAAGTAAATGCTCACAGTTGGGAAGATAATGGAGCAGTGAAACACACCACCGAAGAGAGCTCACAGCAGGAAAGTAATGGAGCACACCAGGGAAGCATAGCTTACGGCTGCAGTAAGCACAGCTTGAGACAAAGACAAAGATATGACTGAGATGCAAGTGGCCAGAGGCGGAGACACAAGACACTAGCAGAGGAGAGCTGGTGGTGACGGAGGTGAAAAGAGAGAAAAAGAGCAGAGAAGAGCATAGTAGAGACTGGCAAGCAGCGATGGACGATGGCGCGACGATGAGAGACGCACAAAACCACAGACGCACAACCTAGGCAGGCGACCCACAAACGGAGGCGACAATGCAATGACGGAGACGCAAAAGAGCGGCGATACGAGGCAGAATTGCCGGCAATCGTGTGTGTGTGTGCACATGTGCGTGTGTATGAGAGAGAGAGAGAGAGAGAGAGAGAGAGAGAGAGAGAGAGAGAGAGAGAGAGAGAGAGAGAGAGAGAGAGAGCCTCTGTATCTTCACTTCGAGCTCGAGGGACAAGGAAGGAGGGACTGGGTTAGGTTAGTTAGGGTTTCTTTTTTAGTATTTACCCATTTTGGTCCTCAAAGAATTGTGGACCAGACACTTTAGTCCCCAACTAAAATTAATTACTCGATTGGTCCCTAACAATTAACTCAGTCAGTCACTTAGGTCATTTGCTTCGTTAACTCTAACGAATGACAAAATAGTCCGTGACAACTCTAACAAGGGACAAAATGATCCCTGACCTCCTCTGTGTGAAAACAACACTGCTCTCTCCCAATTTCCATCATATCTCGCATAATGCTAATAGTCTAACACTGTAACTTCAAGCTACACAATGCACACTCTTCAACTTCAATATTCACAAGAAAAAAATCCTCGACTTGTTCTCAACCAATTCATACTCATAAAACTAATGACTATGTCTCTCAAGTACTTGTCATCTTCGATGGATCCCATGAATCTAGACAGCAAGTCTGATTTGGTAAGACCCATCGTCGTCGTTGTCATCTCCCTCCTCCTCTGCCTATCATCTCCACGACCACATTATCCACCACTCCGATCACTTCCTTCAACTTCTTCTCCGAACCAATGTTCAGTTATCGTTTCAGTTTCCATATGAGCAGCAACGACAACATTGCTCGTTGTACTGATAGCTTGGATGCGAAGTCAAAGCTGTTTTCCAATTTGGACTCCGAAAAAGAAGAAATGAAGCACTCGGGGTCTATTTCAAATGAGAATTTGCATATGATATCGAAGGAGAATCTTCTCATGATGTTCTGATGTCCAACAATCTATATTACTTGTCAAAGAGTGGAGAAAGACGTGCCCTTGGGGTAGTTGTGGAACTTGGTTTTGAGGATGTGGTGGACATTGTTAAGGTTGGAGGTGATACTGTTATCGAGGACGTGGAAGTGGATGTTTCTAGTGGGTGAAGTGTGGAGAAGATGGGTGTACCAATCACAGAGATATAGGAAGTGTGTAGTTCATGACATGTTGAGGTAAGTGCGACACCTGTGACAGTTACACCATAGCTTGATCTTAGAGTTGAAGAGGAGGAAGAAAAAGATGGAAAAGAAGACTGTGAGGGTGAAGAAGGAGAGTATGAATGTTAGGATTATGCGAGATATGATGAAAATTGGGAAAGAACAGTGTCGTTTTCGAACAAAGGGGTCAGGGATCATTTTGTCAACTGTTAGAGTTGTCAGAGATCATTTTGTCTTCCATTAGAGTTAACGGAGCCAAAAACCTATGTGACGGACGGAATTAATTGTTAAGGACCAATCGAGTAATTAATTTTAGTTGAAGACTAAAGTGTCTAGTTTGAAATTGTTTGATAACCAAAATGGGTAAATACTTGTTTCTTTTTTTTCTTAAAGCATCAGAAACGATGCTGTTTTAGGGAGGGGATAAAAAAAGAGATCAAACTGGCCGGTTATTTAAAATTGTCGTTTCATCGATTTTTATCAAAATCGGTTGTTCCAAATCAGTTCTCACCGATTCTTCTCCTTACACGATCGAATAGCTTAACCGGACCGACCTTGTGTCATATTCACTAATTTTCTGATCGGACCGATTGGTCTGGTATGGTTCTTACAACTATGTTTTGGAGGCCTTGGTAAGGGTGGGTGCTCATTGACACCCTCTAGTTAGGCCTACCACGACACCATATCCATAGCTCCCTCTCCCTAAGGTATGTTTTTCTTCTTCATGCATCCATATATGATGTCTCACATGTACCAGGCCTCAGCCAGTTAGTCAGGGTCACCACCAAGTACCAGCTAGGTAGCCTTCTACTACCCCTTCTTCCTCACTAACCAGCCAGTCTCACAAGTCACGACTTCTTAAGTTCTCCTCACGGCTCACAACTTCAAACCACCACCATTCATTGCACTTTCTCTCAAGTTTTATTTGATAGCAAGTGTGATTTGAATATAAATGTACCTTCTTTTCAAGTTTTATCTTTCTGTTATGATATATTCAGAGACACTATATTTTTTATCATCTAAATACTCTAATATTTCTTTAGGTTATATATAAACTTGAAGTTATTTGATATATATTTTTGGAAAAAAATGATTCAACAACTTTTGTTTTGATAGAGCTTTAATCTTTTATACATATTTGATGTTATTTCTAAAGATTAAACTACTAAGTGTGTGTTTGGATTTCAGTTTGCAAACGAGAGTTTACATAGAAGTGATTTTGCAAACTTGCTTTTGATGAAAAGTAAGTTTGTGTTAACGTGATTTATGTTTGGCAATTTTTATATCAAAATTGATTATAGTAAAATAAATGTTGTTTGGGTTATACTATTCAAAATCACTTTTAGATGAAAAATTACTAAAAGAGACATCAATTAAAATAATTTTTTATATTATTCTATTATTTTACGTTAAATATTTGAATAGATCTTATTAATTCATTTTATAATAAAGTTAATATTTACTTATTAAATTAAAGTAACATATAAAAATTGACAAAATATATTTTAATACATAAAAACACTAATAAATATTAAATTAAAAGATAAAACACTAATGAAAATACATAAAAAATAATATCATATACAAAATTAGTACATAAGAACACTATTATTTCTACTGCATGTAATTAATAATTTGATCTCTAATCGAGTCTCGAACACGATCCATTTCTGCAGAAGAGCTAATGGTTAGAGTTTGATCTGAGCTTTCACCAACATAACTATTATCTTCTCCATCAAGAATGTTTGCATGTTCATATTGATTAAACTCAGTATCTGTTTCAGAATGTCTTCTAATAAAATTATGAATAGCCATTGTTGCACACACTATCTACACTTGAGTTTCAATTTTGAACTTGGGCATGTGTTGCAAGATAGCAAATCTATTTTTCCACACTTCAAAAGTCCTTTCTATTGTGCATCTTAAGCTTGAGTGATAATAATTAAACACTTCATTATGATTCGTAAATCCAGAAGAACGCCTAAAATCTGCAAGATGATAGCGTTCACATTTATATGGACCAATATATCCTTTCGGTGTTGGATAACCAGCATCTACCAAATAATATTTACCTAATGAGGAATAAAATTAGTTACATGATAATCAAGTAAATATAGTTTATTTGTAGAAAATGATAAAAATTAACCTGGAGGAGGATGCGGAAAATTCATGGTAGAAGCTGTAATAGCATTATCAAATACACGAGTATCATGCGCAGTGCCTTCCCATCCAGGTAAAGCAAAAATAAAGCACATGTCCCAATCACATACAGCCATTATATTCTGTGTTGGATATCCCTTTCTTCCAATAAATTTGGGTTGATCACTTGGGCTAACCACACATGGGATATGAGTACCATCAATTGCTCCTATAGCATCTTTAAAAAATGGCCAATATCGTTGGTCATTTTTTATTTTGCTATGAACATTTTGAAACTTAGGATCCGATGGCTTAATATATTTAATAGATGATCTCAAGCAAGCAACCAATACCTTATGAAAATGTCTACTTACTGTCTTTCCAGAATGTTGAAACCTTTCTTGTATCATCCTATTACCCACTCCATGACCAACCGTATTTAAGAACATAGCAACCATTTTCTGAACTCCCATTTGTCTTGTAGGTTTTAATCCTTGTTCAATTAATTCATCACAAAATTGAAAAAAAAATATTTTTCCATCCGAAACATTTCATAACAACGAATGTCATGACCACCTAAAATTTCTTGCACCCATAAATAACCTGTTTGTTCACTAGTTCTGCATGATTTTTTACACAAATAATTGACTGCATATTGACCAATTAATGCAGAAATATTTTCAATTTCATCTGTTTCTTCTTCTATAATGGAAAGTAATTTTGATTCTTCATATTGTTGTTTTTCATATTCTTCAAGTAAATACTCTATGTTCATTCCAAATTAATTAACAAAAAATAAGTTCTACATAAAAATATAAATAAATTCTTATCAATACCAAACTAAGAAGTAAATTATATATAATAAGAACAATAATTAAGTACCACAAACATTATATTATAAAATGCTAAATAAGCAGCACATAAAATTTTCAATTGTCTTATCCTAGCATAACAAAAAATTCATGGACAAATTAAAATGGAGTACAATAATAACTAAATTAGTTTTGCATGAAAATCAGAAGAAAAAAAATTAATTTTGCATGAATGGTAGTGGATTATATGCTACATGTTTGAGCCAATCCAACAATCTTTGCTCATATCCTTTTAAAGATACAAACATTTCTCTAGCAGATTTAAACATCATTAGTTGACAACGACTATGAAAATCGGGATTACTAGTGATCATTTCCATCTTTTGAATCTCAGCCATTACTTCCCCAATAGATGCACCGGGTACTAGAAATGTGGACACAATAGTTGAGCGTGATTCAGAGGCAGAGACAATTCTACTTATTGCATCTGCAATTTGCTTTGAGGCAGGGTTAAAATTTTTCTTCTTTTTTGTTGTTTCACAAACCACATTTTTCTTTCTTTTTCCCGTACTCTTTTGACTATTATTTTCTTGAGAAGAGCTAAGATTTATGTGTTGAAATTCAGAACTAACTCCCACACTAGCACTTATACCTTCTTCACTATCTCCAGAACCTTTTTCTATATCAACGTGACCTTCTTCAAAGTATGGTCGATATCCATCACCATCTTTTTCTATGCTACTTGGTAACATCACAGATGAGGGAACCCAAGCAAATTTGCCATCGGCCATAACATCTTTAAATAATATAGTTAACTCATCTTAAAAAAAAAGTCCTTTATTTCTGAATTTTTCATATAAGGGATTTTCCTGCATGTGTACAACTAATCAACACAAGACTTATTACTAAAATTAAAGTTAAAATTTTTACTTTAATAATAAGTTACTACGTACCAATTATTTTCTCTCCCACCATTCATTTGGTGCATTAACGGTATGTTTAGTATAATCCCATCCTAAACCCCTTTCTTTGCCAAAAGTTTGTACCATGCTGACCATTCCTTCTTAAGATTGTCCCATTTATTTTTTAACTGAATCTTATCATATTGTTTTCCAGTTTTTTCATTAAATTGAGACAAAGCATCCTTCCAACCTTTTTTTGTAAGAGTGGTTCCATTACGTTGCTGTTTAGCAACTTGATCTAAACATGCTTGAATAAATTGTTTAGTAGTCTCCATGTCCCATGCTGCTTTTGTCTTTAGAGATTCATTGTTATTCATTATTCTATTAAAAAAAATATAAATTATATATATATATATAAAAGAGTATTTAATCAAATATGTTACTTTTTTATACCATACTCTCAATAATTTTATTTTTATAAGACTTTTTTGACATCCAACATTCATAATTTTATTAATACTTATGAATATTTTTTATTTAGTTTGTCTTCTTTGATGAGATCAATTAATCTATATTATAAAAAAAGTTACAATAAAATATAATATATGAAAATTATAATTATAAATTTTACATATCGAATAAAAAATAAAAAATTTCGGCCAAAACAAAAATAAAGTATAATAAAATATAAAACGAGAATTCATGTAAATAAAAAACGATAAAAATTTTATAAAATCAACAATATATATATCATATGAATAAAAGAAATATAATAAAAAAGAAGAAAAATAAAATTCATATGAACAAGATATATCAACAATATATATCATATAAAACCAACAATATAAATACAGGGCATAAAAAAAGAAAAATAAAATTCATATGAGCAAGAAATAAAAAAGTACCATAAAAAAATTAATAACATACCTCAGAGATGAGAGATTACAACACTGAAAAATAATATAAAAAAGGCCAATGATAAAAATAAGTAAAAAATAAAAAAACAAAGTCAAATAAAAATAAAAAGACACCTTACATATTAAACATAAAGAACAGTAAAGGATAAAAAAAATTCATATGAACTAAAAAATAATAAAAAATAAAAATATAAAAGAGAGTACTATACATTGTATAATGTTAAACAAAAAGAAAAGATTTTATAATTTATTTTAGTTCTGTGAGTACTCTTTAATTTAATATATTTTGGACTGTAAATCTTTATTATTTATGACTTTTTTATTACTTATAATTACTATATAATAAAAATAAATAAAGTACAATAAAAATAAAAAACAAAAACAAAAAAAATCATACAAACATAGTATATAATAATTACAACCAACAATATATATCATATGAACAAAAAAATTATAATAAAAAGTAAATAAAATTTATATGAATATAATCAAATAAAAAAATAAAAAATTTTATACATAACATAAATATAATACAATAAAGGATAGAAAAAATAATTATATAAATAAAACATAATAAAAATTAATAAAAATAAAATTTATATCAACAATAGTTGTCATATAAATAAAAAAATAAAAATATCACAATAGAAAATTAAAAAAATAACATCAGAACACTAAAAAAATAATATGAAAAATATTTATCATATAAATAAAAAATACAATAAAAAACATAAAAATTAAAATATGAAAGAAAGAACTAAAAAATATTAAAAAGAAAATTAAAATCTTTACCTTGGCAGTGATGGAAACAAATCTGAAAGAGTTTGATAAAAAAAATTTTGTAACTAAGAACATAGAAAGAACAACTACTGTGTGAAATTATATGGTTATGGGTATCCTTTTTATAGAAGAAAGGAAGGGTACAGTTGGTAGATATGAAATAAATTTGTTACCTAACTCTTCCAACGGTCATTAATTTTTCCAACGTGAACGCAGAAGCTTGAATTTTTAGCTTCTCGTGAACGTACGTTCACAGGTGAAAGCAATTCTGGGTTAGGGGTTTCAAAAAATTGTCAAACATAACAATGCGGCGTTCAAGACGTTCAAACGATGCTAATAACAAATATTTAAAAATTTTAAAACACGACAAAAAAACTAAATATTAAATATATATTCTAAAAAAAATATTTTAGAGATTAGATCAAATTGTTTTGAAAAATATTTATTCAAATGTTGCCACAAAAATTCGAATCAAATAGATAAATTGTTTGCTAAACACAAAAGTTTGTTTTGTCATTTATAAAAAACATAATATTTATTGGTTATTTTTATTGTATTTTCAGATAATTTAAGAATTGTTTTGTCGATAACATCATTTGAAGACCTTTTTATCCGCGCTTGAATCTTTTAAGTAACAAATCGGTAGTCAACTCTATTTCTGAAAAATAAATGAAATTCTTATATTTATATTTGGTTTGTCATCATCAAAACGAGAGATTGTTAGCTCCATATATCGGAATGAGTTTTGATATTCAGAAATAAAAAATATAACCTTAAAATTTTTATTAATCTGTTATTAAGTTTGCTCAATCTCTAAAGTGCTAGAGAATTTCTGTTGGAAAGGGTAAAACAAAATTAATGTTCAAACATCAAAGTTAAAACACCTCAAAACACAAATATGAGTTATGTACCAATCTCAAAAGCAAACTTAAGCTTAATTCTTGGACCTCCAAAGCAAGGTACAATATGACCCATAATCTTAGAATGGTACTCATTTCAAATATCCTTGGCACCAAAAGTGTGAGCATGCACAACAATTTAGGACATTGAGAACTTGTTTTCGCTATCCACTATGCCATTGCAAAAAAAGACTAGCATATTTGCTAAAGATGTACCAGAAAAAAAAATTGTATTTCCTAGACCTTTTAAGGAATCAGCTCACAATAATATAAAAAAAAGTTTACAACATCTCTTTAATAGGCTTAACTCTATAAATACAAGTCAAAGGAAACTATAAAAAATGTGAAAAGTATTTGTGGCAAAATATTGCCAATATTGGAGAGTTAGGCAAATAGTTTCTTTAATTAGTGAGCACTAATCACCTTTAAGACTTATAGTTAGATTTCTCATGAAGTGTTGATCTTTGCCTTCAAATCTATTTCTAATATAAACAAATTCTGTTTTGAAATCTATAATTTCATTAATTTGTATGGCTTAATATGTGCTACATTAAATCCAAGTCAAGAAAAACATCAACCATCTCTCAGAACTCATACCAAAGCATAATTAAGAAACTATGAAAATCCATAGTTGAAATGTCATCACAATTTAGAGTTAGGATATACCTCCTCTATATCCTCATAAAAGAGCTTCTTCAGATCATCCACAAGGGATTGTTGCAAGCAAGTAGCAACAATGAAGCCATCACCACTTCCATTGTTCATAATGAAAACCTTCCCATCCGAATTTATGCTTCCCGGAACCAAACAAACCGGCTTTCCCCACCCGAAATCCGCTTCATAAAAAGGAAAGTTAGCCCAACTCACAATATACATATTCGGGTTCACCCTGGATTTTCCTCCTCCAAGATTATACAACTTCTGCCTCAATGAATTCATGTCCTTCTGATTAGCAATGTAAGCAATGGCAGACCTTACATACTCATCATTCATTCGCTCAATCGCTTTCCTCACGTTCTGAACGGCATAGCCTAGAGGCTTGTGAACAATATCATCGAAGCAACATGTTGGTGTCACGGTAGGAAATGTTGCATTCCCAAAATAACTTTGAGGAAGATTTGGTTTAAATCTGTTCCTGCAATTGACCAACGCACATACCCTTGTTTTCTGGCCCCAATTACCCTCATTCTTCACCTTGCAAATACACCTCCATAAGTGACCACTTATGACCTCAAAACTAGTGTAAGGCCTACTTGAAGAAAGTGTATTTGATGAGTTTGAACCATTGCCAAAGCCATCTGAAACATGCAAAATTAATGGAACTGTGAATTAACAATGAATATAGAGAACATAACTTGCTGATTGCAATCCGTATCTCTAACAACACTGAACATAGGGGAGCATATCATAGAAAACTTAACCAACTTTCTTAATTATAACTGTATCCCTTGTTAGAAAAGAGATGTTAGTAGAATAATTTTGTAAAGTATTTTTTTAAATTTGTTCAACTTCAATTATTTTCAATGATTTTCTTAGTTAATATAAATATTTAAAAGTAAATAGTTATTTGCAAAATTAAATTCTCTGTTCTTTTGATTGGACTATTATACCTTTACTACAGTCATGATAACCCTAAAATATGAGTTATAAATTTAATTTTGATGTAAAACTACATCCAATTATGTATATCAAATCATTCCATCAACAAAAAATAATTATTTTTTAAAATTTGATAATAAAAAATAATCCTACTAGATGTATAAAATATAAAATATATATAGTAGTTGATTATTTTTATCCATATAGCATTTTTGAATTAAAAAATATAATTAAATAACTAATAAAATATAAAAATACAATAAAAATAAATTATAGTATTAAACCTTTAACCCCATCATGATAAGCTTTCTTCTTAAGCATCTCAACTTGGCCTTTGGTGAGCTTCAACACAACAGTAGCAAGCTCAATCTCTTGTGGTTCTTCTTCTTTTTGTTCTTCCCAAAGTGGCGGTGTTAGAAATTCAGCATGTTCAAATCTTGGACCCACACTCACACCAAGCGAATCCAACAGCCCTCGATCATAAAACGGAACCAAACTCGAATCCAAATCTTCACCTCTCGCCAATTTTGACCATGAAGTCATGAAATTCCCAAGAGCCGCTCCGTCAACCACAGCACGACAAATAATCATCCCCAAAACGACGCCGTTGCCCGGAAGCCTCGTGAATTGTGCCGCCATCAACGGCATGTCGTCAATACGGTCAACGCTATAGTCAACCTTGGGCAAAAACTGTTCCAACAAAACATTGTTATCAAGGTTTTCGAGAAGCATGTCCAAGGTTGTCTGATTATCGTGACACGTGGCTTCCAATAGTGTGACGCCCTTTGAGTTGCAGAGAAGTTGTAATCGACCGCCATGGATCCATCTGAGTCTACCGGCTAAAGGGTAGTAGAGATTCAAGGCTTTGCTGAGTGAGGCTCTGAAATTTTCCGTTGAAGAAGAGGAATTAGAAGTGGTGTAGAGAGAAAGTTGGGATCCATGGTTTGGAAGCTTGGTTTGATCACAGTGTGACAAAGGGATTATTGTAGTGGAAGAGGAATCTGAGGGGGTAATCGTGTAAGAACGATCGATTGTTACTACCATTTTCTTTTCCTTTCTTTGTGTTGACTCAGTGGCTCGTGTTGGTGTTATTCATAAATTTGGTTACTAACACATAAAAGGACAACAACTGTACTGATCCGGGTACTGTCTACACTCTCGACTCTCGAGGCATCTGAGTTAAATTAGACTTGAGTTAAAGACCATCCAAAAAAAACTTTAATAAACTTATTTATTATATAATGAAGCAATCCAATAAATCATATAAAAAAATAGAAGGAAATACATATAGGAATTAAGCATACTTTATTAATATTTCAACTAATCACATTACTGTATCAAATTTTTCCAAAAATATCAATATAAAAAACATCTAATTACCATAAATAAAAAACATTTACATCATACATTTTCATAAAATTTCTCTTACGCATCAATGCATCATCAATAATATTTAATTGATGGCATGAATTGTGATATAGAAATAACAATTAACAGCATAGAAATGGATATTTTCTATTCACACATTTAAAAAGAATATAAAATATAAAAAATTTTGTCTTTGAACAAAAAGATTTTACATGTGTTCTCCCCAATCCAGTATCCACTATTTATGTCTCTCTCTCGACCATTTTATGTCAATGACATAAGTTAAGCATAGCCTTTAGGGATCTTATTTGATTGATGTCACACATTATAACTTACAAGTATACAAATGAATGCTATCTTCAATTATAAGCATACTTTATTAATATGTCTACTAACCACATCAGTGTACCAGATTTTTTCAAATAAATAAACTTAAAAAACATCTAAATACCATGAATGAGAAACATTCACAGGTCACATTCTCATAAAACTTCATGCAATTGAAAACTAACTTATACAACATACAACATACAATATACCTTAGACCCCTCTTGAGTAACAATTTTATCAACACTCAATTTTTTATTACCTTTGTTAGTATTGATCAATGTGCTATTCGATTCGCCTTCCGAGATTGAAAGGTCCATGGAGAATATTCTTTTACGGAAGCTTTGCGCCACGACGGCCGCTTCTTTGTGGAGGAAATGCGGCACGCACTGTGTAGAAGCGACGACAGAGCGACGGGTTAAATGATTTGATGTAGACGGTGGAGACAATTGATGATGAAAAGCGTAAAAGCTTGCACCGCAACCGGAAATATGTTGCACCAACGGCAGCTTCTTAGTGCAGAAAAAGCGGCCCGCGTGGTGGAGAAGTGACGATGGAGACACCGGTTGAATTATTTGGTGGAGATGGTGGAGGAAATTGATGAGGAAAAGAGTGAAATATTGCACCGCAACCGGGAACGTGTTGCACCACGATCAATCTGGCTGCGTTTGGTTCATGAATGGACTGAGACATAGACACAAATATATAGACATTGAAGACATAGACATAATGAAACACAAAATTTGTAAGTTGTTTGGTAATTAAATACAGAGACACAATAATAAATTACAATTATATAAAAATTTCAATATTATCCTGATCACAAATACTACTACCACCCTATTTTTTCTCCACTACTCTCTAAACCACCACCACCACCAATTCTCTGTTACCATTAATAACTCTTAAATTAATAAAAAATTTAATTAAAATAGAACGACATAGATATAATAAATATCAATCAAAATTCAATTAAATAAAAAATTAAATATATAATTTTTTCTATAAAAAAACAGAAAATCAAGGAGAAAATGAAGTTGAAAACAGGAGTGGAAGTAGAAAGACAGATCTGGCAGGGTGCAAAGATTGAAGCATTTTTGGCAGAGACTGCGCACTAATTCTAGCTTAAGTGACTGCATCGACGATTCTGCAATTTCAAAAGATAGCAGTGGTGGTTCTGGCAAAGCTGGCGACAATGATAGTTCAGGCATAGGCGAAGAGAAGAATTCTGCAATTCTGGGAGAGGAGCGGTGGCGAATCTCGAAAAGGCACGAATAGTTCGATCTGCTAAACTGGGAGAGGAAACAGTGGCAACTTTGACAGAGGCAGTGGTAGGCTGGTAGCGATGGCTTTGCGATTTTGAGAGAGACAGCGGCAGCGGTTCCAGTAGAGGAGGCGGCAACGGTTTTGGAGGAGGAGGAGCAACAATTTTGACAGAGAAGCGACAATAATTCTTGTAGAGGCATGAATTCAGGAAGATAACATGGTTTGGAAGAGAAGAAAGATGAAGAAAATGACGGTGTAGAAGTGAAAATGGATAAAGTAAGGAAGAGGGTAGATTTAGGAATTTTTTAAATTGACTAAGGATAAAATTGTCCAACATTTTATTATGAATCTGTGTCCACCTTTAAAATTTGTGTCTCACACTTTTGAAGAGACACAAATTACATGTCTCTAGTGTGTAAGTGTGTGTAACAGTGTCCTTCATAAACTTATGTCTTATAAAACAAACACGGTATGCGTACCACCGTGTCCATGTCTTTGGTAGACATGGACAGCAAATAAACGCTGCCTCTCAGCACCATTAATGGCGGCACGGACCGAATGTTACCGATAGCGGAGCGTTGGGAGGATGCCTTGGATGGAAGAGGTTGGCATCTTTGCTTTTTGGGAGAGAGAACAGGTGAACGGCGGTGGTGGAGAGGGAAAGAGGGTGAAGAAACGAAAGTTAGGGAATCAGTTTTCCTAATTCACGTCGCAATGCTACTGAACGTATCTCACCAAATTTGAATGTGGTGAAACCATTAATAACAAATATTTTAAACTATAAATGAATAAACCTAACTACTATATTTATAATTAATTAAGTTGTTCCATTCTTGGCTGATTAGGAATTAGTTTCATATACTTTTTCAAAAAATATTAATTAATGTATAAGATAATATTGAGTAAAATATCATTTTTGTCCTCAACGTTTGGGATAAATTCCAAAGTTATATCCCTAACGTTTAAGTCTCTAGCGTTTTAAGATTGTTTTAATGTTGCCCTACCGTTAACAAAATTGACCGTACGACAAAATTGAGACAATTTTAATTTGAAACGTTAGGAACTTGAATGGGACAAAAACGTTGGAAACAAAAATGATATATTACTTAGAAAAATTACCAAATCAAGTAAAATAAAAGTAAATTTTAACAAAATAAATTGTATTACGAATTCAAAATTTTTACTCATCATAAAATACTTGTAAAATGACTAGTAGATAAATTTTTAGAAAAAGAAAAAAAATGAATATAATATATATAATAAAGTATAAATTATACTTTTTTTTGCCTCTAATGTATCGAACTTTTTTAATGTCTAATTTAAATAAATTTTATTTTTTAACTTTAAAATAAATTTTAATTTTATCCTTTAATAATATCATTTTTTACGGTACATAGTTATTCAATTATTTTTTAATTAAATCTAACTAAATTACTCTTAGTCACATACTTTTATTCTAAGTAATTTTTTTTTAATTTTACTCTTAAAAATTTTTCATGAATATTTATAGAATAACTTGTACATAAACTTGAAAAAAAAAAGAAAAAAAGAGCATAGTAAATATATAATAAAATATAAATTATATTTTTTTGTCTCTAATATACTAAAAATCTTTAATGTTTAATTTAATTCAATTTTATTTTTAATTTTATCCTTTAATAATATTAATTTTTTGATAAATAATTATTTAATTATTTTTTTTATAAAGTAAAGTACTCTTAGTTATATTATTTTCATTCTAAATATTTCTTTAATTTTACTATTAATCATATTATTTTTATTTTGAATAAATTTATTTTTTATTAAGAGCAAAATTATAAAATAAATTGAATAATTATCTATTGTAAAAAAAATTAAAATTATTGAAAAAACTTAATATTTATTTAAAAATTAAAAATAAAATTTAGTTAAATTAACTATTAAAAAAATTAGATATATTAACGAGTAAAAAGGTATAATTTATATTTCATTATATATGTACCATATTCTTTTTTTTCCTTACCCAAAAATTTATATATTAGTCATTCTATAAATATGAGTAAAAATATTGAATTCATAATGCAATTCATTCTATTAAAATTCACTATTCTTTTACTTGATTTGGTAATTTTTCTAAGAATAATGTAGTGTTTTTGTCTTTAATGTTTTTATTTTATTTAAGTTTCTAACGTTTCAAAATTATCTTAATTTTGTTTCATAGTCAATTCTGTTAATAAATTATTAACGATGGGACAATATTAAGACAATTTTAAAACGTGAGAGAACATAAATAGAATGAATTAAACGTTAAGGATAACTTTAAAACTTAACCTAAAAAATTAAGAACAAATATAATATTTTTACTCTATAATATTTTATCATTATTTTCACCTAAAGTATATATTTTAGTTATAAAATATGAATTTGAATTGAGTTGAATCATCTGAAGCATAACCTATACATAATTCGAAAGTTACATCAAATAAAAATTACAAATACAAACCTAACCCAAAAAAAAAAATATTCCAAAATATAAAATTATTATCATTTAAGTAAATAATTATTTTGCAATTTGAATTTTAATTGATGTATATATAGAAAGAGTAAAGTGTTATTTTTATCTTCAACATTTGAAAATTGGAGTAAATCCTATTTATGTCCCTAACGTTTAAATGACCTAATTAAAAATAAATACATTTAAGTGAGAATACTTGAAAAATATAATATGATCTGTTAATATGATTGAAGGCAAGATAACATTAAATCACTTTTATAAACGTTAAAAATACAAATAGAACGATTTAAACGTTAGAGACATAAATAGAACTTACCCCAAACGTTAAAGATAAAATCGATACTTTTCTCTGTATATACATATGAATTTTCACCATTCTTGTCAATTTTTTATGCTTTTTATATAAATAAATTTATTATTTTTACATATAAATATTCATAATATTGACAAATTAAAAAAGAAAATAAGAAAATTGTTATAAAATAACTAAATAAATAAATAAGAAAGAGGTAACAAATATAAAATAAAGAAATATAAAGAGAGAGATATTAATAGTGTAGAAAGAAAGAAGAGAATGTTTATTGTTGCGGTGTGTAAAAAGCCTCGGTCTATGCTCCTATTTATACATGTGCAAGGCTTTACTTTTTCAAACTATATTAAATACAATCATCCTTGAGAATGGGCATCCACATAAGATGTAATAAAGCATTCTTATCACAACACTCCTCTTTGGATGACCATTTAGGATTATTGCCTCATTAAAACCTTACTAAAGAAAACCCAATGGAAAAAACTTTAGTAAAAAAAAAGAGTACAATATCCTTTGTGATGGAGACTGCCTCATTAAAAACCTTGTCAAGAAAAACCCAATGGGAAAAAACCTAACCAAGAAAAAAAGGGTACAGTCTCCCCCTCTTGCTGACATTATTTTATATCTCGAAATCGGTGCATCCCAATCTGATGTACCAATCTTTCAAAAGCAGATTTTGGGAGTGACTTTGTGAATAAATCTGCCAGATTATCACTTGAGCGGATCTGTTGAACATCAATTGTCCCTTGATTTTGAAGATCATGAGTGAAGAAGAATTTGGGAGAAATATGCTTTGTTCTATCACCTTTGATGTATCCGCCTTTAAGTTAAGCAATACATGTTGTATTATCTTCAAACAGGACAATTGGAGCTATCTTCTAATCAACCAGTCCACATGATGACAGAATATATTGGATCACACTTCTCAGCCAAAAACACTCGCGACTAGCTTCATGTATCGCTAGTATTTCAGCATGATTAGAGGATGTTGCTGCAATTGTTTATTTCGTGGACCTCCATGATATAGCTGTACTACCATATGTGAATAGGTATCCTGTTTGAGATCTTCCTTTATGTAGATCAGACAAATATCCAGCATCTGCATAGCCAACTAAATGTGACTTGGATCCATAGGGATAAAACAATCCCATATCAACCGTTCCATTAAGATATCGAAAGATCTGTTTGATTCCACTCCAATGTCTTCTGGTTGGAGAAGAACTATATCTTGCTAGTAAATTCACAGCAAATGATATATCAGGTCGTGTATTATTAGCAAGATACATTAGTGCGCCAATAGCACTAAGATATGGTACTTCAAGACCAAGGATATCTTCATTCTCTTCCTTAGGACGAAATTGATCTTTTTTAACATCCAAAGATCTTACGATCATTGGGGTACTCAAGTGATGTGACTTATCCATATAAAATCTTTTCAAGATCTTATCTATGTATGTTGTTTGATGAATAAAGATCCCATTTTCTATATGCTCGATCTGCAGGTCGAGACAAAATTTAGTTCTTCCAAGATCTTTCATCTCAAACTCTTCTTTTAGAGTTTTTATAATTGTTAGAATCTTTTCAAGAGTTCCAATGATATTTAAATCATCAACGTACACAACAATTATGATGAATCCAGATGCAGATTTCTTTATGAAAATGCATGGACAGATATCATTATTCTTGAATCCATTTTTGGCCAGATACTCAGTAAGACGATTATACTACATTCGTCCAGATTGCTTCAGACCATATAAAGATCTTTGCAATTTGATTGAGTATAATCCTTGCGAATACTCATTGGATGGTTTAGATATCTTTAATCCTTCAGGAACTTTCATATAGATATCACGATCTAATGAGCCGTACAAATAGGCTGTTACCACATCCATTAAATGCATATGCAGTTTATGATATGCAGATAAACTGACCAAATAACGCAATGTTATCGCATCCACTATAGGGGAATACGTTTCTTCATAATCTATACCGGGCCTTTGTGAAAAACCTTGTGCCACAAGTCGGGCTTTATAACGCACAACTTCATTTTTCTCATTTTGTTTTCTCACAAATACCCACCGGTATCGAACAGGTTTTACATCTTCTGGTGTACGAACTATAGGTCCAAAGACTTCATGTTTTGCAAGTGAGTCTAACGCAGCCTTCATGGCTTCTTTCTATTTTGGCCAATCATTCTTTTGTCGACATTCTTCGACTGATCTTGGCTCAAGATCTTTACTTTCATGCATGATATTTAATGCCACATTATATGCAAATATTTCATTGACAATTGTCTTATTTCGGTCCCATTTCTTTCCTGTAAAGACATAATTTATCGAGATCTCGTTATTTTCACAATTTTTAGGTACATGAACGTCGTCTGGCATTAAAACTATATCAAAATTTTGGACAACTGCAGGTGTCTCTACTATGTCTTTTTCAACAGGAATAGTATTTAACTCTTTTCGCTTTCGAGAATTTTTATCTTTGAAACCAACAGGCCTGCCACGCTTCTGACGTGAATTTGTTTCAGTGGCTATTTGTCCGACTGGAACATCAATTCGAATTGGGGCATTTTCCGCTGGTATATAAGATTTGGTTATCCTCTTTATATCGAAAAATTCATCAGGCAATTCATTTGCTATTCTTTGCAAATGTATAATCTTTTGAACTTATAGTTCACATTGCCCTGATCGAGGATTTAAATGCATCAACGATGATGCATTCCAATTAAGTTCCTTTTTAGGAAGCTTATTCTCTCCCCCTAATATTGGAAACTTTGATTCATCAAAATGACAATCCGCAAACCGGGCTTTAAATACATCTCCAATTTGTATCTCAAAATACCTCACTATAGATGGAGAATCATATCCAACATATATCCCCAATTTTCTTTGGGGTCCCATTTTGGTGCGATTAGGTGGTGCAATGGGAACATATATCGCACATCCAAATATTCTTAAATGAAAAATATTTGGCTGCTGGCCAAAAGCTAATTGCATAGGAGAGAACTGATGGTAACTCGTTGGCCTCAAACGAATAAGTGCTGCGGCAAGTAAAATAGCATGCCTCCAAACCGAGGTTGGGAGATTTGTTCTCATAAGTAAGGGTCTAGCAATTAATTGGAGGCGTTTAATAAGTGATTCTGCTAACCCATTTTGTGTGTGAACATAAGCTACTGGATGTTCATCACTTATTTCATTAGCCATACAATAAGCATCAAAAGCTTAGGAAGTAAATTCACTAGCATTATCAAGACGAATTACTTTGATTGAATTTTCTGAAATTTTGCTTTTAATCGAATAATTTGAGCTAGTAATCTCGCAAATGCCAAGTTGCGAGAAGATAATAAGCACACATGTGATCATCTCGAAGATGCATCTATTAGGACCATAAAATATCTAAAAGATCCACATATATCGTCTTGAATCATTTCTAAGAATTCAGGGGACTCAAATCCAATCTTTACTGGTGTTGGCCTTAAAATTAAATTTCCTTGAGAACATGCAGCACAACAAAATTCACTAGATTTAAGAATCTTCTGGTTCTTTAGTAAATGTCTATGGGAGTTTTCAATAATTTTTCTCATCATGGTTGTTCCCAGATGACCCAATCTATCATGCCAAGTTATGAATTTATTTGGGCTAGTAAACTTCTGGTTTACAATGGCATGTGATTCAATTACACTAATCTTGGTATAATACAACTCAGATAAAAGTGAGGGTAACTTTTCTAATATAACATTTTTATTTAAATTATGAGTTGTGATACATAAATACTCATGATTTTCCACATTCATTGTTTCAATATGATATCCATTTCGGCGAATATCTTTGAAACTCAACAAGTTCCTCAGAGACTTGGTAGGAAATAGTGCATTATTTATTATAAATTTTGTTCCTTCAGGAAACAAAATTATAGCTCTTCCGAAACCTTTTATCACATTGCCTGAGCCAATAATAGTATTAACATATTCTTCTTTTGGCACAAGATGGGTAAAATATATATATCACTTTTAAGAATAGTGTGCGAACTTGCACTATCCGCAAGGCAAATATCTTCAGAATATGTCCTTACCATTTTTCTTCAAAGACAAATGATAATAATAATAAAATGAGTAGAAGTACATGCACAGTAAAATTATTCACATGAATACTTAATAAACACATACACATATCAAACTATTCCATCATTGATCAAATAGCTAATATTTCCTTCAGAATCCTTAAAGAAATTAGATACATCATAATGAGTGGTGGAATTTTCATCATTTGAAACAAAATTTGTTTTCTTTCCTTTGTCATCCTTTTTCAAGGATGCTTGATAAAGATCAACTAGGTGCCTTGGGGTACGACAGGTACGTGACCAATGGCCCTTTCCACCACAACGGAAGCATTTATCCTCAATTGATTTACTTTGCCCACTGTTTCTTTCTTTATCCCACTTCTGGTGAGATCTTTTCTTAGGAACATAATTTCTTTTCCTTCCATAATTTTTCTTGTTATCAAAATCTTGCCATTTACCTCTTCTGGGGTTATAATTTGCCGCATTTGCTTCAAGAAATGGGGCGGTGCCATCTGGGCGCGCTTCATGATTTCTTAAGAGCAACTCATTGTTGCGTTCAGCAACAAGAAAATAAGAAATTAGCTCATAATATTTTTTAAATTCTTTTTCTCGATTGCTACTGCAGGAGCACATTCGAGACATGGAAGGTCGAGAAAGTTTTCTCTAACATATCGGGCTTGAGGAAGTATCACCGTCTTTTGATGATTGTACCTTTCTTTAAGGTCTTTCCACAGATCTGCATGATCTTTTAATGTGGGATATTCATTTTTCAATCATACGTCAAGATGACGATGAAGGAAAATCACAGCTTTGGCTTTATCCTTCTGGGATATTTTATTTTTAGCCTTAATGGTATCTCCAAGATCCATTGAATCAAGATGGATTTTAGCATATAGTATCCATGATAAATAATTGTTTCCAGATATATCAAAAGCATTATATTCAAGATGAAAGAGTTTCGGTCTTCCTAAAATTTCGTTAGAGTTTCGTGCTAATAACGTGTTATAAAATAACTAAATAAATAAATAAGGAAGATGTAACAAATATAAAATAAAGAAATATAAAGAGAGAGATATTAATAGTGTAGAAAGAAAGAACGGAATGTTTATTGTTGCTGTGTGTAAAAAACCTCAACTTATGCCCCTATTTATACATGTGCAAGACTTTACTTTTATAAACTATATTAGATACAATCATTCTTGAAAATGGACATCCACATAAAATATGATAAAGCATTCTTATCACAACAAAAACTGATTTACACATGAAAAATAAATTTGAATTGACAGAGCTATTCGAATTCTTAAAAAAGATATCTTAAATTTTTTACTTTACCCTTTCTATCTTATCTCTTATTCTAAGCTACTTCATTCTCAATTCCCAACCTTTTACCTTCCCTACTGCCGCTCTAATCCTCAACTCTTTACTACCAGTCCACCACCTAAATCTTTAGTTCTTTACTCATCCAATTCTTATCCCTAAGTACAACCATGGCCACCGCTGCCACCAGCCCACCACCATCTCCAACACAGTATATCAGTGTTTCAGAAACTTAATACTAAGTGAACCAAAATCAATCGCATAACAAAAATAATATGAACCCAAATCATATGCAGCATATTGAACTAAAACAAATTCCTTCGTTCCACAGTAAACAAAAATGTGAAAATTCGGAGGGCGAGAAACGAGGACGGTCAAGTGCATGTATTTTTGTTCTGAAGCTCAGCAATACCTATTTAATTTTAGCAACACTTTTTAATTGCCGAAGCCACTGTAATCATAACTTCACCACATGGAAAACCAAAAATAAAATGTTAGACACAATCCTTAAAGAGTAATTCAAACAGTTCTTCAATCTTTTATTTACATTTTATTCACAGACATTTTATATTAACTATCTATACTTGCACTGCATCTATTTATACATTTCTTTATCTATAGATAAATGAGAAAGAAAGAAAGAAAGAAAGAAAGAAAGAAGAAAAAGACAAGAGCTATTGGTACACGGGGACCATAAGTGAGCATATAAATAAGCTCCAAGGCCAAACGACACCTATATGACTTAACCTGCGCTATACAAATAAAACAGCATTTCTTTATTCTCGACTTTAACAATCTGAAGGTTCACAAGGGATCAAGAACCTCTCTTGCTATGTAAATGGATTCTCTGCATTGCACTTCCTATCTGTATGAGAGAGAGAGAGTCAGAAACAAAAGGCAAGTAAGTATCTAGTGCGAAAAATTATAGAACTTTTTTTTTTTCTTTTTCTCTCAGAAACTGCATACTCTTTATAATTCTTTAGAAGATTCAGATTCTTCATGTTTTTAGCAAAAAATAAATAATTCCATGCATAATGGTGATCCTATTATCATACAATTTGTACCTTTTTTTAATATATCTTGCCATAGACTCTCTAATGGAAACTAAACACACGATGAAATCGGTATCTAATCCCAAAAAGAATAAAAGAAATACCTGGACAAAATAAAATTGTAAATTGAGAAAAGAAATAAACCTGAGAATCAACTTTACCTATAGTTGCTTTTGCTTAACGTTATCTCAGAGAAATGAAATTTCTATGCTGAGTAAATGGCCTTAATAGGTTCAGTAGAAAGGCCAAACCCAAATGGGAAAAGGGGATCATAATGAGGATCTCCAACATTCATTGGTAATTGATCAACAGTTTTGAACCATGTCCTTGGAAGCTTTCCGGTGAAACCGTAGTCGCCATATAGGACATCAGCTACACCCTGGCCTTCACTTCCCGGAAGCCAAGCAGCCACAAGCGCGTCTATTATATGAAGATATGGTTCAATAACTACAGGGCGGCCGGAAATAACAACCACCACGCATTTTATGGCTCCACATACATTTGTTATGGTCTCGGGGCCAGGGTCCGGGATGGTCAAGTTCTTGTTATCACCATGCATTTCAGCATAGGGATGCTCTCCTACTACAACTATGGCATAAGAAAATCCATTGGACTCGACATATTCGGCATCAGGATTCTCCTTGTAGGTCACTATGGTCTCTGGATCAACAGTGTTTCTTATAGCATTGAGAATTGTAGTCCCTAATCATACAAACATCACAAGAATAAGAAGAGTTGCAATATTTGAATGACAATTGAAAGAAGTACAATTAAATAATAATAATAATTTTACCTTTGAGAATATCATTGCCACTGATTCCTTGCCATTCAATAGTCCAGCCGCCACACTGATATCCTAGATTATCTGCGTGGCTTCCGGCTACAAGTATTTTCGAAGCCTTCCGACGAAGAGGCAATAGAGGCTTCTCAACAGATTCGCCATTTTTAAGAAGGACCAGTGATTTCCTCACAGCTTCCCTAGCCAATTCTCTATGCTCCTGTTCAGGATTTTGGTGAACTTGGATAAGATACAAGGCAATCCTTATTATTTCTTATTTTGAAATTTATTAGGGAATTTAAACGACATACACAAGATAAAATAGCAGAACTGCTGACCTGTATTCCCAGATATCTAACCAAACTGTAATCAGCAAAAGGGTTCTCAAATAGGCCCATCATGAACTTAACCCACAAAATTCTCTTTGCTGCATCATCGATTCGACTCATAGGAATGAACTTCTTTGTCACCAATTTGGTTAGATCATCTATGAATTCTTTGTAGAATTGAGGAACCATGAACTGCAGATCAAGCAAAGTGTGTTAACGAATTCCTAAACCGATGTAATTTCAAAAGCATCATCCATATAGGCATACATAACAATATAATTTTGGTATACATACCATGTCAATGCCAGCAGAAACTCCAGCTTCAACTGAATATGTGAAATTTGCATGAGGTGGAGTGGTGATCCTATCAATACCCTCAAAATCTGAAATAACCACGCCCTGGCATAATCCAGTAAGAAAAAATGAGGAGCTGTTTAAGAATTCTGTATGCCTGATAATTAGTGTTTCAAGGCCAACTATTTTTACCTTGAAATGGAGGGTATTCTTGAGGAATCCGGTAATAAGTTCACGATTAGCATGCATTTTTACTCCATTCCAACTGGAGTAAGAGACCATAATCGTTGCAACTCCCTTGCTAATTGCGGCAAAATAACCCGGCATGTGAATTCTGAACAATCCCTCTCTATCTATGACAGTGTTGTACTCATCAATCCCATTGATTGTTCCACCATCACCCACATAGTGCTTAGCAGAACCTATGACCTTTTCACTGTCCAACACAGTATATAAGAATTTCAGACACTTAATACTAACAGAACTAAAATCAATAGCATAACAAATTAATATTAAACAAAATCATATGCAGCATATTGAACTAAAACAAATTCCTTCATCTCATAGTAAACAAAAATGTGAAAATTCAGAGGGCGAGAAATGAGGACAATCAAATACATGTATTTTTGTTCTGAAGCTTAGTAATACCTATTTAATAAATTAACCCAAGACTGGTAATGTGCAATTGTGCATGTTACTTCATGGAAAACCTATGGCTAAATGAATCGAACACTTTACTACTTGTACTGTTAAATAAGCATAGGAGTCAACTGAAGTAATATGCAACAACAAAGGTAAGAACCAAACAGTAATGCAACAATGATCTTAACATTGATAAATTCTTTTGTGATTGAAATTCTTACTTTCCAGCCATAAAAGGGACACCGTTTGGTAAATCAGCAGGAATGTCTCCTTGCAATCCTGGTATTATTTCAGTCATTGACTGAACTAGTGCAGGATCTTCGCCGTAGCTTTCGTAACACCGACCCCATCTTGGATCTCTACATACCTATAAAGAATAATAAGTACTGAAAATTCTCTACATGCTTAGAGCACAAGGAAGTTGGTTGAAGTAGTTACTTACTGCTATACAAGGTGCATAGGTATATTGAATACCTGTTGCTCTAACTTCAAGGGCAGTGGCAGCTCCAATTCTCTTAATAAGTTCAGGATCTCTGATCAGCAAAAATCATGTAATTAATTATGTTCATTTAAAACAAAAATGCCATGGAATACACTGAAAGTTAGGAAACTTTATTCCAAAGAAAATCCCAAACATAAGACAAATGGTGTGAATATAAGCCAAATTGTATCTGTGACATGCCTCAAAATTTTGGATAACCACTTTCATCTGTACTTGAGTGCAAATTGATTCATCATCATATTCCAAATAAACAATTGGGAATGTTTGTGATTATAATTTAACAGAGCATATTTATGGAGTATTACAAATATAAATTACCTGGTAGCTCCAAGGCCAATATTGTGAGGGAAAACAGTTGCTTTATAAACAGTGCTGTGGCCATGAACGGCATCAATGCCATAAAACATTGGAATTCCAAGCCGGCTTGATACAGCACCCTTCTGAAATTCATTCACCATGTCAATCCAGGTTTGCGCAGAAGCCAATCGAGATGGACCTGGAATACTCCCTGCCTCGCTCATGACACTCCCTACTCCAAAGAAAACATCATTTTTTGTCACTAATGACTACTGTATTCGAGAGATTATAGTGTTAGATATTTTGGAATTAGTAAAATTCATTTCTAGTTTTCTCCCATTTATTTCTTACTATTTCCTTCTCTTTTTCTCATACCATGAATTTCAACAAAAGGGAAAAGAAAGGCCTGGTACATACCAATAGAATACTTCTTGATGTCATCAGCAGACACATACTTGCGTTCGACTTGCAACATCTGGCCAATTTTCTCCTCAAGAGTCATCCGGCTAATAAGATCCTCAACCCTTGCATCGATTGACAGTTTGGGGTCCTTGTACTTCATGTACTCTGCCTCTGCCAAACCTGCCAAATTGCATACTAGGCAGAGCCCCAATAAGATGATGGCGATGCGGATTTTAGCCATTTCGTGCAACCACCTGAATACTGCAACAAGTTCAAGAGGATTTCGATTAATTCCAAGTACATAAAAAAATATGTCAATTGTGTGCATATGCCTCAGATTCAACACATTGAATCTCAAACAAGAACAAACCCCTCTCAATGTATAAAAGAATGCACAGCTTCTAGGACTAGTAGAGATGGATCAATTAAAAGATGGTGCAAAAGAAAACTAAAATGGAACATAATGTTGATTGCTCATTGAAGCTGGCAAAGTGCAGTTGGAAACTTGAGCAATTCATTCACTTAGAACCATCAAGATTTAGGATAAAAATTCATTCATGTGATTTCACAGGAACAACTTTAGCTCAAACCATGTGGAAAAATAATTCATGATATAATATAATTCTAAAGAAGCCTTCTTTCCCAAAAGCCCTCTTTTCGGCATGAAGCTTTCCAACTGCACAACCTCCGCTTAAGCTGTGGAGAATGTACAAGCGCACTCTACATTATCCTAAAAGTCAACATTCATATTTTGAAGAATGGAGCAAACGATACGATTTTAAACCTTTTGATAATAGAAACTTCGATTCTATATATGCAGCATCTCTCTCAAAAAGCTTAAAATTGTCATGAAGAAACACATTCATGGTTTCCAATCCTACCAAAAACTCACATGCAAATATACAAGCAATATTATAATAGTTTCCAAGAAGATAGATCACAGTTACACATTTGTGAACTGACCGTTATCCAAAATATATTACCACAGAAAACGCATGCTTTTCAAAAATTGACAAAGCCAACAGTAACACCTTCAAAAATCAGAGTTACCTTGGAATTGGTATGGGAAAGTGAAGGTTGATTATTCAAATGTAACAGTGTGCATTGAATGAGGCGTTAACCGTCAACGAAATACGGAGAGCAATGTGAAGAGCAGCACTAGATAGAAATAGAAAGATGTTTAGTTTTTTAATTACACTATTCATCATCATTCATATGTATATATATATATATAGAAGAAGAAGAAGAAGAAGAAGAAGAAGAAGAGAAAAAGAAGAAAATAATGTATGTGAGTAAGGATTGGATTGAGGTAGAAGGGGCACGTGGTTTGACCGAGGAATGGAGGAATGCGGCGACGCATGGATTCCGGCACGGCAAGTGAAAGCTGGAACTGGAAGCGACCTCCTATCTTCTTCAGTCTCCACCCGACCCAACTACTTGCAAATATTTCAATATTTCTATATCTTTTAGTTATGTACTATATTATTATATTTTATAATCACACCAAAAAAATATTATATTGTATAAAAAAAATGATATGGGAAGAGACATTGGATGGGTTGGAAGTTGGAACGTCATTTTTTTTAAACATTCTTTTTTTTTTCATTATATACAATTTATAGAAAAAAAATCGTTATTTCTTAGAGTTTA
Source organism: Arachis hypogaea (assembly GCF_003086295.3). Taxonomy (NCBI): domain Eukaryota; kingdom Viridiplantae; phylum Streptophyta; class Magnoliopsida; order Fabales; family Fabaceae; genus Arachis; species Arachis hypogaea. The sequence goes on along the minus strand of NC_092041.1, from coordinate 93,079,910 downwards.
ACTCAAAATCTATTAATTAAGTTATAAGTTATTTATCATCACGATTAATTTTTTTATTATTTTTATATACATTTAACAAATATAAAAATAAATTAATAGATACGTTACTGTCTATTAAATTTTTTTTTGCTCCAATCTTTTCCCATATGGTATTTAACTATTTATACAATACTAATGTATTTTTTTTCATACAATACTAATGTATTAAATCATTAATAACCACTAACGTGCTTATTACTTTACCTATTTAAATAATTAATTTACCTATTTGAGATTAGTGAAAATAGTATGTGACACTAATATCAAAAGCTCATAGATTTAATTTTTGAAATTAAAAAATATTTTTTAAGATTATATAACATAAAAGCCATTTTTGGAAAAAAAAATGTATACCAACTCTTTCCCATATACTAGAATACTAGATTATACAAGGTAGATATAATTTGTAAATATTATATTTTATTAATTTTACTAATTCTAATACTGTAACCCAAAACTTTAGATTGAATATTAGATAAATATTTTGGTTAAAATATTAAAAATTTATTATTTTGACTAATCTCACTTTTATTATTATAATTATCTAATATATAAAAAATAAATTAATAAACAAATTAGTACTTAACTACTTAATAATAATAATAATAATAATAATAATAATAATAATAATAATAATAATATATTATTATTATTATTATTATTATTATTATTATTAAATAGTACCATTATACAATTATATTAATATTAATAAGATCTAAACACACGTCAAACGCCAAAGGCCAAAGGCCGAAGCTCACGATAATGACAAAAAAAACTATTATATAGTGCAGTTTGAATAAGTTTTGAGTCAGAAATTAATTCGATTCAAACACTAATTTTACTTGTGATGCGTTTGGATTAAAAAAAATCATTCTAATCCAATCCAATTTTAAACGGTTTGGATCGGATTGAATTTGCAGTTTTATAAATTAAAAAAATTAAATATATATAACAAATCTTAACATCAAATTTTGAATAACCAACAATGACATAACAAGTCTCAATAATATCTTAAAAATTAACAACAACATAACAATATAAATAAAATTATAAGTTAATTAAAATAAATAAATAAATTGCATTTTAAATATAAAATATTTATTAAATAATAATAATACATGAATAATATAAAAATATATAACAAATTGAACATGTTATAAGTATAATTGTAAATATAATAAAAAAATAATGATATTATATTATATTGTGCGGTTTGAATTGAATTGGATCAGTTATGCTGGATCGGATTGGATTTCGGATCTATTTTTCATAACCATTCAGTCTAATTCAAATCGCACAATGTGCTATAATATTATTATTTTATTATTATATTTACAATTTTACTTATAACATGTTCAACTTGTTATATATTTTTATATTATTCATCTATTATTATTTAATAAATATTTATATTCAAAATGTGATTTATTTATTTATTTTAACTAACCTACAATTTTATTTATATTATTATGTTATCGTTGGTTTTTTAAGATATTGTGGAAATTTGTTATGTCATTATTGGTTATTTAAAATTTGATGTTGAGACTTGTTATATATATTTAAATTTTTTTAATTTACAAAACCGCAAATCCAATCCAATCCAATCCAAACCGCTTGAAATTGGATTGAATCGGATCGGATTTTTTTTAAAAAAATCATCCAATCCAAGCACCGCAAGTAAAATTAGTGTTCAAATCGGATGAGTTTTTGACTCAAAATCAATTCAAACTGCACTCCAAATACCCTACTTCCATACCCTTAAGAGTGGCTTTCACCTTGACAAGTTCCAAGAGACTATTATTGTCGCCAAGAAGACTTTAGCAGAATTATGAGAAAAATCAATTGGACATATGAAAATCAAAGAGTTTAGATAAGTTCGGCAGACCAATAAACTAACTCAATCAAAAGAGGACGACTGAAAGGATATGATCTTTTCAAATCAGCAAAGCGATCGACAAAATGGCTTATACCTTCAAACACTACTAGACAAAGAACTACCTGATACTTGATATTGCTCTCTAAAATTTTACCGTGGTTAAGTTGTAAAAGTCAAGACTCGAAGATGTACTCTTTTTTTTACTTACAAAATTTTTCTCACATTAGTTTTGTTTGAAAGAATTTTAATAAAGCATTTTATCCTGTATCCCTCATACATTAAGAGGATAACCCTTAATAAATAATAGATTATTTTTAACTTTATCATTCTTTATTTTTAATTATTATTGTTCCTGTCTTTAGTTCGTCTACTGTTTTTCCTCCACACTACACATATTACGACAAATCAATATCAAAATTGGCATACAAAACAAACCAACAGTTATAAGTTAGAATCATTATAAATAAACCGATAATTATAAGTCGGAATTAGTCAAAGCAAACTAACACCTATAAATTAGCATCAGTCCAATAATACCTTTCTTAATAACAAGTTTGTCGTCTAACTTTATTTTCAAGATTATCAAGTTAATTCTAGGAGCTTATCCTCATATATTTGAATTATTACATAACCGTGTCTATTTTATATTCTATTGAGCTATAGCTTAATTTTTATGAAAACTCAACGTGTTTCTCTTAAAAATAAACAAGTCAAATTTAGGTGCTGATGTGATTTAGTCACTATAACTCAGTGATTAAAAGTTATAATTTAGAGAGTAAGTAAAAAAATAATTTAAATAAAATTTTGATTTAAAATTTCATAAATATAATTTTTTTTATTAGTAGACAACTCAAAACTATATTTATATATTTTTAGATCTATATTTTATAATATATAATATGTAATAAAAATATAAAAAAATTACTTTTTAAGTATAACTAACTTTAGTTTTTTTTTTAATTTAAAATTCGAAAGAGTTGATTAATATTGACTAAAGAAATGAGGTATCTCTACTTGAACTCTCTACTATGTATAATGGGAATATAAGAAGAAAAATTTGATAGATGCATAATTTTCTTCGATAAAATACTCTTCATCATATATAATTCATAATAAAAATATATTTTACAATGTTTAAGACATGAACCATGCATGACCTTTTATTTGAGCATGAAATACTTACCAACTTAAAATAACATCACATTTGCTATTATTAGTTTATTACACATACTTAGCTATTAAAAAGGGAACATTATTAATACACTAGTTATATATAATTTGGATATGAAAAGTAGATTAATAATAATGCACCCTAACATACAGAACTGCTTTTCTAGATGTTATTGGTGTTTTCCATTGCATGTGATGCAATATATGGATTAATTCATCAACTCCAAAGTGTAGGATAAGGATAAAGGATAATTCACGTGTTTAGTGTGTTTACTTTCTCTTTTTTTCTTTTTCTCTTTTTAGAATAAATATCTTTTCAACTAAGATTTTTGTTTAACTCATTATAGAAATTAAGATTTATTATTGCACTTTACTTCGCATTAAATTGACATGTTCAATGGGACTAGATGCCAGATTTAAATAAACTAAGCATCAGTAGTACCTGTAGAAAAAATAATAATTATATATATACTATCATTATTAATTATATCATCAACAATACCTTAGAATTAAACAATAATTCAAGTCACACCTATCGATAATATATTATTAAATCCCACGTTGCGTGGCGTGGAGTGAACCTATATATAAAGAAAACCACTTAACAACAAAATTTGTAGATTTGATAAAATGATTCTCGAATTATATATATAAAATGAACCAATATAGTTTTTAAAATGTCAAAACATATATATGTTGACGAAATTCACTGATAATCAACTCTTAATTAGTTGTTGTTCTTATCAACGTAACACACGTCAAGTGTTTGTCAAGTGTTTATCGCGTAACGCCGTAACCATTTATGATGGTCCCAAATTTTTATACGGAAATAATACACACATGTATGAATGTTATTACTTATTAGGCATCATGAGGTTTTTTGACAGTGGCAGAGGTTATGAGCTAGGTAGGAATATGCAAATTTGGGAGGTTAGGGTTTGTATATTTTGGAATGCCAGATAGATACGCTATTAAAAGCAATAGCAAGGAAATGACGGCCTGCAAATTTTATCAAAAAAAAAAAAATCGAAATGAGAAAATATAAGACATTATTTTTTTAGAAAATTCTTTTATTTTTTTGAGAATTTAGAATTTAGCGTAAATAGTTTATAATTTAGGATTTAGAGATAATAACAAAATATAATTTTAAAAAAAAAGTTATGTAGCTTAAAATTTTGATTTTCTAATCTTATTCTTTTAAAAATCAAGATTTTTTTTATTGTGTACACAAAATAAAACTGCATATAAATTACCCTGTGTAAAAATAAAAAATATAAACCATTTTCATTGTAATTTTACTTAATCATAAAGGACCTTATTAAATATTACATGTTCAGATATCTTTTAAGACATTTTAATGCACCAAGTAACATGTAAAATTATGTGCTATAGGCATATAGCCATTCATTTTCACTAGAACAAAAATGTAAAATTATGAGTATAGTGCGTGTAGGTTTAAAATAGGATTATGTTAGGTAATTATTTTTTTTTGAACAATATGAATAATAGTCTTTAAAATTGATTTAATTCAAGTAAAATACACTACTTTTTAAATTATTCACATAAATCTTAATATTAGAATACTCATTCGCACACTTAATAAATTAAATATTCGATATTTTTATTGTTCACATTGTTTAATTATTTTATTATTTACCTATACTTTTTTTTTTTAAAGTAAGTCACCCATACAATGATAACTATGTCAAGAATGTTCCTAGTTTTGTCATAACTATCCAATCTTGATATCCTTAGTTATAATCAGCATTTTTCAAGAAACACTACAAAAAAATAGAGTTATTTTGACACTTTATTTTTTAACACTATAATTAAATATCAAAATTAATATATATTTTTGACAAATATCACAAATGTCAAATTTTTTATATTTTCTTGACAAAAAATTTGACCGTAAAAAATTATTCCTCAATTTTGACACTGATTTATTTTTAATTTACTCTACTATTTTTTCTTCTTTGCACTCTGTTAATTTTGACATCACACTGCTCTCAGTTTAGGATTATACTACTCATTCTTTATCTTCAAAATTTCAATTTATTCTTTAGTTTCAAGATCACATCTCATTCTTTGTTAAAATTTTTTGTTGAGAATATTTTATAGTCAATAAGTGTCAAAATAAATAGTATTTTTGACAATTAATAAGTATCACAGAAAATATGTTCTCAAAATTTTCTAACAAATTATTTTTGACAGCCAATATTTATCAAAATAAGATTTAAATTTTTTTCATGATCGCTTATATGTTAAAAATACTATTTTTGACAAAACTTTTATTAACATATTTTCATAGTTAAAATAGTGTCAAAATTTGTTTTTTTGACAATTTTAATTTTCTTTTACACATTATAACCCTAAAAAATAATTTATATTATTGCAGTGAAATGAGGCCAGTTTGCTAAATTATCCAAATTAAGGATTGTTTAAAAAAACTGGTTTAGAGAAATATCCTTAAAAATACGTTGTTTTCAAGTATTTTATTTTAGGAGAGTCAAACTATATAATATATGCGTAAAATCATATGAATATGCAAAGATTGTCACGATTTCAACATTAATTAACTTCCACGACTTTTATAAAACATTTTCCGTGTCTCTATCCTAACTTCCTAAGCAATAAAAATTAAATGACATGAAATCTACTCAGCCATGATACCAAAAATGATAACATTACTCTCTAATTCTCTATTTTCTTTTTTTCTTTTTCGTGATAAATTCGGATTAGTTCATAGAAAAGATTCAATGGCACGCAAACGAATTGTCTTCAAGGAAAGTTCGTGGTGACGAAAATCAGGTCAAGTGTTTTAACAGATTGTTGAACCCATCTAAGAAACATGTTGAGGATTGTGTTGCCAACACAACTTTTTCTAACCGTGGAAAAAATGATATAAAGGTTTTCATGTAGAGATTCTCGAACGTAAATTAAGTCGATTTTTTATTTAAATAAATAAAATAAAATAATATTTTTTTATTACTTATTTTGTCCGTACGAAAAAAGATACTTGTAAAGGAAATTATATGGTATAGATCAAAAACCTATACAGATTTAAAGATATGTTTACGTGATAAAATCTAAACCACACATCCTAAAGTCACATTTTTCACTTAAAACTGTAACTCTTCACAAAGAAAAGCGTCACCTAATGAAAAAAAGTAAATTAGAAGATTTAAGAGAAGAAATAATTAAGTTATCAAAATTAATAGACCAAAAATTAATGATTTTAACTAATGTTAACTGTAATGATACCGAATTCTTAAAATCAATACAAAATGATTTTTCTCAAAATCTTTATTTTACTATAAGTTTTATTGAAGGACTTCAAAAACCTGAAAAAACTTATTTTTCACACGGAATTTCTAAAAAATTTTACCATGGAAATGATTCCCCACATCTTCATCATACTTTTAACCCACAATTAAATTCTATAGTAGATATGCTTGAAGAAATATTAGTATCCATAAAATTTCAAAGAAATAAGGAAAAAGAAAACCTCAAAGAAGAAAAATTTCAAAATATAATCAACATAACAGATTTAAAAGTAAAACCACCACTAAAATTATGAATATTGAAGAAAAATTAGAAGAAGTTACAATGCTTTTTAAACAATTAAAAATGGCTCAAGAAAATAATATTATGGAACAGGGTTTTCAAATAGAAGAAGAATTAGTAAATTCTGAAAATATAGAAAATGAAGAACACATCCTAGATTACTCAAGTGACGAAGAACTAGCAATTCCAATACAAGTAAAAAATGAAGCTGGAACATCTAAGGATAATCAATCTCAATTTAAATGGAAACAGGTTTTGATAATTATGCTTTTAAAAAGGGGTTTATAAATAAAGATTCAAAATATACAAAAATACCATCAAAATACGTTCCTAAAATCCAGGAAATGGAAGGAGAAAGAATGCTCGACTTAGACTGTAAAAAGAATGAAAAAGAAATTTTCGAAAATTGGTTGTATTCCTTTTTATTAGAAGCCTTTACTAATCCAAAACTTAGTGAATTGTCTGGAAGAGATATTTGGAATTACATAGAATTTCATACTAAAGGAACTATAAGAGATTATATGACATCAATAGAAAACCAAATAACAGAAGAATTAGCAACAAAAATAACAGCTTATGATAAGATATTAGATATAATGATGATTCTATATAAAGAATTTTTTGGAAAAAATATTATAGATCATAGACAAGAAGTCTATAATAAAGAATATCAAGAAGCAAAAAATCATTTAGCTAATATTCAGATATATGATCTACGTAATGTGGAGTCTTATATATGTAAATATAGAATACATTATTACAAATTAAAAGAAGAAGATAAAAATCATTATCTTAGTATGTATATAACAAAACTTCCATATCCTGCTAATGAATTTATAATGGGAAGATTTATAAGGAAAATAAATAGAGGGACAATTGAAAATAATTTTGGTGGAGCAACCTCTGCAATAAGAGAGGAAATAAAAGAACGTTGTATGCAAGAAGCAACTCAAAAAAGATTTGCAAATATAATTAGAATTTGCTGTCAGGATAATGAAGAGATACCCCAAAAATATGGTCTTAATAAAAATTTTCAAAGAAAAAGAAAATATCAATTTAGAAAAAAAAATACTATCCAAACTGGAGAAAAAAGAGGTATTTTAGGAAAAGAAATAACAATAAAAACAAAAGACAAAAAAGTGACTATTGCCCGAATAAAAAAGAAAACTGTAAGTGTTGGTATTGCTAAGAAGAAGGACACTATGCAAATGAATGTCCGAAAAAGAAGGATAAAAAGGATCTTACTAAACAAATAGAAATTGCTAAGTCTTGTTTCATGGAACCTTTAGAGAAATCTGATGATAACTTAGACTATATTTTTGAATATGTATCAGAAACAGACTCAGAGACTGAGTAATAATGCCACATTTATTACTATAAAAATAACAGAAAAGTTTATAAATGCTTTTATAGATTCTGGAGCAACACAATGCTTTGCTAGTTCAAATATAAAACTTGATTGGAAAAAAATTAAAGAAACCATTAAGAGTTAGAATAGCTGACAAATCAATACATAAAATTGACCAAAAAGCAGAGATGGCTGAAATTTTTATTCAAAATTATAGGTTCATTGTTCCATCTATATATATGTTAGATTCTGGAATGGATTTTATCATAGGAAATAACTTTTTAAAGCTATATCATCCATTCATTCAAGAATTAACATATATAGTTTTAAAAGCTCCACACGATTCTTCAATAAATCAAAAATCAAAACGTATAAAAATACCAACTACTACTATAGATAAGATCTTAAAATTTAAAATATTTTCTATTTTAGAAACATGTTATTTAAATTTATACTTTCAGATAAACATTCCAAAAAATAATCTTGAAATAAAGATAGAAGAACTTTTGGATGAAATCTGTGCTGAAAATCCTCTAGATATTAAAAATACAAATAACGAATTAGTAAGCATTAAATTAAAAGATCCTACAAAAGAGATAAATGTTCCAAATAAAATTCCTTATTCCGCAAGAGATAGAGAAGAGTTCTCATTAGAATGTAGAGATCTTTTGGAAAAAGGAATTATAAGATTAAGTAAAAGTCCTCATGCGGCTCCAGCCTTTTATGTCGAAAACAATAAATGAAATTAAAAGGGGAAAACGAAGAATGGTTATTAACTATAAGAAGATGAATGAAGCAACTATTGGTGATGCTCATAAACTGCCAAGAAAAGATTCTATTCTAGAAAAAATCAAAGGAGCAACTTGGTTTTCATCTCTTGATGCAAAATCAGGATATTGGCAACTTCGTTTAGACGAAGAAACAAAGAAATTAACTGCTTTTACTTGCCCAACAAAAGAATCAACAAGTGTGTTGCTCTATGAATGGAATGTATTACCATTCGGATTAAAACAAGCCCCAGGTATTTATCAAAGATTTATGAAAGAAAATCTAAAAGAGTTAAATGAATTTGTTTTGGTATACATTGATGATATACTAATTTTTACAAAACAGGATAAAGAAGATCATCTTCAAAAATTATTAATAATTTTAGAAAGATGTAAAGAAAAAGGATTAGTCCTGAGCAAAAAGAAAGCAAGAATAGCAAAACAAGAAATAGAGTTTCTTGGATTAATTCTATCCACTCAAGGAAAGCTAAAACTTCAACCAGATGTTCTAGAAAAGGTAAATTTATTTCCTAATAAAATAGAAGATAGAAAACAATTACAAAGATTTTTAGGGTGTATAAATTATATTTCTGATCAAGGATTTTTAAAGAATATAACAGAATACACTAAAAACTTATTTCCAAAAATAAGTACTAAAAAAGTATGGAAATGGGATGAAAAAGATAGTATGCAAATTCAAAGAATTAAAGAACTATGTGAAAAACTTCTAGAACTTTATATTCCAGAAGAAAATGATGACTACTTAATAGTAGAAACAGATGCTTCAGACATAATCTGGTCAGGATGTCTAAAAGCTAAGAAAGCTATAAAAAGTTTGGAATAAGAAAAAGAATCACTAGATTCTAAATATCCCTCAAAGGAATTACTTTGCAAGTGTATTTCAGGGACTTTTACTCCAACAGAACAGAGATATACTACTCATGAAAGGGAAACTCTAGCAGCAATTAAATCTCTTAAGAAATGGAAAATTGATTTACTACCCAAAGAATTTACATTAAGGACATATTCAAGTTACTTAATAGGTTTCATACGATATAACTTAAAAGTTGATTATAATCATGGACAATTGGTAAGATGGCAATTATTTTTGTTACAATATCCAATAAAAATTGAATATATTAAGGGTGACAAAAATGTTATTGCAGATACATTAACAAGAGAATGGAGTTCGTCTACAACGCATTAGATCAAGAAATTCAAAAATACGAACAAGAACTCGAAAAATGCAAGCATTGTCAGCAAATAAGGACACAGATCCAATCCCTCAAGAAGGCCATCGAAGCAATGAAATCAACACAACAACCAAAATCATCAGAGTTCAGCCAGCTAAGCGTGGTGGACAAATCAGGTGAAGAAAAAATTTCAGAAAATAAAACAATTGCTGAAATTATCAAAAAATCCACCCAAGATAAAAAATATATTGTAATTTATAATGGCCCCATGAAAGGAGTATATGATGCCTGGGAAAAAGCAGCACCATTTACACATCAATCAAGGATAATTCATAAAGGAGGGTTTTTAACACTGGAAGAAGCAAAAGAATCCTTTAGGGAATATGAAGCTCTTCATCCAGAGCAAACCCTAAAAAGAGCAGATAAAGCTCCAATTCAAACCCAGAGAACAGGGATAATAAGAAACATTCCTACAAGGGCTGAAATCAAGGAAAAGAAAAGGGTCTGTAGATCAAATCTCAGAGAAACCCTTAACATAGTCCTGAATTGGACTGAAGAAAAAAGGGCAATCTTGGGATATTATCCTATTGCCAAAGAACAGCTAACAAAGCTGGTTATATTTCCAGATGCTTCCCCATCTGACACCTATCAATTTTTCCAATATGGATTAATTGATACAATTTTAATTTTTAATGATTTGAAAATTATTAGTGAGTTTCCTGCAGGATTCGTTGATGCAGTAAAGAGATTTAAAAATATGATTGACAACGTAAATCCAAGGGATATATCCCTAAAATTCACAAACAGTCAACCTATTTTTAATGAAGAAGAAGAATGCTTGGTTCCAGCACACCAAGTAATATTCATGTCCGTCTTCCCAGGAAATTTTCAACCAATTGATCAGATTCAAGATTTAACAATTTACAGTCATGAAGGAAGGCTAGCCAGTACATTAGCAAGGATTTTTGAAAGAACTCAAAAAATAACAAAGGAATCTCACATAAGAATTAATTATAAAAGTAGAAATACTCTGCTTATGTCCAGTAAAAGAAATGAAATTGAAGAAAGAGAGATAAGATTCTTAGTGGAATTTGAATCAGCATTCCACAACTTATCTGGACTCTTAGAAAAGCTCCCCGAAGGGATAAAGAGGAATCTCTGCTATTTGATAAAAGACAGAGAAGACCACAAGTGCCAGCTATGTGTCTCAGAGTTATCTGGAGAAAGCAATAATGAAACGGAATCAACCCACATGATAAAGGAAGAAAACAACGCATCTGAAGGTCACATGATGAAAGAGGAGGACATCACATCTGAAGCATCTCTCAACATTATTGCATAGTGACGTAAGCACTTAAGTCATAAAGCACCAACAATGTATCTGGTGCAAGATAGCAAACAGTGACGTAAGCAATGACGTCATAAGAAGGGTAAGGATGGGAATTGTCCATCAAACCCAACTATTATAAATAGGTTGCTTAGGCAATTGTAGAAGCATCAGACAATAGAAAGTAGGAGGCTAAGAGTACTCATATGCTAGGAGAGCAAGGAGAAAGCTGCTGAGGCGATTCTATAGTCTGAAGAAGAATTCCCTTAGGAAAAACCAATTCTAAACTCCCCTCTGGAGTTAGTATCTACAATCTCCCCTCTGGAGATAAAAACATCTTATGTAAAATATTCTAAATAAAGGAAGTTTTTATCCAGAAAGGTACGCCTTTATCCTAATCTATTAGTTATGAATTATTTAGAAAGTTTAGAATTAACGGAAGAATCTGATTATTATAGATTAGCTGCCTTATTAGATAATGAAAAACAGGCTGTTCTAAAAACAGAATTAAATCTCAAATCAAATGAAAATTTTAATAAACAAAATCTTTTAAAAGAATTTTTTAATAGAAAAAATATAATATACTACGGAAAAATTCAACTTGAAGCCCCTATAAAGATAAAATCCGCCAATGGAGAACTTGAAATAGCTTTGATAAATGATGAAGAATTGAGTAAACAGATTGAGAAAATTAAGGATCAACAAAAAAGATCTAAAATTAGATGGATCCATATTAGTACTATACAAGTCTTAATCAAATCTACATATATGAAAGGAATTAATTCACCAATAAGCTTAGCAATCTGTGATAAAAGAATTACTGATGACCCAATAGATCAAATAATTGGAATTGTTCATGGAAACTTGGCAAACGTAAATGTTAAATTCAATGCCCATCTTGGATACGCTATACCTTTATCAACTGAAAATCTTGGAAGATCTATAAGCTTAGCTTATAAATTTCACAGAAAGAATCTAATGGAACAAGATAATGAACCATTTTCAATTACATATGCAATAAATTATGCTTTAACAAATAGCCATCATAGTATAATAGTTAAAAACAGAGAAAGAATTTATGTTGATAAATTATTTCAGAAAATTATAAAAACAAAAATACCAAAATATAAAGCTATTGAAAACCCAGTTCTATTATTAAAAGAACCATCAGGAAAATTAGTTTCATCGAATTTTCAAATAAGAGAATCTAAAATTAATAGCCCTTTAAGTTTATCTAAGTTAAAAATCAAAGAAGAAAATTCTGAAATAAAAGAACTAACAAAAAAGGTCGAAAAATTAAATGAAACCCTAAACACTAAATTATGACAATAAATAAAGAAGAAATATATGTAACTTATCAAGACAAGAAATAAGAGCTATTTGAAAGAAAAAATCGTTTGAATTATTTACAGTTTTCTGAAATAAATCAAAGAGCATTTGAAGCCCTAAAAATAATCTATGACAAGTTGAAAAGAGAAGTTGAAGAGCTAGAGAAATTAATAGAATCTCTAGAAAATAGTAATGAATCAATGATAGAGTTTGCAGAAATTTTAAAATAAATAATGAAGCATAAAAAGATTGAAAAATCAGAAAATAAAATTAAAAGAAACAGGACGAGAAAATTAAAAGGTAAAATAAAGGAGTATAAAAGGGAATTAAACAATCTTCAGATTGAAATTAATGATCTTATAATAAAAAGGATAGAAATAAGAATAAATATAAACAAGTTGGAATTAAACTTAAAAAATTTATAAATGCCTGGAAAACCATATTATGACTTAAAAGAATTAAAGCTGTTGAAAGAAAAAATGGAGAATGAAATTGAAAAATTAAACAGATATTTAGAAACAGGAGAAAGTGTAGAAATAAAAGAAGTTATTAAGGATTTGAGAAATTATATTTTATATACAATAATCCATGCAAAAAATATTATAAACTGAAACAAGATTGAAAAGTTATAAATCAAAACTAGTAGAAATGGTCAATACTTTTTATCAAAACCCTTTAAATAAAGCACATATACAAATTATAAACTTATTCAAAGTAAAATATGAAGAGCTAATAGAAATTTCGAAAAAAAAATTAAAAGAAAAGTCGAAGTTAAAAAATTGGTATCAGAACCAAGTTAACGATTAAGGATAACACTTTCTCTTTAAGCAACACTTTTAGTGACACGCTTTTAAATCAAAATCTGTAAATCTATACAAACATGCATCTGTACAGTAGATGGACCCTACTTGTAAACATATTTTATTTACGGTGATAACAAAATAAGTAATAATTTAATACAAAAATATTATTTATTTTTTAATTTTTAGTCTTTTAATTTAAATAATATTATTTAATTAAATTTTAATTAATATAAATAAACAATAGTAATTGAGATTGATTTAAATTTTAAATATTAAATTTTTTTAACTTTTTACTCATATTATAAAGTTATTATTTATTTTATTATTTTTTTTCTCTCGTACATTTTTTCTCTCTCGTAAGAGCATCTCTTCAACTGCTGATTTTTATTCAACTTTTTTCTGATACTTTGAAAAACTTACCGTTTGAAGTATATTATTATTGTGTTCAAGCACATTGTTTAAGAGGAGAGAGTCCCTGCTTAGAGGGACTCATTGTAAACCATAATAACTTGCTACTTGGTAAGTTATTATTAAAAATAAATAATTATATAAAATTTGAAATAATTAAATAATTATATTAAATAATTATATCTCTATTTAATTAATAATTTATATTAATTATTTAAATAATAATTAATTAAATAATTAAATCATAATTAATTTGTTAATAATTATAATAATTAATTAGATTAAATAATTAAAATGCTAACACTTACATAATTAAATAATTAAATCATAATTAATTTATTAAATAATTTTATTTTTAAAATTTAAAATATTAACCACATTATTAAAATTAGTCATTGCAAAACTAACCGTTACAAAATTAGCCGTTGGAAACTAGCCGTTACTATGTTACCGTTATTATTAATAAATTAATATCGTATTACTCTATATATACCACTTACATACACTTCTATCACACTTTCTTCTACTCTTCTTCATCTTCTTCCAAGTTTACGAAATCAAAGTTCTGCTGATATTATTTTTTGTTCGAAAAAATGGATCTAAACTAACTCAACTCTTTTTTCAATTATTTACAAAATTTTTCTCAAACTCAAAATACCCAACAATCTCAAATCTCAAACTCTCAAGTTTCGAATCAAAAGTTTACACTACCAAATATGTTTCAAAATTCAAATCCACAAAATCTTTCTAGTTTCAATTTTCAAACTCCTTACAATAATCAATTTCCTATATTTCAACCACAAAATCAAAATTTACAAACACCACATTTTTCATTTTCATCCATATTTAATCCCTCTGTCAGAAATGTTACTCCAACATCTCAGTCGTTTCCAACTCAATTCAGTGCATCAAGACATAACTCATCTGGTGTTGGTGGCTCTTCTAACCCATCTTCTCAGACTCCGATACAATCTAGTCCAAATTTGCAATATTCAGATTTTGCAAATCCTTATGGATTAGATGCTATCGACCTCAATGATGATGATATTGAAGATCGGAGGCAAGATAGTATTCAACACTGGCATTGAAAAAAGGATGAGATGCTGATCAGTGCATGGTTAAATGTTTCAACTGACCCTATAGTTGGTACCGATCAAAAGGGGGAAACACTTTGGAGTCGAATTCACAGCTACTATGTAGAATTTTTCTCTGACATGACAAGGGGGGTAGTTTCATGTAAGAAATAATGGTATAAGGCTATTGCACAATTTGTTGGTTGCTACGATCAAGCTAGTCAAAACATAAGCAGTGGTTCGAATGCTGATGACATAAAGGAGTTGGCCTATAAATTTTATTCCACAAATTATGGTCAAAAATTCACTTTTGAGAGGCATTGGAGCATGCTTCATTTGGAGCAAAAATAGAGAAGCCAACTACCTACACAGAGTGGAGGCTCAAAGAGAATCAAGGTTAGTGCAACTGGAGCATACTCATCCTCATCAAACCCAGATACACCATTGGCAGACGAATCCGGTGTGGACTCTCCTGTTCGTCCACAAGGATCAAAGAAGAGCAAGCAAAAAGGTAAGGAAAAGGCACAAATGTCTGAAGATCTTAGCGAAAAGAAATCATCGGTTGTTAAAAAATTATCTCTCATGGAAGATATTAAAAATGTTAGAGAAAAGGAAATAATGGATAGGGAAAAAGAAAGAGAAGAGGAGAGGGCACATAGAGCAAAAGTTATGGCAATGAAGGAGAAGGAGTTACAAATTCAAGCGGCAATGAAAGAACAAGAATTACAAACTCAAGCGGCAATGAAAGAACAAGAATTACAAATTCAAAGGTATATTAAAGAAATGGAGATAAATGCAAAAGAAAGAAAAATGGAAAGGATGGCTAAGAAAAGGGAAAGGGAAATAGATATGCAAATACTTAATACTGACACGTCTACAATGAGTGAAAAACGACGAGCTCTTCATGAGATTGCATGCGAGAAAATAATCACGAAATGGTTTACTTAATAGTTCCTTGTATTCGTAGAGTTACGTAGTATGTTCTTATTTTTATTGTGTATTACTGGTATGTGATGTAGTCTATTTTATTCATTTCTGATGTAACTTTTTAAATTAGTCAATATTATTATGCCGTTATTGTTCATGAAAGTGACCATTAAGTAGCCGTTGCAAAACTAGCCATTAAGTAGCCGTTGCAAACTAGCCGTTGAGAAATAGGTACTTGTTGCAGACACACTTATAAATATCAACTATCAATGACTCTGCAACTCCATTTCAACTCTTGTTTCTCACCTCTAAAGAGTACTAAAAATTACATTTCAAGATATGGCTAGAAATTTTGATGATATGTTTAATGAGGCTTTGTATGGCAAAAGAAGACGGCAATATAACACACTCATAGATAATTGGATCGATGAGTGTTTATTCAAAGATTCAGAAGAAGAAGATATCAATATAAGCTCTATCCCAACTCCTCATAGATGGATCAACAGAGATCGAGAAGCAAGACATGATCACCTTTTTAAAGGTTATTTTGCAGATGAACCGGTGTATAATGCTGACATTTTTTTACGGAGATTTCGAATGAGAAGACATGTGTTCATTCGGATAGTAGACGCTCTCTCAAACGTCTATCCATATTTCCAATAGAGAGTTGATGCAACTGGAAGAAGAGGCTTGTCACCACTCCAAAAATGTACCACTGCGATACGAATATTAGCATATGGCGTAGCAGCTGATGCTGTTGATGATTATGTGCGCATAGCGAGAGCACTACAATTGAATACTTGGAAAAATTTGTTGAAGGTGTCATTTCGGTGTTCGAGGATGAATATTTGTGAAAACCAAATCCAAATGATGTACGATGCATGCTACAAATGGCAGAGGGTCGTGGCTTTCTTGGCATATTGGGTAGCATTGACTGCATGCATTGGCAATGGAAAAATTTTCCAAAGGCGTGGAAAGGTATGTACATGAGTGGTTATCGTGGGGTTGCAACCATAGTACTTGAGGTTGTAGCATCTTCAGACCTTTGGATATGGCATGCGTTCTTTAGAGTTTCTGGTTCAAATAACGATATCAACGTGTTAGATCGTTCTCTAGTGTTCGATGATATTCTAAATGACCGTGCTCCGGAGGTAAATTATACTATTAATTGTAATAATTATACTATGGGATACTATTTAGCAGATGGTATTTATCCTGAATGGGCCACATTTGTCAAATCAATCTCAAAGCCACAAGGGGAGAAACGCAAGTTATTTGCACAATACCAAGAAGGGTAAAGAAAAGATGTGGAGCGAGCATTCGGAGTGTTGCAAACACGCTTTGCAATTATACGTGGTCCAGCTCGCTTTTGGAAAAAAGAAGAAGCTTGCCAACATAATGAGAGCTTGTATTATATTACATAATATGATTGTTGAGGATGAAAAAGACACTTATGCAGAAAATTTTGCTCAAGACTTAGAATATGATGATGTCGAAAATGGTTTATCACAACCTTAGCTGGGAGAGAAAGATTTTGCACCATACCATCAATTTCTCCAAAGAAGTGCCCAACTTCGAAATAGGCAGCGACATAGACAACTGAAAGAGGACTTGATTGAATACATATGGCAATTTCACACAATGCTTGTCGTCAACTATAGAATTTAATTATATTTTTCTTTGTATTAAGTAATTTTACAAATTAGTGTAATTCCGAATTATATATTGTGTATTATTATTATGTATGAATTTATTTAATATTAATATCTTTTAATAGTGAATTATTTTTAAATTTATAAATTTAAAATATTATTAAAAAATTAATTACATTAATTTTAAGTATTTTAATTAATTAATTAATTAAGTGAGACTACAATAGAAACTAAAGTTAGTTTCTCCTAATAGAGAAGAGAGAGATATTTTGAGTTTCTATTTACTATTTATGACACAAAAACTTATATGAAGTTACTTTTTATGACAGGTAGACTATAAACAGAAATTAAGATGAGTTCCTGCTAGAGATGGTCTAACATTTTCTTCTCTCCCTTTCTCTGTCGTACAGGAGAAAGGACGAGGATTTAAAGGTGCTTCACTCCTCCACAAGTAAACTCATGACTTTATTCTTAATATATTATTATTATTATTATTATTATTATTATTATTATTATTATTATTATTTGTTCCACTGTTTATGTGATTACCTATTTTGTATTTTTTTTATTCTAGTATTTTAAGGAATATAAATATCAACATCTTTAATTATGTTTAAAAAAAATGTAGTAATTTATTTATTTAATTAGAACTAGGTTTGATCATATTTGATTTTGATAATAGAGTTGCTATAAATAAAGTAATTTATGTTTTAATTTGTTTGAGTAAATTTATACAAAAAATTAAAAATTTAAGTAAAAAGATGTAGATGGTATTTTTACAAAAATTGATTATTTTTTCAATTATAACATATCTAAAATTATTAAGTTATATACAAAATATTTTTGAAAACATCCAAAATCATAAATCTAAAATATAAATTAAATTTTTTTATATCTTATTCGATAAAAACGCATCTAATAAATCTTATTTTATTATTAATTGAATTTTTTCATTACTTATTTAAACATTAACATTTTTAAAATTATAAAAATGAATAGTTAAGTTGTTTTTTAATCTTATTCGATAAAAATATATCTAACATATTTTATTTTAGTATTAGTTGGGATTTTTATTACTTATTTGAGCATTAGTATTTATTTATTTTAATTTCTTTATTATTTTTATTGTTTGGTATTTTAGCAATGTTCAAAATTAGTTTAATTTATTTCGGAAGTTTATTACACATATAAAATAATAAAATCGCACTCAAAATACTTTTAGAACACCTCCGAAAATCTATCAAATAAAATTTAGAATTCAACAATGAAATATCATATCTCATTTCATTATTAGTTGACATAACACGAGCATTTATTCATTATAATTTATTTAGTTGTTTGTTTGTTTGGTATTTTAATACATGATCTATTTGTATATATTTTAATTGATTACAATTTCTTCTTTTCTTAATATTATCCTCACCATAATTTTATTTATAATCGTAGACATCAACATGGTATTTGAGCTAGACTTGAACAGTCAGCCACCATTAGAAGAAATTAACTCATTTGATGCCCATACTGATATGCACAATATAAATATTTATAATGGTTTAAGCAATTCTACTATGAAAATTGAGTACACGACTGAGATAGTTGATATTTTTTTTATAAGCATTTTGATAATTTAAAATGTATTTTCTTTTGATATTTTTGACTGATTTTTTTTTCTTGCATGCTAATTATAGGTTATATTTTAATATATTTGTGTGAACACATTCAAATATCCTTAAGATGGCACTATACATATATATGTATGCATATATTATTTTGTCATTTTTTTGTTATAATTCTTGTCATTATGTTTTATTTTTTTTAGGTCATGACTCATCCCACCGGGTTTTTAAAAGTGGGGATGCTGTTTGAAACCTTCGAAGAAGCACGTCAATTTTATTATAACTATGCTAATAAAGTGGGATTCGAGCTTCATATATATAAGGAACACTAAATTAGACAATCATGGAAGGACACCGATTAACCAATCCATACAGTGCAATAGAGATGGATACCGAACAAAGAAGAATCCGGCAACCCAAAGGTCAAACACAATGTCATCTGTACACTGTAAACCTCGCATCTATGTGAAGCTTGATACAGAGCTTGGATAACGGAGAATGTCGAAGGTAGAATTAGCTCACACGCACCAGTGTAATCCCAGTTTGTCATGCATGTTAAGGATGTCATTGAGCACAACGACTAGGCTGGTATACAACCTTCGAAGACTTTTCAGGCACTTACTGATGAAGCCGGTGGTCGATCTAATTTGAACTTTGTAGAAAAGGATGTTAGAAATTATTTATCCGGTAAACTCCGAATCCATGGAGATGATACTGATGTGCAAGAGATGCTAGACTATTTTAGGAAGATGAAAGAGCAGAACCCGAATTTCTTTTATGAGATTTGTGTCTATAGTGACAATAGTCTCAAGTATGTATTTTGGGCAGATGCTCGATCAAGAGCTGCTTACAAGTATTTTGGTGATGTGGTGTCATTTGACACTATATACAAGCTCAACAAGTAACTTCTTTTTCTTGGTTTATTTTTTTATGATTTATTAAATTACAAGCTCACTGATTTCCCCATATGTTGGTCTTTCATAGGTTTGAGATGCCAGTTGCAGCATTTGTGGGAGTCAATCAACAAGAAAAGTTAGTTCTTTTCGGGTGTGCTCTATTGGGCAATAAAGAGACTAAATTCTTTGAATGGGTCATGCAAACATTTGTGAAATGTATGAAAAAAGCATCAGATGGCATCTTAATTGACCAATGTGTGGCCATGTCAACAGCCATTTAGAATGTCATGCCAAACACCTGACATAAATTGTGTATCTGACACATCATGAAAAAGATATCACAGAAACTTAGAGGGTTGAGCCGTTTTAAAGAAATTAATGCTATAATGGGTCAGATTGTTTAGGAGTCTCATTCATAAGAATTGTTTGAAAGTGCATGGTAAGAATTCATTGAAGAATACAACCTTCATGACAACAAATGGCTCAATGGTATGAATACACATCCAAAATTTAATTGACTTGTTTGTTAGCCATTTTTATTATTGACTAGATTTTGTAAAAGTAATGAACTTATGTTAAATGTCCTTTCATGCATGTTTAGTGTCAAATCATAAGTGTGTATTTTAATGGCAAATATGTCGATCAAAATGCGGATATCTATCATATTCGCAAGATATGGGTCCCTGTTTTTCTAGAGCACAAATTTTGAGCTGGCATGAGGAGTACACAATGGAGTGAGAGTATGCATGCTTTCTTTGATAAGTACCTAACTTGTAGGAACAACTTGATTTAATTTATGCACGAGTATGACAATTGTCTTGCAGATAAGGAACAAAAGGATTTGGAATGCGATGCAGCAGACAACAGGGGCCTGATCCTATGTGTATTGAACTCGCCAATTGAGAAGCAGTTCTAATATGAGTACAACTGCATATTTCGTGATGTTCAAGCCAAATTTATCAAAAAGGGCGACTGCAACCTATCTCCAAGTGTAGTGAAAGATAACTAATACTTTTACGAAGTGATTGAACAAAAGATAGTGAATAGGATGTCTGTTTATAGCGAATATGAAGCTGTGTTTTATCCTATTTCGCACCAGGTCATGTGCAACTGCTTCATGTTTGAGTCATATGGTATCCTCTGTTACCATGCCCTATTGGTTTATCCCATTGTAGGGCTGACAAGGTGAACTCGTCCTATATACTATCTCAGTGGAGCAAGAATGTTTATAGTAAGTGTAAAACCCGGTTAATTTATGGCTAATTAACCTATATATTAAAAATATATTCTAGAAAGTGAGAAATGAGGTTTTTATGGTTTAATGTGGTAGAGAAATTTGAAACGAGAATTTCGACACCAATTTTAAAGAAATCGGCCCAAGATTGAGCCGAACGGGCCAAATCGGGCCAACTGGACCCAAGATGGGCTCATGGCCGAGCCAGACCCTCATTAATTAATGAGAGCTCAGCTCTCTCCCTCCCATAAACAAGCACACACACTGAAACACACCCATGGGAGGAGAAAGGAGAAGCAAACCCTTGGTTTGATTCAAAGTGACATAACTTTTCGCTCCGAGCTCCGATTGACGCACCATTTGCGGTCACGCGACCGCGGCGTTGAGCTCTACAAAACCCATAAAAGTAATCTTGAGGTAAGTCACAGCTTCATCTTCGAACCCCAGCCCTTAAATTTCGAGTTTACGGAGCAAAAATGTTAAAATTTGTGAGCTCCTTGTGTTATAGGATCAAATTAGCTTGGGGAAAAAGCTTGTTCTTGTTCCCTTGATCCTTGGGCTGGTAAGTACCTCAAACCTTAGTGGAAAATTCTGAGTTTTATGGTATTGGATTTGAATTATTGTGTTTTGGTGTAATATTATGGCTTAGGCTTTGTATATATGTATATTAGAGCTTGATTGGTGATTTTGGAAAGCTTTGGGGTGGAGCACCAAGCTTGGAAATCTGTTGGTGAGGCTTTGGAAACCTTGAAAGTTGATTTGAGAGTATTCTGGGTGGAACGGAAATCGGCCAAGGTATGGTTTCAGTTTCCTGTATCTAAAATGTAATGTGGTTGTGGAAACGTAGGCTAATGACCCTAGGATAGGACTTTGGAATGTTGATGTAATTGTTGGATGATTTGGATTGAGTTGATTATATATGAGTGACGATGGAAATAATGGTGAGTGGTTGTATTGGTTGATAATGTATGAACTTAGTGGCTTGTGACATGTTGTTATATTTGACAAATGAATTGGATTGTGAAAATATGTGGTGATTGATGAGATTGATTGTTGTTTTGGAAATTTAGATGGGGAAATAGTAAATGTTAAATTGAGTTATGGAATGATGACTATGATATGAGACTTGGCTAAATATGATGGAATTGGGGGGATGATGATTAAAAAGGGGTTTGGAAGTGGTTGATGTTGGAATGGTTGAGTTTTGGTTGATTTTGTATGGTTGGTGATGAGCGTATAATTTATACGCTTTTTGGCATGTTTTTAGGTAGTTTTTAGTATGATTTTAGTATATTTTTATTAGTTTTTATGAAAAATTCACATTTCTGGACTTTACTATGAGTTTGTTTGTTTTTCTGTGATTTCAGGTATTTTCTGGTTGAAATTGAGGGACCTGAGCAAAAATCTGATTCAGAGGCTGAAAAAGGACTGCAGATGGTGTTGGATTTTGACCTCCCTGCACTCGAAATAAATTTTCTGGAGCTACTTAAGCCCAATTGGTGGGCTCTTAATTGCGTTGGAAAGTAGACATCTTGGGCTTTCCAACAATGTATAATAGTCCATATTTTGCCTATTTTATGGCTCAAACTGGCGTTCCAAGTCAGCATAAAAATTCTGGTGTAAAACTCCCAAACTGGCACCAGAATTGGAGTTAAACGCCAAAACTAGCACCAAAGCTGGCATTTAACTCCAAGAAAAGCCTATGCATGTGAAAGCTTCAATGCTCAGCCCAAGCACACACCAAGTGGTCCCCAGAAGTAGATTTCTGCATCATTTACTTATATCTGTAAATCCTAGGTTACTAGTTCTCTATAAATAGGACCTTTTACTATTGTATTTTCATCTTTTTTTATCATTTGTGATCTTTTGATCATCTTTGATCTTGGGATCAGGTCTTTGAACCCTTTTTCGTTTGTTTCATGCCTAGACCTTGTTCTTATGTATTTTCAACGGTGGAGTTTCTACACATCATAGATTAAGGTGTGGAGCTCTGCTATTCCTCATGAATTAATGCAATTACTACTGTTTTCTATCAATTCAAGCTTATTCTTGTTCTAAGATATTAACTCGCACTTCAACCTGAAGAATGTAATGATCCGTGACACTCATCATAATTCTCCCTTATGAACGCGTGCCTGACAACCACTTCCGTTCTACATGCTATAGCTTGAGTGTATATCTCTTGGCCTCCTGGTTCACGACACATGGTTGCCTCTCCTGACAACAGATCCTTCCATTCCGTGCGATCAGAGTCCTCGTGGTATAAGCTAGAATCAAATGGGCAGCATTCTTGAGATTCGGAAAGTCTAAACCTTGTCTGTAGTATTCCGAGTAGGATCTGGGATGGGATGACTGTGACGCGCTTCAAACTCGCGACTGTGGGGCGCAGTGACAGTGCACAAAAGGATCAATGAATCTTATTCCGACATGATCGAGAACCGACAGCTGATTAGCCATGCGGGAAACCGTAGAGGACCATTTTCACTAAGAGGATGGATGGTAGCCATTGACAACGGTGATCCACCTACATATAGCTTGCCATGGAAATGAGTATGAATGATTGGATGAAGGCAATAGGAAAGCAGAGGCTCAGAGGGAACAAAGCATCTTCATACGCTTATCTGAAATTCCCACCAATGAATTGCATAAGTATTTCTATCCTATTTTATGTTCTATTTCGCTCTTTTAATTATCAAAACCCCATAACCATTTGAATCCATCTGACTGAGATTTACAAGATGACCATAGCTTGCTTCAAGCCGACAATCTCCGTGGGATCGACCCTTACTCACATAAGGTACTACTTGGACAACCCAGTGCACTTGCTGGTCAGTTGCATGGAGTTGTGTATCACGATTTTGTGTACTAAGTTTTTGGCACCGTTGCCAGGGATTGTTCAAGTTTGGACAACTGACGGTTCATCTTGTTGCTTAGATTAGGTATTTTTTTCTTTTTATTTTCTTCTTCAGAATTTTTAAGAATGAATTCTAGAGTTTCAAATGATGCTTTTATCATCACAGGAGCTAGTTGATTCCCATCAATTTGGCTGTTGTATGCAATGTCTTGCTGAAGCTTGGCTGACCATGTCTAATCTTTTTAGACTGAAGCTTTAGGCTAACATTGCATGATTCCTGGAATTCTTATTAAAAATTTTTGAGTTTCTTATTTTCTTTTTCAAAAAAAAAATCGAAAAAATTACAATTTTTTTATAAAATCATAAAAATAAAAAATATTTTTTTGTGTTTCTTGTTTAAGTCTAGAGTCAAATTTTAAGTTTGGTGTCAATTGCATGTTTTTATCTTGCATTTTTCGAAAATACATGCATGATGTTCTTCATGATCTTCAAGTTGTTCTTGATGATTTTTTTTGTCTGATCTTTAAATTCTCTTGTTTTATGTCTCTTGTTGTTTCTCATATGCATTCTCAATTTGTTAGTGTCTCTAGTATGAAAATTTCTAAGTTTGGTGTCTTGCATGTCCTTTTTTTCCTAAAAATTTTTCAGAAAAATATGTTCTTGATGTTCATCTTGACATTCAAAGTGTTCTTGCATGCATTGTTTATTTGATCTTAGTTTTTCATGATTAGTTGCATTTTGTTGTTTTTCTCTCTCATCATTAAAAATCCAAAATGTTTTTTTCAAAATTATGTCTTTTCAAGTCAATAATACAGAGAATTGAAGATTCAGAACATACAGCAGATGAATCACAGAGAAAAAGCTGGGCGTTCAAAATGCCCAGTGAAGAAGAAATTCTGGCGTTTAAACCCAGCCAGGGTACCTGACTGGGCGTTTAACGCCCAAAAAGGTAGACAAGTGGGCGTTAAACGCCAGGATAACACCAGGGAGAAAATTTTGTTTTCAAATCATATCTTTTTCAAATTTTCAAGTTTTAAAACTGATTTTTCAAAATCTTATCTTTTTAATATCTTCTCATATCAATTATATCTTTTTCAAAATTAAATCTTTTTTATTTTTCTTTTAATAGTTTCAAAAATCTTTCCTAACAATTAATGTTGTGATTCAAAAATTTCAAATTTGTTACTTTCTTGTTAAGAAAGGTGCAATATGTGAATTTTAGAATCATATCTTTTAATTTCTTGTTAGTCAAGTCATCAAATTTTAAAAATCAAATCTTTTTCAAAAACTTGTTTTTCAATCATATCTTTTCAAACATATCTTTTTCAATCAAATCTTTTTCAAATCATATCTTTTTCAAATTTTGATTTCAAAAATCTTTTCTAACTTCTTATCTTTTCAAATCTTCCTAACTATCTATTTCTCTCTAATTTTCGAAAATCACTAACCACTTTTTTAAAAATCTTTTTAATTAACCAATTATTTTAATTTTGATATTCAAATTTCTGCTCTCTCCTATCTCTTTCTATTTAATCACTAGCACTCCTCCTCTCTTAATAATTCGAACCCTCTTCCCTCTTTATATGTTCGAATTCTTCTTTATCTACCTCATCCTTCTATCCTTCTTTTCCTCTGACACATCAAGGAATCTCTATACTGTGACATAGAGGATTTCATACTTTTTTTGTTTTCTTCTCTTTCATATGAGTAGGAACAAGGATAAAGGCATTCTTGTTGAAGCTGATCTTGAACCTGAAAGGACTCTGAAGAGGAAGCTAAGAAAAGCTAAAGCACAACTCTCTGGAGAGAACCTGACAGAAATTTTTGAAAAAGAAGAAGACATGGCAGCCAAAAATAACAACACTGCCAACAATGCAAGGAAGGTGCTTGGTGACTTTACTGCACCTACTCCCGACTTCTATGGGAGAAGCATCTTTATTCCTACCATTGGAGCAAACAACTTTAAGCTTAAACCTCAATTAGTTTCTCTGATGCAACAGAATTGCAAGTTTCATGGACTTCCATTGGAAGATCCTCATCAGTTTTTGGCTGAATTTTTGCAAATCTGTGACACTGTTAAGACCAATGGAGTTGATCCCGAGGTCTACAGACTCATGTTTTTCCCTTTTGCTGTAAGAGATAGAGCTAGTATATGGTTGAACTCACAACCTAGAAATAGCCTGAACTCTTGGAAAAAGCTGGTCAATGCCTTCTTAGCTAAATTCTTTCCACCTCAAAAGATGAGTAAGCTTAGAGTGGAAGTTCAAACTTTCAAACAAAAGGAAGGTGAATCCCTCTATGAAGCTTGAGAAAGATACAAGCAATCGATCAGAAGGTGTTCCTCTGACATGCTTTTAGAATGGAGCATCATAGGTATCTTCTATGATGGTCTGTCTAAGTTATCCAAGATGTCATTGGACCATTCTACAGGTGGATCTATTCATCTGAAGAAAATGCCTGCAGAAGCTCATGAACTCATTGAAATGGTTACAAATAACCAGTTCATGTACACTTCTGAAAGAAATCCTGTGAATAATGGGACAACTCAAAAGAAAGGAGTTCTTGAGATTGATACTCTGAATGCCATATTGGCTTTGAACAAATTATTGACTCAGCAAGTCAATATAATTTCTCAGAATCTGACTGGATCACAAGCTGCATCTGGCAGTGCTAAAGAAGCCTCCTCTGAAAGAGAAGCTTATGACCCTGAGAATCCTGTAATAGAAGTTGTGAATTACATGGGAGAACCCTATAGAAACACCTACAATTCTTCATGGAGAAATCACCCAAATTTCTTATGGAAGGATCAACAGAAGCCTTAACAAGGCTTCAACAATAATAATGGTGGAAGAAATAGGTTTAGCAATAGCAAGCCTTTTCTATCATCTCAGCAATAGACATAGAACACTGAGCAGAATCGCTCTGGCTTAGCAACCATAGTCTCTGATCTATCTAAAACCAAACTAAGTTTCATGATGAAACAAGATCCTCCATTAGAAATTTGGATGCACAAGTGGATCAGTTGAGTAAGAGAGTTACTGAAACTCCTCCTAGGACTCTCCCAAGCAATACAGAAGAAAATTCAAAGAGAGAGTGCAAGGCCATAACCATGTCCAACATGGCCGAACCTGTGGAGGAGGGAAAGGCAGTGATCCCCAGTGAGGAAGACCTCATGGGACGTCCACTGACCACTAGGGAGTTCCCCTCCGAGGAACCAAGGGAATCTGAGGCTCATATAGATACTATGGAGATTCCATTGAACCTACTTTTGCCATTCATGAGCTCTGATGAGTATTCCTCCTCTGAAGAGGATGAAGATATTACTGAAGAGCAAGTTGCTAAGTACCTTAGAGCAATCATGAAGCTGAATGCCAAGTTATTTGGTAATGAGACTTGGGAGGATGAACCTCCATTGCTCATTAATGAACTAAACACCTTGGCTCAGCTAAAGATGCCTCAAAAGAAACCAGACCCTGAAAGGTTCTTAATACCTTGCACCATTGGCACCATGACCTTTGAGAAGGATCTGTGTGACCTAGGGTCAAGTGTAAACCTCATGCCACTCTCTGTAATGGAAAAACTAGGGATCTTTGAGGTACAAGCTGTAAGAATCTCACTGGAGATGGCAGGCAATTCAAGGAAACAGGCTTATGGACTTGTAGAGGATGTCTTAGTGAAGGTTGAAGGCCTTTACATCCCTGCTGACTTCATAATCTTGGACACTGGGAAGAATAAGGATGAATCCATCATCCTTGGCAGATCCTTCCTAGCCATAGCAAAAACTGTGATTGATGTTGACAGAGGAAAATTGGTCCTTCAAGTGAATGAGGACTACCTTGTGTTTAAGGATCAAGGATCTTCTTCTGTACACATGGAGAAGAAGCATGAAAAGCTTCTCTCAATACAGAGTCAACTAAAGCCCCCACATTCAAACTCTAAGTTTGGTGTTGGGAGACCCCAACCATACTCTAAATATCTGTGAGACTCTATGAGAGCTCACTGTCAAGCTATTGACATTAAAGAAGCGCTTATTGGGAGGCAACCCAGTTTTTATGATAACTTTCCATTTTTCATTGTTATTTTATGTTTTCTTTAGGTTGATGATCATGTGGAGTCACAAAAATAACTACAAAAATCAAAGCAAACTCAAAAATAGTATTAAAAATAGCACACCCTGGAGGAAGAGCTTACTGGCGTTTAAATGCCAGTAAGGGTAGCAGAATGGGCATTAAACGCCCAGTCTGGCACCATTCTGGGCGTTTAACGCCAGAAAAAGGTACCAAATTGGCGTTTAACGCCAGAAAAGGGCACCAAGTTGGCGTTCAACGCTAAAAAGGGAAGAAAAGCTGGCGTTAAACGCCAGAAATGGGCAGCAACCTGGCGTTTAACGCCAGGATTGGCACTAGAAGGGCATTTACACGCCAAAATGGTGCAGGAATGAGAAATTATTGATTCCCCAGGATCTGTGGACCCCACAGGATCCCCACCTACCTCAACTCACTCTCTCTCTTCTTAACACCCTTCCCCAAATACCCCTCACCAATCACCTCCATCTCTCTTCATTTTCACACATCATACACACCACTTTTCCCCTAAAAGGCCAAACCTTTCTTCACCCTCCCTTTCCTCCATTTCTTCTTCTTCTCCTTCCTTCTTTCTTCCTTTGCTCGAGGACGACCAAACCTTTTAAGTTTGGTGTGGAAAAAGCATTGCTTTTTTGTGTTTCCATAACCATTTATGGCACCTAAGGCCGGAGAAACCTCTAGGAAGAGGAAAAGGGAAGGCAGTTGCTTCCAACTCCGAGTCATGAGAGATGGAGAGATTCATCTCAAAAGTCCATCACCAGAAAGAGGATGGAGCAAACAAGAGAGCCCACTCATGGACCTCAACAAGAGCATGAGGAATTCCCTCACAAAGAAATCCCTGAGATGCCTCAAGGGATACATTTTCCTCCACGCAACTATTAGGAGCAACTAAGGATAGGAGCACCAAAAGCACTAAGGACGGAGCACCAAAAGCACTCCATTATCCTCCATAAAATCAGAGAGGACCAAAGAGTCATGAGGGAGGAGCAACAAAGGCAATGAAGAGATATAAAGGAGCTCAAGCATTCCATTGGATCTTCAAGAGGAAGAACTAGCCACCATCACTAAGGTGGACCCGTTCTTTGATTTCCTTGTTCTTATCTTTCTGTTTTTTGATTTTTATGCTTTATGTGTGTCTATGTTTGTGTCTTTATTACATGATCATTAGTGTCTAGTGTCTATGTCTTAAAGCTATGAATAATTCCATGAATCCTTCACCTTTATTAAATGAAAAATGTGCCTAATTACAAAAGAACAAGAAGTACTTGGATTTCAAATTTTATCTTAAAATTAATTTAATTATTTTGATGTGGTGGCAATACTTTTTGTTTTCTGAATGAATGCTTGAACAATGCATATTTTTTATAGTGAAGTTTATGAATGTTAAAATTATTGGCTCTTGAAAGCATGATGAACAAAGAGAAATGTTATTGATAATCTGAAAAATCATGAAATTGATTCTTGAAGCAAGAAAAATCAGTAAAAAAAGAAAAAGTGGCGAAAAAAATTCGCGAAAAAAGAAAAAAAAAAGAGAAAAAGCAAGAAAAAGAAAAAGCAAGCAGAAAAAGCCAATAACCCTTTAAACCAAAAGGCAAGGGTAAAAGGGATCCAAGGCTTTGAGCATCAGTGGATAGGAGGGCCCAAAGGAATAAAATCCTGGCCTAAGCAGCTGAATCAAGCTATCCCTAACCATGTGCTTGTGGCATGTAGGTCCAAGTGAAAAGCTTGAGACTGAGTGGTTAAAGTCGTGGTCCAAAGCAAAAGAGTGTACTTAAGAACTCTGGACACCTATAACTGGGGTCTTTAGCAAAGCTAAGTCACAATCTGAAAAGGTTTACCTAGTTATGTGTTTGTGGCATTTATGTATCTGGTGGTAATACTGGAAAACAAAGTGCTTAGGGTCACGACCAAGACTCATAAAGTAGCTGTGTTCAAGAATCAAACGTACTAAACTAGGGGAATCAATAACACTATCTAAAATTATGAGTTCCTATAGATGCCAATCATTCTGAATTTCAAAGGATAAAGTGAGATGCCAAAACTATTCAGAAGCAAAAATCTACTAGTCCCGCTCATCTAATTGGGACTAAGTTTCATTGATATTGTGGAATTCATTGTATATTCTCTTCTTTTTATTCTATTCAGTTTTTAGTTGCTTGGGGACAAGCAACAATTTAAGTTTGGTGTTGTGATGAGCGGATAATTTATACGCTTTTTGGCATTATTTTTAGGTAGTTTTTAGTATGATTTAGTTAGTTTTTAGTATATTTTTATTAGTTTTTATGAAAAATTCATATTTCTGGGCTTTACTATGAGTTTGTGTGTTTTTCTATGATTTCAGGTATTTTCTGGCTGAAATTGAGAGACCTGAGCAAAAATCTGATTCAGAGGCTGAAAAAGGACTGCAGATGCTGTTGGATTCTGACCTCCCTGTACTCGAAATGAATTTTCTGGAGCTACAGAAGTCCAATTGGCGCGCTCTCAATTGTGTTGGAAAGTAGACATCTTGAGCTTTCCAGAAATGTATAATAGTCAACACTTTTTCTGAGATTTGATGGCCCAAATTGGTGTTCCAAGTCAGCATACAAATTCTGGCGTAAAACGCCCAAACTGGCACTAGAATTGGAGTTAAACGTCCAAACTGGCACCAAAGCTGGTGTTTAACTCCAAGAAAAGCCTATGCACATTAAAGCTTCAATGCTCAGCCTAAGCACACACCAAGTGGGCCTCAGAAGTGGATTTCTGCATCATTTACTTATTTCTGTAAACCCTAGGTTACTAGTTCTCTATAAATAGGACCTTTTACTATTGTATTTTCATCATTTTGATCATCTGTGATCTTTTGATCATCTTTGATCTTGGGATCAGGTCTTTGAACCCTTTTTTGTTTGTTTCATGCTATTTGGGAGGCATGACCATTCGGCCATGCCTAGACCTTGTTCTTATGTATTTTCAACGGTGGAGTTTCTACACATCATAGATTAAGGTGTGGAGCTCTGCTGTTCCTCATGAATTAATGCTATTACTACTGTTTTCTATTCAATTCAAGCTTATTCTTGTTCTAAGATATTCACTCGCACTTTAACCTGAAGAATGTGATGATCCGTGACACTCATCATTATTCTCCCTTATGAACGCGTGCCTGACAACCACTTCCGTTCTACATGCTCTAGCTTGAGTGTATATCTCTTGGCCTCCTGGTTCACGATGCATGGTTGCCTCTCCTGGCAATAGAGCCTTCCATTCCGTGCGATTAGAGTCCTCGTGGTATAAGCTAGAATCAAATGGATAGCATTCTTGAGATCCGGAAAGTCTAAACCTTGTTTGTGGTATTCCGAGTAGGATCTGGGATGGGATGACTGTGACGCACTTTAAACTCATGACTGTGGGGCGCAGTGACAGTGCGTAAAAGGATCAATAGATCTTATTTCGACATGATCAAGAACCGACAGCTGATTAGCCATGCGGGAAATCGTAGAGGACCATTTTTACTGAGAGGATGGATGGTAGCCATTGACAACGGTGATCCACTTACATACAACTTGCCATGGAAAGGAGTATGAATAATTGGATGAAGGAAATAGGAAAGCAGAGGCTCAGAGGGAACAAAGCATCTTCATACGCTTATCTGAAATTCCCACCAATGAATTGCATAAGTATTTCTATCCTATTTTATGTTCTATTTCACTCTTTTAATTATCGAAACCCCATAACCATTTGAATCTGCATGACTGAGATTTACAAGATGATCATAGCTTGCTTCAAGCCGACAATCTCCGTGGGATCGACCCTTACTCACGTAAGGTATTACTTGGATGACCCAGTGCACTTGCTAGTCAGCTGCACGGAGTTGTGTATCACGATTTCGTGTACCAGTTGGGTAAAGGTATGTTTTGGAAATGGGGAGTTTATAAGTTTTGGTAAAAACTGGAATTTAATGAACTTCAACGGATTATATCTTGAGCAATTATTTTTGAAATTTGATGATTTTTATATCAATCGAAAGATAATTTTATAAGCTTTAAAATGGTTTAAATTTGGTGGAAATCCAAATTTTGTGGAAGGAGATATGATCGTTGGAAGTTTGGGCTAAAAATGTAAAATCTGCAACTTCTGCAGAATTTGTGATTTCTGGGTGGTGTGCGCACGCACATCCCTGTGCACACGCACACTCGGCGAGAATTTGGTCCTGTGCGCACGCACCACCTTGTGCATACGCACACACAAAGATAGGGCTACTGGTGGCAGCGCCAGCACGCTCGGTGCGCACGCGCAACCAACGAAGGATTGTGAGCTGTGCATACTTACAGGTCTGTGCACACGCACAGGTTGGGAAGGGCATACTGGTGACGATGCTAGTACAAATTGTGCGCGCGCCCCACTCTGAGGATTTTGCTTCCTGTGCGTACTCACACATTTAAAATTATTTCTGGGTGTGCACACGCACACCCTCTGTGCGTACGCACGCAACCCAGTTCATTTCTAAAACTTTGTTTTCAAGCTCTTTACATTCCCAACAAGCTCGTGACCTTTTGGAATGTTATTTCACACTTATAAACCCTCAATTTCATCCATTGAGTCTCAAATTGATAGTAAATGCCTAGAGATTGAGAGAAGTCTAGGAGAGGGGTAACTTGTGGAGGAAGAAAATGGATGTTATGATGAATATGATGAATAATGATAATATAAGTTGTTGAGGAAGGTGGTGGAGTGCTGTATGTGAGATGAACCAATGGCTGAGAATGTTTTGAGCTAAATGGCGGTGTATGATGGTGATTATGGCTGGTTATGTTCTGTGATTTGAAAGCCAGATGGCTGGGGTGAATATTAATGTATGGTTGTGAATAAATGCATATATGCTGAATTGAATTGTTGATATTATAATTGTTTACACTCCACCTATCTGAAATACGAGTTTCCTGGGTGAAAGCAGTGGCTAGCCACCACATGTTCCAGGTGGAGACTCGATACTCTGCTGACCCTATGTCGCAAGTGTGGCCGGACACTGTGAAAGTTTCGGATGAGCTCGCCCTCGTAAATATACACCAGTGAGGGTGTTGGATATAAATTATAATTATATGAGTGGACAAACTCGAGTTGGGGATGCGCGACAGAGGGACAGTCCAATGGTTAGCTACCAGGATTTGTCCGGTTGGCTCTATAACCGACAGATGAGACTCATCAGCCACTAGGACAGGCATGCATTATATGCATTATATGTGATTTGTCTGGATTGCCTAATTGACTGCATCATTACTTGCTACTTGCTTAATTGTTCTATCTGCTTCCTACTTGTGCATTTCTTTGTTTGATACCCTTGTGCTTGCATTTGTTACTGTTGGCGGTTGGGAGGTTTGCAGGATTTGGAAAGGGGATACATAGTAAGTTAGTCACCTATTTACATTTGTTATGGTTTAGTTATGTTTATACGCTTTGATTATAATCTGGAAGTTTTAGGATTTCTTTCAGCTTTTCCAGGACATTACATGTTAGATATTTGGGCACTGTTACCATGTTGAGAACCTCCGGTTCTCACCCATGCGGATTTTGTGATTTTCAGATGTAGGACATGAGGCTCCTCGCTAAGGCATGCTGCAGACTTTCTTTTGGCGTAGATCGTTGTATCTTGGGATTTTATTTTGGTTATTATATACCTTTTAGCTACTATATTCTCCACTGTATAAGTATTTTGTATTTACTCCTCTTAGAGGTTCTTTTGGAGAAACATGATTTGTATATTGTCTTTTGGGTTTTCCTTACTATATATATGTATGTGTACTGTATGCTCGGACTGCTTATCTTCGCAGGCCAAGTCCCGAGTCTTGATATATGTATTTTGGCACTCTTTTGTATATCTCTTCGTTTTAGCTTGATTTCTAGCTGTTCATTTACGTTATCGATCAGAGTGTTGCATTTCCAGTTTATCGATTTTGATTTACCCACTTTTTCAAAGGCTCCTAGTTAAGAACATTCTTGCAATACTATACGTACTAAATTTT
This sequence comes from Arachis hypogaea, assembly GCF_003086295.3. Lineage (NCBI taxonomy): Eukaryota > Viridiplantae > Streptophyta > Magnoliopsida > Fabales > Fabaceae > Arachis > Arachis hypogaea. Next base: position 93,045,747 of record NC_092041.1, on the reverse strand, counting down.
ATTCTAGAGGCTGTAATGCCTCACCACTTCTGTCTTATGACTTAAGCATAAGACTCGGTGTAGTAGAGTGTTACATTGTGGTATCAGAGCAGTTCGTTCCTGTAGAGCCTGAGGGACGGACTGACTATGCTTCTGTGCATTCTTTGTATTTGTGTTCATGTGCTATTAGGATATCTGACTGATATAACTTGCATAAACGTTCATGAGCATACATTTGGGACTTTGAGCACTAGACTTTCGATATTGAAACTGATCAACTTGATATCGCTTGTTTGGTGTGTATAGAAACAAGATGGCGCCTCGTGGACGTAGTCAGGGCTGTGCGAGAGGTCGTACCGGTACTCATGAGCCGGAATTTAATCCGAACGATCTGGTGAACTTCATGGCTGCACTGCAAAATATGGCTACTGCTATGTAGGCCACCACTGAGGCACTCGGGCAGCAGATGAATAACAATAATCATAATGGGGAAAATAGTGGAAATGGGACTCAAGATTAAATGACGTTGGCGACCTTCCTAAAGGTTAATCCGCCAAAATTCAAGGGAACTACCAACCCGACGGAAGCCGACACTTGGTTCCAAGCTATGAAGCGCGCACTGCAAGCGCAGTTGGTACCTGAGGAACAATGTGTTGAGTTCGCCACTTATCTGCTCACTGGAGAAGCGTCACATTGGTGGCAGGGGACCCGACGTATCATACAACAAGGTGATGATCCTATCACCTGGGATACCTTTCAGGAGGAATTCTACAAGAAGTACTTCGCAACCTCTGCTAGGACGGCCAAGGAACTCGAACTACTACAGCTGAAGCAGGGTACGATGACTATATCTGAGTACATAGACAGGTTTGAGGAGTTGTTAGATTCTTTCATATGTGCCAAGGAGCTCTAGGGGACTTTGAGGAGTGGAAATGTATCAAGTATGAAGGAGGACTCCGAAGTGACATCTATAGTTCACTAGGGCCTATGGAGATCAGGACTTTCTCCGAGTTGGTTAATAAAAGCAGAGTCACCAAAGAATGCGTGAAGAAGGCAGCTGCAGAAAAGGGAAACCAGAGGGGATCAGTCCTACTGAACCGAGGGAAGAGTTTTACTCCTAGAGGCCCACCTTTCAAGCGGGGAGGTTTTGTACCACATAGGACTCAGGGTCAGAACAGCTTCAGAAGGCCCAACAACAACAACAACAATGCTTCAGGAAGAAGATTTGGAAAGCAACCTTTGAATGAGCAAGCTTGCACTAGATGTGGGAGTTACCATCCTGGTGTTTCGTGTAAGGCCAGTTGGGGTCTATGCTACTCATGTGGGAAGTCGGGGCATAAAGCCTCCAACTGTCCGGAGAAGCAGAGACAGGGTGCGGGGAAAGCACAGCAGTCTGGCCGGGTGTTCACTATTTCAGCTATAGGGGATGAGGGGTCCGGGACACTTATCTGAGTTAAATGTGAAATAGCGGGTCAAGTTTTAAATGCCTTGTTTGATTCTGGAGCATCGCATTCATTCATTGCATTTGAGAAGGCTAGTGAGTTAGAGTTGAAGATCGTAACGTTAGGTTATGACCTGAAGGTGTATAATGCCACCCATGAAGCCATGGTAACTAGGCTCGGATGTCCACAAGTTTCCTTTAGGGTCAAGCAGCGTGACTTTGTACACAATTTAGTCTGTTTGCCGATGGTAGGTCTTGACCTGATCTTGGGGTTGGACTGGTTGTCCAAGAACCACGTTCTACTCGATTGTTCCACGAAATCAGTGTACTTCATGTCAGAAGATACAGAAGGGCCGGTGGTGGTAAATAACTATTACTTGAATTCCATGATAGTGAATTGTTCGGGGGCCGAATGTCAAGGCATTCTATTGTTAACTGCGGGCGTCTCGGGTGATAATCAAAAGTTAGAACAGATTCCAGTTGTATGTGAGTTTCTGGAAGTATTTCCTGATGACATTGAGGAATTTCCGCCTCATCGAGAGGTTGAATTTGCAATTGAGTTGGTGCCGGAGACAGGGCCAATTTCGATTGCCCCTTACAGAATATCGCCTTTGGAAATGGCTGAGCTGAAAACTCAACCAGAAGATTTGTTGGGTAAGAATTTCATCCGACCGTGTGTTTCTCCGTGGGGAGCGCAGATGTTATTGGTGAAAAAAAACGCGGGAGTATGCGACTTTGTGTGGATTACAGACAACTGAACAAGGTCACTATAAAGAATAAGTATCCACTACCAAGGATTGATGACCTCATGGACCAGTTACAAGGGGCCGAAGTGTTCTCCAAGATTGATTTGCGATCCGGTTATTACCAGATAAGAGTGAGAGATGAGGACATCCTTAAGACCACTTTCAAGACTCGTTATGGTCACTACGAGTACACTATAATGTCTTTCGGATTGACAAATGCTCTTGCAGTATTTATGGATTATATGAACAGGATCTTCCATCTGTTTCTGGATAAATTCATTGTTGTCTTCATTGATGACATACTGGTTTATTCCAAGACTGAAGAGGAGCATGCGGAGCACTTGAGGACTGTGTTGCAGATACTAAAGGAAAAGAAACTTTATGCAAAACTATCAAAATGCGAGTTCTCGAAATGTGAGGTGAAGTTCTTGGGTCACGTAGTGAGTAAAAAGGGTATAGCAGTAGATCCTGCCAAAGTGGAAGCGGTGATGGAGTGGAAGCAACCGACCTCAGTTACCGAGATAAGGAGTTTTCTGGGATTAGCTAGCTACTATCAGAGATTCATTAAAGGATTCTCACATTTGGCTTTGCCATTGACGAAGTTAACTCACAAGGATGCGCCGTTTGTTTGGACTTCCGAGTGTGAGGAGAGTTTCCAAGCATTGAAGCAAAAGTTAAATACTGCACATGTGTTAGTTTTACCTGAACCGAATGAACCTTTTGAGGTGTATTGTGATGCCTCACTAAAAGGTTTGGGGTGCGTGCTGATGTAGCACCGGAAGGTGGTGGCTTACTGGTGCGGTATTTTACAACCCACAAATTAACCGGCAAGTGCACCGGGTCGTACCAAGTAATACCTTACGTGAGTAAGGGTCGATCCCACGAGGATTGATGGATTAAGCAACAATAGTGTTTGATAGGCTTTGTTAGACAAACAGAAAATAGTGTTTGGAAGTTTAAAAGCATTAACGGTAAATTTAGAATATTAAAGATAGGCAGATAAATAAGTTGGAAATAAAATATTGAGAAAGCAGTTAAGGCTTCAGAGTTATCTATTTTTCCGGATCTGCTTTTCTTACTAACTATTTTAATTATATAGGATTTAATTTATGGCAAACTATATGTGACTAGACCCTAATTCCTTAGACCTTTCTAGTCTCCTCTAAAATTCATTAACTGCCAATTCCTTGGTCAATTAATTCCAATTAGAAGCTACATGATCAAATTTCAGTTTATATGCCACAAAAACTCTAATTACCCAAAAATAAAAGGATTATATGTCACGTATCCCGTTAAATCCAAATAATTAAAATTTAGGAGAATATGTTTTCAAGATGTTGTTCAAGTAAAGAGCTTTTCCAAGTTTTACAAGAACTCAAATAGAAAGAGGGTCATACTTCCGTTCCAACCAAATTCATAAATTAAAGAGCGAAAACAATTCTTAAGTTATAAATCCATGCATACATTAAAATGGAAAAAGCAATAAAATCAATCCATACAAATAGACAGAGCTCCTAACCTTAACAATGGAGGATTAAGTGCTCACGGAATGTGGAATGTTAATTTGTATAGAATTCTCTAATGGAATCCCCCTAATGGAATGTCAATAGAAGAGAAGTCTCCTCTTTTTATAACTAATCCTAATTAATTTAAAATCTAATTTTTAAAATTAAAATAATATCTTTTCCTATTTTAAAATCAAATTTGAATTTAAATTAGAATTAATTAACTACTCCGCGTTTTATAACGTGGGGACTACTTGCCTTCACTAGATTCGTGCCTAACTTGTGTGCTAAAATGGGGCCTAGAAATCACCCCCAGCGGTTTCTGCGTTTTCTGCACGTGGCGCATGTCACGCGTATGCGTCGATGGTCTTTTCCACGAGTCACGCGGACGCGTCGGTCACGCGCACGCGTCGCTGTGCAAATCTTCAAATCACGCGTACGCGTCAGTCACGCGCACGCGTCGCCATGGAAAGCTCCAAATCACGTGTACGCATCAGTCACGCGTATGCGTCACTCCTCGCTGCCATCTCCTTTTGTTCTTGTGCTGTAGAAACTCCATCAAATCCAGCCGAATGCTACCTAAAATAAATAAAATTGCAAAAGACTCAAAGTAGCATCCATATTGGCTAAAAGATAATTAATTCTTTATTAAACTCAACAAATTAGATGCAAAATCACTAGGAAAAGATAGAAAAGATGCTCACGCATCACTTACGCCTCACGGTAATTGAGGCCTCACGAGGTTAATTACCCAACGCACGACCTAGAACTCGTTGCGGTTGTGTTTGCATTGAAGTTGTGGAGGCATTACCTCTATGGAGTTAAGTTCCAAGTTGTCTCTGATCATAAGAGCTTGAAATATCTCTTTGACCAGAAAGAACTCAATATGAGGCAGAGCAGGTAGATGGAGTTACTAAAGGATTACGACTTTGAGTTGAGTTACCATCCGGGAAAGGCGAATGTCGTAGCGGATGCGCTAAGTCGAAAATTGATGTATGTTTCTTGGATGATGCTTCGAGAAGAGGAGTTGTTCAAGGCATTCGAGAGTCTAAATATCGACGTTCAAGAAGTGGCTGAAACTCTGTGTTTGAGTCAACTGCAGATCTCAAGTGATTTTAGATCCAAACTCCTGAAGGCTCATCAAAACGATGATGTGTTATCGAAGGTGTTGCCGGCTATTGAGCAAGAAAAGCAGTGGAGAGTATCCAAAGATCAAGATGGATTATGGAGGTTCAAGGGTAGAATCATTGTGCCGGATGTAGGGACTTTGCGGCAAGATATATTAAAGGAAGCGCACAAAAGCGGATTTTCAATCCACCCTGGGAGTACCAAGATATATAATGATCTGAAGGCTATGTTCTGGTGGCCTGGTATAAAGAATGATGTGGCGGAATATGTCTCGAAGTGCTTAACTTGTCAAAAGGTGAAGATTGAATATCAGAGACCCTTCGGGACATTGCAGCCCTTGGAGATTCTGCAATGGAAGTGGGAGAGCATTGCGATGGATTTTGTGTCGGGATTACCGAGGACTAGGACTGGTTTTGATGCTGTCTGGGTAATTGTGGACCGACTAACCAAGTGGCTCATTTTCTACCTATTCGAATGAACTACACTCTTGAGGAGTTAGCTCGCCTGTATATAAGGGAGATTGTGAGGCTTCACGGAGTGCCTACGACCATAATTTCTGACAGGGATTCCCGTTTCACTTCAAGATTTTGGGGTGCATTTCAAAAAGCTTTTGGAACCCATTTGAGCTTAAGTACAACTTACCATCCTCAAATCGATGGTCAATCTGAGAGGACAATCCAAACCCTAGAAGATATGTTGAGGGCTTGTGTTCTGGACCAACTGGTGAGCTGGGATCGCTATATGCCGCTAGTGGAGTTTGCGAATAATAATAGCTACCATGCGAGCATCGAAATGGCTCCGTATGAGGCTCTGTATGGGAGAAAATGCCAATCTCCGCTGTGCTGGTATGAGGCCAGAGATAAAGATATGTTAGGGCCATAATTGATAGCTGAGACCACAGAACAAGTTAAGAAAATTAGAGATAGGATGCTCACTGCTCAGAGCTGTCAGATGAGTTATACCGATCAGAGGCGAAAGCCTTTAGAGTTTGAGGAAGGAGACCATGCCTTCCTTAAGGTTACTCCGACGACAGGAGTAGGTAGAGCGATTAAGACAAAGAAGTTGAACCCTCGATACATCGGTCCATTTTAGATTCTGGAGAGAGTTGAACCGGTGGCATATTGGATGGCTCTATCGCCTCACCTTTCGAACCTGCACGACGTATTTCACGTGTCACAGCTTCGGAAGTACACTCCTGATGCTAACCATGTGTTAGAACCCAAATCGGTTCAGTTAACAGAAGATTTGACTCTGCCAGTGACTCCGGTCAGGATCGACAACATAAGAATTAAGAAGTTGCACGGAAAAGAGGTTTCATTAGTGAAAGTGGCGTGGAGTCGAGACGGTGTTGAGGAGCACACTTGGGAACTTGAGTCAGAGATACGAGCAGATTACCCACACCTGTTCTTAGGTAACTAAATCCGAATTTGTGGGCAAAATTCCCATTTAGGTGGGTAGAATGTAAAACTCGGTTAATTTATAGCTAATTAACCCATATATTAAAAATATATTCTAGAAAGTCAGAAATGAAATTTTTATGGTTTAATGTGGTAGAAAATTTCGAAACAAGAATTTCGACACCAATTTTAAAGAAATCGGCCCAAGATTGGGCCGAACGGGCCAACCGGACCCAAGTTGGGCCTATGGCCCAGCCAAACCCTCATTAATTAATGAGAGCTCAGCTCTCTCCCTCCCATAAACAAGCACACACGCTGAAACACACCCATGGGAGGAGAAAGGAGAAGCAAACCCTTGGTTTGATTCAAAGTGACATAACTTTTCGCTCCGAGCTCCGATTAACGCACCGTTTGTGGCCAACCGTGGCGTCGAGCTCTATAAAACCCACACAAGAAATCTTGAGATAAGTCACAGCTTCATCTTCGAACCCCAGCCCTTAAATTTCGAGTTTACAGAGCAAAAATGTTGAAATTTGTGAGTTCTTTGTGTTATAGGATCATATTAGCTTGGGGGGAAAGCTTGTTCTTGTTCCTTTGATCCTTGGGCTGGTAAGTACCTCAAACCCTAGTGGAAAATTCTGAGTTTTATGGTATTGGGTTTGAATTATTGTGTTTTGGTGTAATATTATGGCTTAGGCTTTGTATATATGTATGTTAGATCTTGATTGGTGATTTTGGAAAGCTTTGGGGTGGAGCACGAAGCTTGGAAATCTGTTGGTGAGGCTTTGGAAACCTTGAAAGTTGATTTGAGAGTGTTCCGGGTGGAACGTAAATCGACCAATGTATGGTTTCAGTTTTCTGTATCTAAAATATAATGTGGTTGTGAAAACATAGGTTAATGACCCTAGGATAGGGCTTTGGAATGTTGATGTAATTGTTGGATGATTTGGATTGAGTTGATTATATATGAGTGACGATGGAAATAATGGTGAGTGGTTGTATTGGTTGATAATATATGAACTTAGTGGCTTGTGACATGTTATATTTGACAAATGAATTGGATTGTGAAAATATGTGGTGATTGATGAGATTGATTGTTGTTTTGGAAATTTAGATCGGGAAAGAGTAAATGTTAAATTGAGTTATGGAATGATGACTATGATACGAGACTTGGCTAAATATGATGGAATTGGGGGGGATGATGATTAAAAAGGGGTTTGGAAGTGGTTGATGTTGGAATGGTTGAGTTTTGGTTGATTTTGTATGGTTGGGTAAAGGTATGCTTTGGAAATGGGGAGTTTATAAGTTTTGGTAAAAACTGGAATTTAATGAACTTCAACGGATCATATCTTGAGCAATTGTGTTTCAAATTTGATGATTTTTATATCAATGGAAAGATAATTTTATAAGCTTTAAAATGGTTTAAAATGATTTAAAATTGGTGGAAATCCGCATTTTGCAGAAGGAGATATGATCGTTGGAAGTTTGGGCTAAAAATGTGAAACCTGCAACTTCTGCAAAATTTGTGATTTCTGGTTGGTGTGTGCACGCACAGCCCTGTGCGCACGCACACTCGGCGAGAATTTGGTCCTGTGCGCACGCACCACCTTGTGCGTATGCACACACGAAGACAGGGCTACTGGTGGCTGCGCCAGCACGCTCTGTGCGCACGCGCAACCAACGAAGGATTGCGAGCTGTGCGTATGCACACGTTTAAAATTATTTCTGGGCGTGCGCACGCACACCCCCTGTGCGTACGCACGCGACACAGTTCATTTCTAAAACTTTGTTTTCAAGATTTTTACATTCCCAACAAGCTCGTGACCTTCCAGAATGTTATTTCACACTTGTAAACCCCCAATTTCATCCCTTGAGTCTCAAATTGATTGTAAATGCCTAGATATTGAGAGAACGCTAAGAGAGGGGTAACTTGTGGAGGAAGAAAATGGATGTTATGATGAATATGATGAATAATGATAATATAAGTTGTTGAGGAAGGTGGTGGAGTGCTGTATGTGAGATGAACCAATGGCTGAGAATGTTTTGAGCTAAATGGCGGTGTATGATGGTGATTATGGCTGGTTATGTACTGTGATTTGAAAGCCGGATGGCTGGGGTGAATATTAATGTATGGCTGTGAACAAATGCATATATGCTGAATTGAATTGTTGATATTATGATTGTTTGCACTCCATCTATCTGAGATACGAGTTCCCTGGGTGAAAATAGTGGCTAGCCACCACGTGCTCCAGGTGGAGACTCGATACTCTGCTGACTCTATGTCGCAAGTGTGGCCGGACACTATGAAAGTTTCGGATGAGCTCGCCCCCATAAATATACACTAGTGAGTGTGTTGGATATAAATTATAATTATATGAGTGGACAAACTCGAGTTGGGGATGCGCGACAGAGGGACAGTCCCATGGTTAGCTACCAGGACTTGTTAGGCAGGCTGTATAACCGACAGATGAGACTCATCAGCTACTAGGACAGGCATGCATCATATGCATTATATGTGATTTGTCTGGATTGCCTAATTGACTGCATCATTACTTGCTACTTGCTTAATTGTTCTATCTGCTTCCTACTTGTGCATTTCTTTGTTTGATACCCTTGTGCTTGCATCTGTTATTGTTGGCGGTTGGGAGGTTTGCATGATTTGAAAAGGAGATATATAGTTAGACCGAAGATCCGTAAGTTAGTTGCCTATTTACATTTGTTATGGTTTAGTTATGTTTATACACTTTGATTATAATCTGGAAGTTCTAGGGTTGCCTTCGGCTTTCCCAAAACATTACATGTTAGATATTTGGGCACTGTTACCATGTTGAGAACCTCCGGTTCTTACCCATGCGGATTTTGTGGTTTTTAGATGTAGGATGTGAGGCTCCTCGCTGAGGCATGCTGGAGACTTTCTTTTGGCGGAGATCCTTGTATCTTGGGATTTTATTTTGGTTATTATATATTTGTTTAGCTACTATATTCTCTACTGTATAAGTATTTTGTATTTACTCCTCTTAGAGGTTTTTTTGGAAAAACAGGATTTGTATATTGTCTTTTGGGTTATCTTTTGGGTTTTCCTTACTATATATATGTATGTGTACTGTATGCTCGGATCGGTTATCTTCATAGGCCGAGTCCCGAGTCTTGATATATGTATTTTGGCACTCTTTTGTATATCTCTTAGTTTTAGCTTGATTTCTAGCTGTTCGTTTACGTTATCGATCAGAGTATTGCGTTTCTGGATTATCGGTTTTGATTTACCCACTTTTTCAAAGGCTCCTAGTTAAGAACATTCTTGCAATACTATGCGCACTATATTTTATTCTAGAGGCCGTAATGCCTCACCACTTCTATCTTATGACTTAAGAATAAGACTCGGTGTGAAAGGGTGTTACAGTAAGCACACCCATTTTAGAAGCAGTCATGACTCACGGTGCTCTAACGAAAGCATGAATATATTTAGGGGACTCTGCGTTGACTTCTACAATGTGGCCCAGGACTTTATGCATGACAAGAAAGAGGCTGATATAATGCGTTCTGCTTTTGCGAGTGCTAAAGTGGCACTTTGCGAACATCACAAAAAGCATTCAAAAAGTGTAGGCACAAGTGAGTATCCTGATGGTTTAAATACTCTGCGGAGCCCTCCTCAGTTTGTACCTAGGGGGCGTCTAAGCTTCAAGAAACGTGGGGCAGATATGAACAAGAAAATTAAGAAGGATACTAAGAAGCGTTGAGCTAGTAGTAAGCATCCGAAAGTTAGTTATAACGGCCATAGTTTACACAATTATCTTGCTCTGTTTATATTTTTCATGTGTTTGGCTTGTTGAATTTAAGACATTTTCATATGTAAAGGAAGTTGTAGTTTTTGAAGGAAACAAAAAAGATTTAAACAAGACCACTGAGAGACGCATTACTACTAGCAAACATCCTAAGGTTTTATTTTAGTGTCTATTGCTGGGGAGGGTGTTATAAGTTTTATGTTCTACAATTTAAATATCGTTCATTTTTGTATGTAGAATTCTATTGCTATGGAAGAAGACTCTTTCACCAACAATACCTTTTATGGAATCTGTGAATATTTTGATCATGTCACAAATATGCAACTGAATTTCCTAAGCTCGGTTGGATTTACGACATTGCTGAATTCTTCCAAAACCTTTCTACTTATGTATGTTTTTTCCTCGGATAACTTTTTATTTATATATTAACTTGTATTCATTCATTCTTTGTTGACATCAATATATTGTATCTATTTGTAGGCGCATTCTTATAGGAATAATAACTAAGGACTAACACATGCAGTAGAAGCTGCGGTATTTACATAATCCAAATCCCAATTTTATATTGGGTGCATCCTAATCTTATTTTTTATTTGTTGACAGTTTCATTTGTATTATTGAGTTTTTTGGATGTGTTATATTTCATTTTGGTATACTAAAATGTTATTTTGGATTGCCGCAAAGGGATAGAGTACTTTACTTACTTTTTAAATAATAATTTGTTTAATTAACATATAGTACTTTACTTATGTTATATTATTTAGTAGTTGTAACGGATAGTTACGTTGGTTCACATAGCTTAGCCATCGTATTTATCCGATCAAATTGTGTATTCTCGGTCAATGTTAGGTATATATATATATACCTTTAATTTTGTAACACTAAATATCACAAGGTTGAACATCCAATAATATATGGTTGTTCATTGGATAATTAAGTACTACGTCGCAAACTACTCATAAGGATAATTATATATTACCATAGTTAGTTAATGAAAATATATCAAAGAATCTTAATAACTTTTAGATGTGTGTAAGAACTAATTTGAAAGATTGAATATTATTTTGGATGTGTTGCTCATCCACCTAGCTGACATTTGAAAAAAAATTTTAACTGCTATAAACAAGTGTAATTTATACACAATGAATGAACAGTTAATCATATAATAAACAACAAAATAAGTTCGGCTAATTGAATTTCTTACCAACATGAAAAATAAAGAGATGATATCCTAGATTAGAAAGAAAAATATGTCCATTTTAAATGCTAATTATATTTGAACAGTGCTATGTTTTTCTATTTCTCTCGTTAGCCCTCGTGCATGCTGCCTCTTCCGCTCTTCTTGTTAGCTCAGCAGTGTTTGGCACAGTCAAAGGATCTCTCACCTCTTTTCTTTTAATCCTTTGAGGTGCTTGACGTAAAGAGGCATGGGCAACAGCCTCTACGGTATTTAGATAACCATTCCACAGATCAAGCACGATATCTAGTAGGTACTTCCTTTTCATCCTAGTCAAGTTTTCTTACATACATTAATTTCTAATGTCACCAAAGAACAATATCAGTAAAAATGTTAGAAATATTGTTCTAATTGGAGTTTATGACCTACCGTTGTCCAAACTGGCACGACATAATTATTCATGTCAAGAGTTTTTGGATCCCATGAGTCCATGAATTTAATGACAAAAACCTCGCAGTCATATATATTAGCAAAAGAAAAGTAAATATCCTTCAACATAATTTCATGTTACTAGCCAATAAAATAATACGTCAAAGTGAAACATACGTGTTTGGTTGAATGGGAACCTCCACATAAAAGGGCTTCCCTACGTCTTCTTCCTGGATTTCGTACCATGAAAAAGTGCTGTAGGCCTACTCCTCAATGAGCTTGGCCTATATGTAAGAGGACACACCAAAATAATTATTCAGAACCAAATGGTTGTTGGTTACATTTGGACATGTGTGAAATTTGCATTGACCTGTTTATTCTTACTTACCTCATATTCATCCACTTGTATCCTATAATCACTAAGAGGGGGGTCTAATTAGGGAGTCAAGAGCAAAGAACGTCAAATTTTTTGGATGACAAGCATACAACTATCAGTGATTATCCAGGCAGATGGATACAAAGAACTTCATCATGGTTAGACCATATTTTTCAATACTCTTACAAAGATAAAAAAGAATGCACAAAAAACTTTATACTTGTTAGATGTAATATTTATGAACATATATTGTATGTCTCTTGGTTGCCTCTACCATGTTGAACATACAGATCTTGTTTACCCAGCATTGTGCTAACCTCACATATTCCGGCATGTGTTTATCCTCGAACTTTTTAACATTCATCGGTGTCATAACCCGTCCCTGTACACATTGAGTCCGGATTAGTTTATTACTCAATGTATTGATATAAACACAAGTAAAAAATAACATTGATAAGTGCTCGTTGTACCAGTATTATTGGGTTAACACAGTAGAATTCATCTTGAAACCTCTTTGTTGGGAGCTCATTAAAGATGGCACACATGCACTCTATCAGCTGCACATTCATAAAAGCATAAAAGGCATAAAAAAAGATATCAAAAATAGGTCAAAATCTTAAATCAATAATTATTCTTTGTTAGATACATTATCCAACCGTTGACCCATTGCCATTTTTTTAATGTCTTCAAATCTCTTCGTGTTACGTCTAACATATAATGTGTGTAGTACCGTATAGTGGTGTTCAGATCCCAACCGGTCCAAAAAAAACCGCGAAACCGTACTGATCCAAACTGAAAATTGTTTCAAACCACTCAATTTTGGATGTTTTTTGGATTTTGGATCGGTTTTCTTGCGGTTCGATTTGCGATTCTACTCTGCACAACTGAACCGAATCGCATATAATAATAATAATAATAATAATAATAATAATAATAATAATAATAATAATACCCATACGGCCATAGAGCCCATACTCCCTTAGTCCCTTAGTCCTTTTCCCTTACATTTCCCCATAGGCCCACACCCAGTCACCTACAGCGCTGCACACACTTATTCTCCATTTCCCCTTCTGCCCAAACAAACATAAACCCTAACATCCTAACCTAAAGAAAGAAACCCTACTCACATCTTTTCACTCTCACTCACTCTCAGTCGCTCACCGTATGTCACAGTCACAGAATCATATACACCTCAGACCTCACTCACTCTCACTCACTCTCACCGTCATACACTGAGTCGCCAATGCCGTCTGCCGCCTCCTTTTCGACGCTGCTGCCACCTCCTCTTCTCGGTGAGTTTTTTACTTTTTTTTTATACGATGATCATATCAAAGTGCACACGATTTTCTAGTGTATTTTAAGCTCAATCATCAAATAATCAACATTATATATGTGTCTTTGATTTTCAAACCATAGTTATAATAATAAAAGGTTTAATTACTCTGTTGGTCCCTATAGTTTCGTGAAATTTTCAATTAGTTCCTTATACTTTTTTTCTTTTTAATTGAGTCCTTGCACTGAATTTTATTTTTAATTGGGTCCCTATATAATTAAACCAATTATTGTTAAGAGGGACCTAATTGAAAAAAAAATTGGTGTAGAGACCCAATTAAAATAAAAAAGTATAGGGATCTAATTGAAAATTTCACGAAACTATAGAGACCAACAGAATAATTAAACCATAATAATATCCATGCACCACCCCCAACCTTGTTTTTTTATGACTTTTTTTACTAAAAATAAAAAGAAACAGTTTTTCTCCTCTATTTTTGTTAATGTATTGAATTTGAAGTCAATCTATTCTTGTTACTTTGATAATCTGTTATGTTAAATTTGTTATTTTTGACAATATATTCTTGTTATCTTTGAGAATCTGATATATTAAATTTTATGTTGTACTTTTACAGATTTTATATTTTTTAGTTGATTTTAGCTTTTAATTTAAAGGTCAACAATGTCAGCTTCATATCCTAAGGTAATATTCTTATTTTATAATGTGTATGTTGGTAACAATTCAATATGTTGATTATTTGAAAAAAATATTAAAATAACATAAACTGATTTTGGTTATCACAGGATATTCAAAGTAGTGAGACAGAATTTACTAGTGCTACTCCGTTCACTTTGAATCAGTCAGAACTTTGGGATAGTTAAAGTCGATGTCGCCGCCACAGCCGCAATTGCAACTACAAATGCAGATGCAGCCACTATCGCTGCCGCCGCTGCCGCCATGCAATGATCAGAACAATGAAAGAACTAGATCTAAAAGGAAGAGAGGCAAAGCAAATGTTGCTGATGAGTAAACTAATCCTGGCCAGTCTGAGGAGCCAGATACAGATAACACTAAAAAACCTGTTAGACCTAGATCTTGGACTTGGGAGCATTTTAAAAAAGATGAAAGTGGTCTTAAATCTAAGGCTATATGTAAGTGGTGTGGAGCATCTTATGCAGTTGATTCACATAAAAATGGTACTAACAATCTTAAAAGTCACTTGTTGAGTCAGTGTAGAAAATTTCCAAAAGATTCACTTGATCCTACACAAAAATACTTGTTATGCAGCAACTCAAAAAAGAAGAAGGAAATGGGATAGGTGATTATTTGACTGTTGTATCATTTGATCCTGATTTATGTAGACAAGCTCTTACTAGAATGATAATCGTAGATGAGTTGCCTTTTAGATTTGTCGAAGGAGAGGGGTTTTGTTATTTTATGAGTGTTTTGCAGCCAAAACTCTATATTCCGGGCAGAATATCAGTTGCCAGGAATTGTTGGAACTTGTTCATAAATAAAAAACATAAGTTGAAGAGTGTCTTTATAAATTCAAATCAAAGTGTGTGTTTGACCACTGATTGTTGGACTTTTGTACAAAATCTAAACTATCTTTGCCTCACTGCACATTTTATTGATCAAGATTGGAAGTTGCAAAAGAGAATTCTTAACTTTTGTCTCATCAAGAATTATAAAGGTGAAACAATTGGTAAAAAGATAGAAAATTATCTTTTAAATTGGAGAATAAGTAAAGTCTTTAGCATCACAGTTGATAATGCTAGTTCAAATGATGTTGCCATTTGTTACTTGAAAGATAGAATAGAGGATTGAAATTCACATCCTTTAAAAGTTGAACATTTGCATGTTAGGTGTTGTGCTCATATATTGAACTTGGTGGTTAATGATGGTTTGAAAGATATGCAATCTTCAATTAGTAAAATTAGGAATGTTGTTAGATATGTTTGTACTTCTCCTAGTTGCATGGATAGGTTTAAAAGTTGTATTAAAGAGGCTAGAATCCAAGACTGCTCTTATGTGTAATTAGATGTCCCTACTAGGTAGAATTCCACTTACATAATGCTTGATAATGCTTTAAAATTCCAAAAGATCTTTAAGAGATTAAGTGATAGGGATGCTAACTTTGTAATGATGCAAGAGGGTATTCCAAAGAATGAAGATTGGGATAATGCAAGATGTTTTGTGAGGTTTTTGAAGATTTTTTCTGATGTAACAAAAAAAGTCTCGGGTTCTGCATTTGTTTTGTTCAATTCTTAGTTCTTTGAAGACTTGGGCTGAGAGTAATGACATATTACTTAAGGGTATGGCTACAAAAATGAAGGATAAGCATGATAAATATTAGGGTAAGTTGAGGAACATGAATATGATGATTTTTGTTGCTGTGGTACTTGACCTTAGATATAAGATTAAGTTTGTTGAGTGGAGTTTTCAAAGGTTGTTTGAGAAGGAGGATGCTGATTTCTTATGTGATAAGGCAAAAGAAGTTTTCAATGGCTTGTTCAACAGCTATAGGGTTGCTCTCAATAGTGATCAAGCACACCAATATGCACAACACAGCCAAGATATGAATATGGATGATAGTGCCTTTGATGATGTTCACTTTGCAGCAGCATTTGAAAATGATGTACAAGCAAGTGAGAGTGTCAACACAAATAAAGTAGATTTATATCTCATGGAGTTGGAGAAACCATTTTATCCAAGTAGTTTTGATATTTTAACTTGGTGGAAAGTGAGCTCTAACAATTACAAATATCCTGTTCTAAGTCAAATTGCGAGAGATATTCTAGCTATATCGGTATCAACGGTTGTTTTTGAGTTCGCCTTTAGCATTGGAGGTAGAGTGCTTAATCAATATAGAAGCTCTCTTACTCCAAAATTTGTTGAAGCTTTGATTTATGCACAAAATTGGTTTCGAGCCAATTCATTACCAATTGACCTTGAGGAATCTTTTGAAGAATTTGAAAAACTTGAAAAAGGTAATTTCCTTTATTATTATGTTTTATTCTATCTACATATATTAATTAACTTTACTACTTGATAATATGTTTAAGTTACTAATATTTATTTTATTATATTTTATTGTAGAACTTGAGCCAATTCCTCAACTAATAGATGAAGAAAACTCGGGTGATGAATCTGATTAGTGATCGGTGCTTCACTTCTCAGCTTGAAATTTTCTATGTTATGTTTTTAATTTTTATTAAGACTTTGTTATGTTATTTAATTTTATATTGTTGAGACTTGTTTAGTTGTTTTTATGTTGAAGAATTATTATTCAAGATTTGTTGAATAGGATGGATTGTTGGATATTTGGACATGTTGCTTTATAATGTTTATGGGATTTACGTTTTATTCTTATGTTGGATTGTTGGACAAGTTATTAACTCTATAAAGTAAGTTATTTTTTTATTTAAAAAACCGCAGATCCAAACCGCTTGTATTTGGATCAGATTGATCAGATTTCTAAAAAAAGTTCATCCAATCCAAATCGTACTGCACATAAATTAAGCGTTCGGATCAGATGACATTTTCCTTAAGACCGATCCAAATAGCACCGCGAACACCTCTAGTGCCACACGATTACTTAATCCACGGGATTGCGGTCATTTATTACCCATTTGTACACCTTCTCTTTTGTATCTTCATCAAAATCAAGTCAGATGATAACTGAAATAGGCCTTGGTGAAGTGTTATTAATAGATGTGGTTTTCAGGGGAAGTCTTCAGCATCATCTTGGGGTATTACATGATCAACCTCGCTGCTATCCACATTATTCACACTTTGTAGGGTCTAAAATGTACAACTATATCTAAACACCTTGATGTCCTGCACATCCTAATTAAAAAATAAACATTCAGTCCAAAAAAATCCATGTTACCACAACTTAATACTAATAAACATATCGTATAGATAAATTATAGTAGCAATAATTAGTAAATATACTTTTCACCCAATGTATTGACAATATAGTATTCATTATTGCTCATGGGACTAGGTGTTCCATAATCAGCAACAACCTCCTCTTGGATCTCATAACTACACACACCAAGTCTTTTAGCTCAATATAATATAACAAGAACGGACTTGTTTGAACACATCTAAAATTACACAATGGCACACAAGTAATTGCATGCACACATCCAAAATCATACAAATAAAATTTAAGATTTAAATTAAGATGACATATATTATTTTAGTATTCGCCAATATTTTTGATTAATTAGTTCAACAGTAGCATTTATTCATTTTGGGTTTCATGACTTATTTCAAAAACCAATTTTATTCCTTCTAATACTAGTGTACATATCGTACAAGTAAATTATAACAGCAATAATTAGTAAATGTACTTACTTTTCACCCAACCCATTGACAATATGATTTTCTTCGTTGTTCGTGGAAATAAGTGCTTTACAATTAGCAACAACCTCCTCTTGGATCTCATGACTACACACACTAAGTCCTTTAGCTCAATATAATATAATGGAAACGGTCTTATTTGAACACATCTAAAATTACACAATGGCACACAAGTAATTGCATGCATACATCTAAAATCATACAGTAAAATTTAAGATTCAAAATTAAGATGACATATATCATTTTAGTATTCGCCGATATTTTTTATTAATTAGTTCAATAGTAGCATGTATTTATTTCGAATTTCATGACTTATTTTGAAAACCAATTTTATTCATTTCAATACTAGTGTACATATCGTATAGGTAAATTATAACCGTAATAATTAGTCAGTGTATTTACTTTTCATCCAATGTATTGACAATATGATTTTCTTTGCTCATGGGATTAGGTGCTACACAATTAGCATATCCTCTTCTTAGAGCTCATGACTACACACACCAAGTCGTTCAACTCAATATAATATAATAATTAATTGCACTAATATAAATCTAGCCACAAAAGAAAGGAATATAAAAATAATTCAAAATATATTATCATTCAAACTTGCCTGTCTTGACGGTCTTCGGTGCCATTGAACACTCCATCTCGAGAAGAGGCAACATTCATTTTTTCTAGGGATGCTAAACTTGGATTCTTTCTATGACACCATTCTTTATCGCTATTGTCAATCTCGGCAAAAAATTCTTCTTCATTTGACTCCTCAATAAATTTTTTTGGCCTTTTTCTTGTTCGTTCCTTAGTCCGAGGTCTAACTTGTGCACCCCGTTGCTTTATTAAGCGTTCTCTTTTGTGGTTCATCGATGTTGTCCTTTTCCCTCTTGGATTTTCTTAACTCATCAACCCTCCGAATTAGGCAATGCTAACACAATTTATTAATTCTCAAGCGTAGGTTGTAACTAACGACCTACATTTTTGAAAATCTAAATATAAATAAGTTATAATTTATTTTATTAATTGGAGTTCCTTATTTTTAGAAATTATTTTATTAAAAGTAATTAAATTAATTTTATAACTTTTTGAGTTTAGTTAAATTCAGATTCTTATCTATATTTTTATTATGATGAAATATTTTACATAATTAAAAGTATAATTTTAGTAATTTATAAATAATAAAAATTATATATATTTTAATTTAAGTAATTAATATTTTTAATTTAAAAACAAGGTTTAGTTAATAATATTATTATCGAGTTAGATATCCACCGATATGAGTAAATATCGATACTCTTCGGTGAACTTAGCTATGCTAATGTTTCACCGTATATCTTTTATCGTTGTGTTACTAATATCATCTATATTAGTAACTCATATATTATTACTTTTATTTTAATTGTATCCATTTAAGATATTTATAATTTGAATCGCTGACTCAACAGCCTTATTAAGTGACACCTAACCTGTAACACCCTAACCTTTAGCACGTCATGATCGTGCCAAAAGTAAGGAGTTACTAACATGTTCTCCTTATTTACTATTTAATATTGAGCCTTTAGGTCGATATCGCGTTTCAGTTTATAAGAAAAAACCAGAAAATTATTTGTAGTAATTCAAATCACACAATTATTAATAATAATAAATGCTATACAAATGAATTCAATATAAAACTCAAATACAATACCTATCCCTCTGGATAAAATAAAACTTAAAGCAACAAAGGCGAGGGAACTCTATAAAAATAACAGGAATCACAAGTAAATCTACTAGTCGTCTGCATCTTCTAACTAAATCTTCGAACCTGTGTCACTGAAAGGGTGGAAGATTTTGGGGTGAGAACAAACCACACGTTCTCAGTAGGGAATGGAAATGCCGTAAAAGTAATGAATTTAATGCAAATAATTAACTTACTTAGTAAAATTATTTTGTTAACCCTTGGAAATACTTTTATTTTTACTTTAGATAAATAATTACTTTTCTTTAAATTTCTAAACTCAAAACAAATTTTAAATATAAAACTAGTCACATTTTCTGTCTCTTAGCCACATAGTTAATCCTCAGTCAAATGTCAACTCGTAATCATTTTAATACACTCCCAAACAAATAGTGCAAGCAAGAGATTCAAACCAACATACAAACAAGTCAAACAGCACAATCACAGAGAAGTAATACAAGCAAACACAACCAAATACAAATGTGCAAACAACATGATGCATGTCTATCCCTAACGCAGGCCATGAGCTCATGTGTCGGTTGCCTACCCGCTCCCGACATTACCCGGGCACAAGTCCCAGATATGGCTTTCCAGATGCATCAGTGTGCTTATAAGTCGTACGGCTAGGCCGCATCAGTGTGACTTTCCAAATCAATAAGCGTACATCTGGAAAACAGTTCTCAGTGTGTGGGCGTCCTCACTTTACATTTGGCACTAAGGCCCAAACAATGTCACATCTGCGCTCCTGTGGCAGACGCTTCATTAATTAATATATTCCTTCAATTTTTGTTCTCTGCTCCCCTGTGGCAGAGATTCCTTTTCTTAAAAAAAACCAAACTCAAAACAACACTTAGAACAAAATCTCTCCTTACAAAATTGGATTTAAAACATTATGTTTTTCTTAATAAATCTAGTTTAAAAATAGAATACACATTTTCTCAACTAAATAAATCTCAAATAATTTAATTTCCAAAACCAAATCTTTTAAAATAACTTTTCAAATAAAACCTCAGATTTTTATAAAATTTCGGCAACACTTCCCCTAAAATTGGGGGCTAGCCACCCTTTTTCGGGTCCCAACTGAACCATTTTCAACCTCTTTTCAATCGAGAAATCAAATACATATTCATCAAATTTAGTTACAAACACAACTCAAACTCATCATTCAGTCATTTCAAACAATCATAAATTATTTACAAATACCCACTAGACTTCTATGGCATTCATAGTTTAAAAATATTTAATTTCAAAATAAAATCCCCTACCTCCGTATGAAATCAAAATCAACAAAAGTTTCGGAAAAACTTTCTGACCGAGCTGCTAAAGAGAAAAACGCCAAGAATCGTCTGTGCCTCCTAGAACTCCAATTGGCCGAACTCAAGAGGAAGGGGAGCTACGTCACTGTCAACTTCCACCGAACAAAAATAACGTCAACACGTAGAGGAGAAAGATACAAATACTTTTACCGGATTAGATTTTTTATTGGAATTATGGATCGCCAGAAATCGAGACCGGAAACTCGAAGGTTTCACGGTTCTCCTCACCCACACTCTCGGTCTCTCTTTCTTTCTTTTTCTTAGTGGCTCGGTGATTCAGCGAAAGGAATGCAAAATGATGATGATTATTGAAATAAAGAAACTTAAGTGTCATTAGTTATACATGCAAAGAAAACATGTGTCATGCTTTTTATATATATATATATATATATATATATATATATATATATATATATAAAATAAATATATATAGTGGCTTATATGTATAATAATGTCCTTCGGCCATTTTTTTTCTTTTTGAATAATAATAATAATAATAGTAATAACAATATTTATAAAAATCAATTTAGACTATAACTATCAATATAATTTTTGATAGATAACTCAAAATAATAGAATAAGTCATAATTAAATTAAATTTCATTTTTAAATTTAAAGCATAAAATTTAATTTTAAAAATTTGGGTTGTTATATAACCCACCTACATGTCACTTAATCACCTTAATCATCATTAATCATTCTCTTCCCTTCATGCATGACCGAAATATTCCTTGTGAAAAGGAAGAAAGAAACCGTGAGAGAAAAAGAAAGAGAATTCCATAGCACCGTAAACTTTCGGTGTTTGATATCTTGAGATCCGTAACTCAAATAAAAAATCTAATC
Source organism: Arachis hypogaea (assembly GCF_003086295.3). Taxonomy (NCBI): domain Eukaryota; kingdom Viridiplantae; phylum Streptophyta; class Magnoliopsida; order Fabales; family Fabaceae; genus Arachis; species Arachis hypogaea. The sequence continues at coordinate 93,024,273 of NC_092041.1, read as the reverse complement.
TGATAAAAGTGTTCGTATCTTCCTCCTCTACACGTTGGCGTCACTTTCATTTGGTGAAAACTGATGGTGACGTAGCTCCCCTTCCCCTTGAATTTGGCCAATTGAAATTCTAGGAGGCATAGGTGATATTTATGACGTTTTCCTCTTCAGTGGCTTGGTCAGAAAGCTTCTCCGGAACTTCCATTGTTTTGATTTCATACGGAGGTAGGGTTTGGTAATTTTATAATAATTAAATGTGAATTTGATAAGTGAATGTTGGTTTGATTGATTATTGTTTGTTTGATTAAGTTTATGTTGAATTTTTGTTGAAATATTGTTGTTTGCTTGAGATTTTGATTCAGTTATATATGAACAACCACCTGGGATGTTTTGATTATTTTGGGAGTCAAAAATGAATTTTCAAAAGATATAATAATTATATTAGCTAATTTTGAATTATTAAAGAAATGATTATGTTTTGAGTTTTATCAAAAAAAGTATTATGTTTGAATTGGATTTATCAAGAAAAGGAGTTTAATGAAAGAGAAGTAGATTTGAATTGTTTTTAAAAGAGAGATTTTGAAATTTTAAAAATACCTGAGCAATATGCAAAGGTTGTGACTACTTAGTCCCACTTGCTCCAGGTCAAGATTTTAAAAGATTGTAGTTTTGAATTTGAGCTTTGACTTGGCAAAGTTTGTGGTGGTTTACCGCTTGTCCAGTGTTGAGACGTATGTGGAGTTCGTGGCGGTTTACCGCCCACGTGTGTGTTATTTTTCAATTGAAGATCTTGCAAAGTTCGTGGTGGTGTACCGCTCGCAATGGTGGGATTCGTGGTGGTGTACTGCTCACCAGGTAGTGTTCGTTGTGGTATACCGCCCCTCGATTTTCAAGAGAACGATATCTGGGTTAGCTATCGGGTATGTCAGGTTCTGATGAAGTAACTGACACGTGAGCTCACAGCCAGTAGAAAAGGCATGCATCATACTTGTTTGCGCATATTTGTTTGTGAGTATGTTTTCTGTGATTGTGTGTGTGTGCTTCTTGACTTGTGATTTTTTCTGTATCTTTGGTTTGTTAAAGTTGTTTGTATTATGAGGTTTGCTGCTATTGGCTATCTGTTGAAGATTGTAAGTATTATGTTATGGAGTTTTTGTGTAACAAATAATAAAATGAACATAACTAACTACTCCGATCCTACTAAGAACTCCCCAATTCTTATCCCCTATTTCCACCCCTTTCAGCTACAAGTGTGAAGGTTTAGTATGGAGCTACAGGAGCATAGAAGATTATGTAGTCGAGTTAAGTTGTTAGATTTTATTTTTTCCTTGTCATTTACTATTTTAGTTTTAGAGGGGTAGGACTTGTATTTGAGGATCTTCAAATAAGTCTATGTATATAATGCTATGTGAACATATATATCTTTTTTATTAAGTGATTAAAAGTAAAAAAATTTTGTTTTCTTAATTAAAATTTCGGTTCATATTCGTGAAGGCTCAATATTAAATAAATATAGAATAAAATTAAAGGAATAGAGGTAAGTAGTACTCGGACTTTTAGTATGGTCGTGACGTGGTAAAAGTTAGGGTGTTACATAGGTCCATAATAAAAAAATTAATTACATCTACATATGCATCTGTACTAATTTCCAAACTTATTCTTCCTTTATTACTTCTCTAAGTACAGCAGCAGTCCATTCCCTAGTCTATGGTACAACGCTGCCATAATAGCCTCTAAGGTCTTTGTATTTGTTTGTATGCAAGTAAAGTATATGCCACAAAAATACGAGCAAATTAGCACTACCATTCAAGCGAATTTAGATATAACAAGTGATGTGGTTCAACTTACCAAGAGAGCAAACATGCATCCATCAATAGTTTTTATGCCATCTTCCGTATATTTTCCTACGCCCTCCTTAACACAATCATAGATGTGTCTACTCCAAAAAAATCGTATCAGATTATGCACGTCTATCACGCTCATGATGAATGATATAGTGATGTACTTATTACTGGTAGCAAATAGAAACGCCTTCGTGACAAACATTATAAAGTAGCAATGGAACTCCTCCTTTTCTAGTTTGGTTGTAACTGAGCATCTAATTACATGGTTCTTAACTTCTTTTTGGGTTCTGCCTTCAAAGGTGTCTATGAGTTGACGATGTTTTTTTGGATCTAACTTCCGAAATTTATAACTTGCAAAATGGAAGCACAGGGGTGAGAGAAGTATTACCACATCCAAAAAACCAACTAGAAATAGGCTTACTAGACATCATAGAAGAAAACATATATGCATTTTTATTAATTATATGGTTTAGGTATTACCTTTTGCAGGAAGTCACAATGCTTGACTTATCAAATGTGCATTAACGAGTATGTCTCTAATCTCAGCCTCCATATACATTCAATCCTTGTTATATGACTGCACCAGGGCAACTATTAAATCTTGGTTCATCAACCACTGTGTGATGTGTCTCAGGCATCCAAATCCCATGTCCTCAACCTCTTGGTATTTGATTGGATCATTGTCTTTCAGATGCTTCATCATATCTGCGATGACAGTTGGAGAACATCGGGTATCAAGTGTTTTTTTGAAAAATTGACACACTAGTTAGTTAATGTTATATTGTGTATGTTACTTAATAACCCAGAGAATTCGTAAAGTATAAAAAAAGCTACCTTTTTAGGGCCCTCTAGTTTCTTCGGCCTTCTAACTTTCTTTTGATAGTGTTATCATTAGATTCATCAAGTTTGTCAATGAAAGTCTTACTAGCTGCTGATTTTCCTTTCTTTGGACTAGTCCAAGTATATTTTTTAATTGGCTTTGTGATTCTAGATTGCATATTGGATACAAGTAAAAAACTATACTCAACTACACATCCAAAATTATTAAAAAGACGTCCTAGGTATTTTAGCAACACATCCAAAAGTCATGTCAATATGACAAAGTTCACTGTTCACATCATAAGGTTAAACATAAAGTTTTGACCAAAAATACATCCAAAATTGAGGGAACAACATAAACACATTTGGAATGATAATAATGCACGCTAATTATTTCATCAACATATCCGAAACTCATATACCTATGGAAGATTACAAATCCAAATTGACAAGGTTACACATCCAAAATTATATGTTTACACAACTAAAATGACAAGCATCCACACTAAAAAATTGATAGGCAGCAAAAATCACCAATAAAAACGAACAAGTCCTTATCACAAGTATGAGAATAGAACAACCAGACAATACTAGAACTTGCATAATATTTTCCTGCAGATAACAAAAATTGACATAATTAGTTTTTTACACAATAAGTTTTTTAACTCACTCAAGCTTTTTTCTTTCAATTGTAAACTTTACTAACAAAATTTTTAAGCTAATGAACATTTTCAAGAATAATAATACTCTTATGTCTAATTTCTAATACATTAGAAATAGCACAACATAAACACAACACATCCAATATTAATATGAATAACATGGATACATTCAAAATTAAATCATTATACATTCAAATTACATTAATATTTCAAGCCCAAAATCAACAAAGTAGCGAAAATTAGATATTTAATGTAAAGTCGTAAATGTACTCAAGACACATCTAAAATAACAAATAGCAAGTATAATGCCTTCAAATTTATACAGATATACAAACACATCTACAATCAATTAGACAACATAAACATACAAAATTAGAGTTTAGCACATCCAAATTACATTACCATTACAAACTAAATTGGCATGCACATTTTTTGTCATGGTAAATTTATACATTTTTTTAAAGGAAAATGTTTGAAACTCTGATATTAGAACAATGATAAACAAGCATTAGTATCTCAATGATTACCTACACATATTGAGGACACAAACTAGAATGCCACAATTATTTCATAAACACATTAAAGTTCAGTAAACAACATAAACCATTCAAAATACAGAATTTGCACATGCAAAAATAAATTAACATTACAATATATGGGAATCTCTTTAGACCATTTTATTTCATTTTTAATCACAAAAAATAGAATATTGAACAAAATAATAGGAAAAGCAATGGTATTAGGGAATACGAAAAGAAAAACTCTATAAACACAGACACATCCAAATACCTGAGGTACGTTTCTGGTGTTGAAGAATTGGCGACGCAGATGTGGATGAATGGCGACGATTAGGAATAAGACGGTGCAAAGCTGAGGAATGAGTGCTGAGGAGGAAGGTGGCGAGGAGGAACAGGGACGCGGCCGAACGTCGATGAAGATGACGCAGTGGCGCAGAGAAACGACGACGATGAGGAGAAAGGCAACGATGAAGATGAGCACCGAGGAGGAAGGCAGTGCGGAGGAATGGCGATGCGGATGCTAAGGATGTTGCAGTGGCGCGGAGGAAAATGGCCACGAATGCCGTGCACCTCTGATTTTACGATGTGCACTGAGGATGACTGCTTAAATCTAATTTCTTTAGGGTTTTGTGTAGTATGTCTTAATAATTAGATGCTTTAAGATTTATTTTAGAATTTTAAAGTTAAAATTTTGAATTTTAATTTTACTTATTTTGATTTTTGGATGTGTATTTAAATTGTAATCGGTTACTAATTAAAAATCTTAAAACTAAAATGGAAATATTAAAATTTAAAATTTAAATTTTAGTTTTATTTTGTTTACATTTTGGATGTGTATTTAATTTTAAAAAGACACTAAATTCATTTAGATGTGTTTGTTTTAATTTTTTTAAATTATTGCAATAAAAGGCCGAATAAAGAACCACTTTTAAAGGATATCTAATTGAACTGAATTTAATAAACATATCTTATTTGCTCACGAGATATGGCTTACATATTTTTTAACATATCTGGTTGACAATGCAAATGAAATACAATCATAATAATATCATTTTTTGTGTCAGTCAAATGTCATATTTTGCAATACAGTTTGGATCAAATTAAAAATATAATATTAATATAATTTATTATAATTTAGATCGTATTATCTTGATTTTGATCTTTTAATCTAATTTTGATCATACCATTTTAGTTTTATTTAAAAAATTTAATTTGTATGGTATCAATTTGAATTTATTTTTTAACATATTCTAATTTAAATTTGTATTTGACTTTAAAATTATTAATTTTTTCTTCAAAATTATTCAAATCTTAAAATTTAAATTTTAAAATTTGAGAGAAAGAGTTGTGGTGCTACTAGTCAGGATTGTGGTGCTAGGTGGTTAACTACAAAAAAGTGCTGAATACTGTCGAATTTAGCATCGTCTATTAGTGGTAGTTTTTACCGGTAGTTGAAACAATAAATTCAGCAGCGTTAAAAATTAGTGTCAGATTTCTGTTTCCGACTGTAAATTTACTGCTAACAATTGGAGGAAAAAAATACACGAAATTTAGGCTGGGATTGATCGGCGGATTAATCTGCCGTTAATCCAAATTAGGGGAATGCTACACATTGGTAACTACCAACTCATTATCATCCGATATATGTCTCAGTAAATCCGATGGTAATATTGTCCTAAATTCAAAACACGCAATCCTCCCCCTCACTTTTTGAAACTTTTTCTCTCTCCACCCCTCTCCTTTCTCTTTCCTTCTCCCTTGTAACCACCTCCACCAGCCCTTCTGTCCAACCTCCACCAGCGCCAACCACCACTAATCTCCACTAACGATTGCGTCAACTCGGTTGGAAACCCTTTCATCCTGTGAAACGAAGCCACTTTCAGTGTTGTCGTCATTGGTATCCCTACTGCCACTGCTCCCTGTATCCCTGGAGCTGTCTCCCTCCGTTTTCCTCCATGTATGTTGTCCTCGTCTCTCTTCCTATTCCATCCCTTTTTTTGTTTTTTTTTATAAAAACCCTAAATCTCCTCTCTAAAGCTGCCTTGCCATTCATCTATCATGCTACTACTGCCACCACCGCATCGTCCGAGATGCCATCAAGCCGGAAAAGTCTTCCATGCTGCCACTGTCTCTAGGTAAGTAAGTAATTAATTTAGAGTTACTTAATTTATACCAATTTATCTAATTTTTATAATTATAATTTACACTAATTAAATTTTTTATTGTATCTTTTTTATTATTAAATTGTGACATAGGTTAAATTTAGAGTAATTAGTTTAGAGTAATATCGTAATTTTTATTTTTATTTAAGATATAAAATTTTAATTCTCATTTATAAATCATATGTTGTGAAAATTATGATATATGGTTAACTAGCTTTGTTTAGAATAGGTTAGTTGGTTAATTAAGCTAGTTTAGATAAATTAGGATAATTAGTTAGATAAATTAGTTTAGAGTTTAATTTAGAGTTGAAGTTAGACTAAACTTGACTTGAATTTAGGTAAATTAACTTAATACTAAATAGGATTTCGGAATTAAAAATTAATTTTATAAAAGCTATTAATTTTTTATTTTTAATTTTATAAATCAGGTGGTTTGGACATGTGAGAAGAAGAGCGACAGAGCACCCAGTCAGGAGGGTGGATGAGATGGAAGATGGACAAGGAGTGAAAGATAGAGAAAGACCTAGGAAGACCATCCATGAGGTGGTCAAATGAGATATACATATAAACGGTCTCTCTATAGACATAATACATGATAGAGGTCAATGGCATCGTTTGATCCATGTAGCCGACCCCACCTAGTGGGACAAAGCTTCGTTGTTTGTTGTTGTTGTTGTTGTTGGTGGTGTTATTTCATTGTATTTTAGTTTCAAATAATCTTGTAAATTTACAATTTATTTAGTTTCAGATTGAATAATTTTTTTATATCATTTATTTCCTGTATTAAAATTTAATCGTATAACATGTATCCACATAAACACCTATCTGAATAAATAGCTATAAGATTTATAGAAGTGACACTTTTACCAATTATTTAAAAAAAATTATTTCCTAACTTTACCGATGGCTGGTCCATCGATAATATTCAATTAATATTTTTTTTACCATCAATATTACCGACGGCTAAGTTGTTGTTAAATTGCAAAAACGTTTTTCTTTCAGCTCGTCTTTTATTGATGGCTCTGGACTATTAGTAATATTGATTGGAAATTATCAATGTTAGGTTTGCTAATAGTCTTTTACCAACGCCTTAACTGTCGGTAAAAGTTACATACCTTGTAATGAGAATAATCTAAATTAAGATAAGAGACGAAAAACTATGAAGATTAAAAGTTGAAGTCTCTTCTAAAAAGAAGAGTTATAGAAGAAAATAAAGAATTAGAAGAAAAGTTAAAGAAATTTTTTTGTAGAACATCGTTTCAGAGTTGATTCTCTCTTCTTTCTTCTAAGGTTTGAAATCTTATATATATATATATATATATATATATATATATATATAAAGCATGAAAAATCAATTGAAAATCCCTCTTTTATCTCCATTGCTATGTTTCTTAAAATGTGCATAAAAGACAAGTATTTTTTTTAGCTTATATATGTGTCATTACCCTTTTTAATAACTTTGTATTGTACTTTTCAAACCATGAGAAAAAAAAGTTACTTTAAAAACAATTCAACTTGTTGTACACATTTATTTTAAAATATTGGGGAAAACAAACATTTTACTTAATGCATTTATAAGGCGAAAATTCGCGTCTTTACATCTTTTTCATTTACAGAATACGGACGTTGCTTATGTTGTATGGTATCATTGAAGTCATGTTTTCTGAGATGATCTATTTACTTAGATTTAACACTTTCTCGGGTTCAAATTTCTTCTACTTTGCTTATATATTACTTAAAAAAAAATTGGTACATTACTCACTTAAACAAAAGTTAGATAGTAATTAATAAAATTATTAAATTAAATTTAAATTTATTTATCATCAAAACACAATCTAACATACTATGGAGCTAATAGTTATAATCTCATCAATGTTCCACAAATTCTACATAATTCTATCTATATAAAATTTTATAGAATTTTTGCTTTGCTTTTCTCCCTTTTCTTTCAACATTTTATCCATTCCTTCAACCTCCACAAACAAACCATGTATTTCCTTCACTTTCACACCACAAACTCTCAATCTCAATTCTTTCAGAACATTATTTACCCAATTCTTAATCCCATAAGTTTGATTTATGTCATTGTAAAATGGATTTAAAAAAGAGAGTATATGATGTTCATAATTTATCTTTTATTATCTTTGACAATTCTTTTCGTTTTGGCTATACTTATATTGTTAGACTTTTTTTTTCTTCTTATTTTTCATTTTAAATAATTGCAGAAGGAATTATAATTTTGTGCATTATATTTGAATTTCGCAGGTTGCACCAGTAAAACTAAGGAAAAATCTATTTTAAATGTTATAGATAAAATTAGGATAAACATAGAATGAAATGAAGTGTTTAGACAAAAATAAAATATTTTAAACGTTATGAATAAAATTAAAACTTAACCAAAACATAAAGTTTAAAATAAAACTTTACTCTTTCCTACATTTGTGTGCACTTTAGAGTTGCATTTGCACTCTCCCCCATCATCGCCATCTGATTTTGCTTGTTTTGCATCCTAGCCTACTTGTATAATTGTATTGAAATCAATAATAATTAAGCAGTATTACCTTGAAAAACTAAATTAATTTGTTTCAAAGCCGGTGTTTGTAATGAGTTATTTTTTGAGTGTCTTGACAGATATATAGTGCTAGAGAACAGAAAATGCACAAGATTGAGCCAAAAGGTGATATGAAGAGAGCAGCTTGGCCAACACCATCTTATGCAGGCTGGTCAGCATAACTCAAGCTGCAGAGTTTTAAAAGCCTACCACTAAAGCCCGAAGTTTGAGAAAAGAAAAAGATACACAATTAGGATAATTTTTTATAAATATTCTCCACATACAAGTCATTTTTTGATACAAGTCCATACAAGTCTCTTTAACCTAATTCACCTCACGCGCCACTAATCTAACCAATTTTTCAATCAACATGTGAATATATAACTGTCTTTTTTCGAAAGAATTTCGTTTTTTTTAATTTTGTCAGTGTTTTCGATCTTCCATCTCTGCATTTTCTGCATTTTTCTTCCTTCGTTCTCTGCGTTCTCTTTGTTCATTTTTCGTGATTTCCTTTGTTCTCTACGTTTTTAAAATCAAGCTCTGAAATCAGTTTTGAATATCTCGTTGTTGAAGATAATGAATGATTCAAGTTCTTATTGTTAATTCAACCAGAGCGAAGTGGATTATTGTTTTGAATCCAATGAAGTGGCTGAGATGTGGTTCAATTCTAGTTAATATTTTCGTTAGTAGTTTATGATTCTATAGGTGAAGAATATTGTTTTTGTTTGTAAAAATTATTGTTCATCGTTGATGATTTGAATTGAATGTAATGTAGGAGTTTTGATGAATCTGTTCCATTTCATGTTTTGGTATAAATAAAAATTATTTTTGTGTATTGTGGCAACTTTTTTGTGTATTTATAGGTTTAGACTTTTTAATTAATGAGGGTGAATTGTATTATTGTTTTGAATCAAATTAAATAGTGAGATGTGGTTTGAATCTAGATAATGTGGTTTGCTAGTAGTTTATGATTCTATAGTTGAATCTAGATGATGAGTTCTGAATCTGATTCTATTATTTTTTATGATGAGCTTCGGTGTATGATAGCTTTTAATATGGTGTATTGTGGACTATTTTCGGTGTATTTTACAGTTTCTGTGCAATGTCGATGAGCAGCTTGTTCCAAAGGTTGTGATGACTTTTAAGATGCTTGAAGATGTAGCAAAATTTTACAAAAATTATTCAAAAGTTGTAGTTTTTTTTACAAGAATTCAAAGCACAAATAAGAAGGAAAATGAAATTAAGAACCAACTGATTACATGTAACAGAGAGGGAAAATGAAAATCGAGCATATCTCCAACTGAGAAGACAAATCCCTCAGCTGCATTAAATTGTCCTGCAAGAATTTATATACACATATTGAAGGACGTTAAGGTTTGGATCATTTCGAAGGTTGTGTTGCATCATTCACATCCCTGCTGTGCAAATCAAGTAGAGATGCTTAAACAACACAGGAAACTAAGCATGTCCGTACGACGTATAATAGAGAATAACAAGGAAGCCAGAATCAGACCAAGCAAAACATACCAATCATTTGTCGCAACAGCAGGGGGTCATCGTGAATTAAGTTTTATTACAAAAAGATGTGAGAAATTACATCATGAAAGAAGTGCGGAATGTTTCAATACTAGAGGATGGTAAAGAATTTGGGAAATACTTATTAAGAATGAAAGAGAAGAATCAAAATTTCTTTTTTGAGCCTGAACTTGAGGTTGATCAGTCGATTGAGATTACTTTTTGGGCCGACGTAAGAAGCAGGGCTGCCTATGAGTATTTTGGAGATGTTATTTCATTCGATACCACTTACAATACAAATAAGTATTTTTTTCTGGTTTATGTGTATTTGGTACCATTTTCGGTGTACAGATATTATTTCAGTAGATTAATGATTTTGTTTTTGTGTCGTTGTATTCAGGTATAATATGGTTTTTGGTTCTTTTATTAGGGTAAATCACCACGGTAAGTCAACACTTTTGGAATGTGCTTTGATCAACACTTCTGGCTTTGTTGCATTGGAGGAAATGCTCCAAAAGGCATTTTTACCGGTCAATACACATCAATGCAAACGGCTCTTGAGGCTTGTGTGCCCACAACAATTTATTGGTAATGTATTCGGCACATCATGAAGAAATTTCCAAGTAAATTAAATGGCTACAAGCGACACGAAGTAATCGAACACGAGATGAGTCATATTATTTGGAACTCTCTTAGAAAAGAATCATTTGATAGGAATTGGAATGATTTTTTTATGAAGTATGGTCTTGGGAACAAGTGGCTTTCATGTAATGTTGTTTTTATTAGGATTAACTGATGTTGTTAATTTTAGTATGTGTTTTGCTTGTGCAGTAGAGGTGTCGAATTGCATGTTTTTCGGTGTATTTTAGTTATGATTTATGTATTTTTTTAGAGCTTTTCGAAGATCGTCATTTATAGATTCCAATTTATCTTGATCACTACTTTTGTGGTGGATGAGAAGCATGTAAAGGAGCGAGAGCATGCATGCTTCTTTTAAACAAGTTTATTACGCGGAATAGCTCACTTATCTAATTCGTCAAACAGTAAGATAATTTCCTATGAAAAGAGATTAGAGAGAGAGAGAGAGAGAGAGAATCAAATGCTGTAAATTTTTATACCGTCATACCGTGTGCAACAAAATCCTCAATAAAAGCTCAGTTTCAACATGTGTATACTCAAGAAAAGTTTAGGAAAGTCCAAGAATAATTTCACAAGATCAACGCACTCCACTCTAGGCTATACAACATATAAAGTTGTAGAATAGGTTTCTAACTCAACATTCAACAAGTTTGCAGTTACATACGACAGGGTATCAACTGAAGTTAAATGACAGTGCTTATTATTCGAGTCAATAGGGATATTGTGCACTCTTCTTTTTTTATATTTTTTTGATTTATTCCATTTTTGACATGTTATTGTTTGTTTGAAAATTAATGTCTTCAACTATCTGAAGGGATTTATTTATTTTAAATATACAATAGATAGACAATTCAATCCTTAAGGAGGGTAACAATTCAAATTTCTGAATTCCTATATCTCCTGATTAAATTTTACAGAAAAATATGCATACACGTGTTTCCAGTGTATTTCGAATAGTTTTTGGTGTATTAGTGAAGGAATTTGGCATATTAGACAATTTAATCTTGTTTTCTTGGATTTTTTTTTGAACTTGTATTCATTCAGATTAACAGTATTTGAATACAACACAAACAGCTTCAAAGAAGTTTATTTTTGCAAAAAAAAATTATAAAAAACTTGGATTAAATATTCACAAACTATACAATTTATAGAAAGTATGTATTCAAACAGACAATTTAGTACACAATTTTTAACAGTATACAACATTTAAACTATTCACTATTGATATCTTCTGAACGCAATTCACAATAAAGATTCAATAATGTTGCAGATGGCTTTGACAATCTGATGGCTTCACTTTCTTAAATGGCTCTTTCTCTGAGTCGATTGATTTCATCAAATAGAATCAGTGAAGCATATTCAAATCTGAAATGATCAACTTTCGCCTACAGTTCAAAGAAATTGCTTTTATTAAACTTCATTAATTTAGTAATATAGAGTTATCTATTTTTAAAGATAGTTACCTGTGTCAAATTTTCCCATTCATATTTGTCCTTTTTGATGTTTTGTGGTTCAATTAACTCAAGCTATTTTTTCACATAAATGGTACAATCGAAGCTAAAAACAAAAATAAATTAACAAAATAAAATAGGACAGTAAGAGAAAACACAAAATTTCTTAGACAGAAAGGTTTATACTAGGTATGTTGCCCGGCGATGTTAACATATGGTGCTTCAATTTTATCATCCTTGCCCGTTAGAGGTTGTCCTCCAGCAAATCTCCTCATTCTTGAAATCATGTACCCCTAAAAACCAAAAAAGCAAAATATAAGAAAGGCTACATTTTACTACCAAATTACACCGAAATGAACCAATGGTCCACCTTATTTCAAATAGAACTATACTAAATTTTTATATTGCTAACAATAGACAAAAACCAAGGAATTTATAGAAAAACAGAAGTAACTTACAACAAATTTATTAAGTGTTATTCTTTCTTTTGACGGAATTTTTTGTGAAATGGGTCAAGGACATAAAATTTCTTCTTTTTAACATCGCCATCCATATCCACCAATCTTCGCATAGCAAACTGGGGCAAATATTTGAAGTTTGGGTAAAGAGAACAATTTTTTAATTTAATTGGCATCTAATGAAAGAATTGTTTAAGAAGCTTTATAAACGAAAACTTACAAATGGATGGGATGCCAACTTTTCTTGTCTAAATATGGGATGAAGTCCTTATAGTCTTGAATATCGAAGGGCTTGTTAGTTTTTAGTGGTTTGAACTTGCCCTGATGATTCTCCAAAGTCAAATTCTGAAGAATTTCTATAATACTAAAGAAATAGTTATAACAGACAATACATTATAAAAATACACCGAAATTTGAATCTACTGCACCTTACCATAAGATAAGGGAGAGACAGTATATTTGTTCTTCAAATCTTTTAATTCTTTTCTTATTCAGAAGAAGACACATTACGGAGACAATCTAGGAAAATGAAAAAATTATTACATATATGGCACAACAACTCATAATAAAATCATTAATGTTATTCTAGGATTACCAGATTTTCAACATATGTATTGGCTTTTAAAGATGCAAAGTGCCCTCTTGTTATTTCCAGCGGATATTGATGGTTGATGATGAATATTGTATCCTACTCATTACTGCTTGTAACATCATAGGTCTTGACATTTGTGGCCCAGAGATAGTATTTTTCCTTAAGGCCACTCGTTACTTCGCTCCGCCTCATAGGGGTTTCGAACTTGTCAACAAAGCTCCCAGGCTGCACCTTCTAGTGTGGGAGACTTTTATCCTCAACAAAATTTAATGCTGCCGCAACCCCAGTATTTATGACCTGCTCCACCAGCTCTTCTAATTCTTCAACCAATATCGGACTCTCTTGAGTTTTTTTCTTCTCAACTGCCGGTTGACCCCCTGAGTAAGTATATCTTCTTGACTCGTTTCAGATGGTGGATGATTGCATGGTGACATATAAAATAGTATAAAAATAGACAAAAAATATTAAAAGAGAGTTATATTGTGTAGAACTTCCACTTTGGAAGGAGCTACTGGCTCTGTTAATGTGTTTTTAGCAGGGTCATGAGGTTGTGAAGTGTTGCAGGATTACAGAAAAAGAATTAAATTTAAAAAAAGTAATTGCACCTCAATTCACAAGAAATACATTGAAATAAGAACCAAATACACCTTTATATAAAAAGACATGTAACCCATTAAACCATGCACAAATACACAACCAAAGACAAACTAAATACATCGAAAGTATTATTCCTTACGCATTAATAGTTTTTTCTGTATATTCCTCGCTGGGAGACTTCACAATAATTGGTTGATTTTGTAGATGGCTTGATGTTGTTGTCTCTGATGGAGGTGCACATATTTGAAGTGGAAGTCTAATGAAGACAAAAATAAAAAGTTAATATTGAGTAAGCATTTAGTGAAAATGATTAACTCAAAGAATAGAAGATTGAAAGTAAGTTGAAAAAGGCACATGTCGAGTGGTTCTGATTGTGAATGAGTCTTTTTCTGAAGAACAATCATTTTTTGTTGATGAGCTGGTTCATTTAACGATTCTTCTTGTTCCCTAAACCTGAAATACACCAAAATCATCTCAGCAATACACTTTAAGCATTGAATAGAAATATAACTTCTGTTTTATGAGAACTTACATAGTTGTAATTTTTTCTTTTTTTTCCTGTCTTTTTTTTCTTGAATAAAATGTTAAAGGACCTTTTTTCTAAAAAATATATATATGAAATAAGAAGCAGAATATGGTAACACAAGAATTAAGGAAATAGCAATAGAAACAGAAATTACATGTTATCACTTGGCTTATTTACACTGCTCTTGTCATTTATTTTCTTCTTTTTTGCTTCTCTTAAAAATTCTTGTATTTGTTCAGTTCTGACAGTACATGTAAAAGATTATGTTAACAAATAAAATTTTGATGAAAAAGAAAAAATAGCGTTACAATGTATCTTTCTCGTCATTAGATTCAGTTTCTTTTTTAGAAGATGAATTCTCAATAACGTGCTTTCTTTTTTTGGATAGCATCCTGGAAAGCAAATAATTATCAGGCAAACAAACACAACAAAATTGATAAAATATCCCCGAAAGCAATGCATACTTTTTTGTTGGACTGCGAATTTTTTTGTTCAATCTTCCTTTTATTATTTGCTCCAATTCTTCACTTCTGACAATAAATTGAAAATATTCTGTTAATAAATAAAATTTTAATATAAACAGAAAATATAGCATTCTAATGATAATTTCTGAATCTTACTCATCATCAGATTCAGTTTGGTTTTCCAAAGATGAATCCTGAACAATGTGCTTCCTCTTTTTAGATTGCATCCTGGACAGCAAACAGTCATCGGGCAATAAACATAGTAAAAATGACAAAATATGCTGAAAAATAATACTTACTTTTTTGCGTTTCTTATTGATTGTTTCCTTATTTTTGGTGCCTGCTCTGAGTCTTGTTCAGAATCAGACTCAAAGTCAGTACCACTACTACTTTTTGAAGAAGTGTCCTTCTTCTTTTGTGTCTTCTTCTTTTTCTCCTTCTTTTCTTCCTTTTTCATTCTTGTCAATTTCTCTTTCAGTTGTGCTCTCTTGACGACGCCCTAAAATAGGTAAAACATTAGTTTACATCATATATAAAATAAATACACCGAAATTAAAGAAAAAATTTTGTTGAGTTACTATATGTCCCTTAATTTCAGCTTCTATCCTCTTAACCAGTAGCTCTTTATTCCAATGCTGCAACGAGGGTGGTCCAGGGATTGTATCCACTGGCTTGTTTTTGTGTGTGGATTCATGGAAGTATACAATCATGAGAGCATAGAGGCAGCCATCAACGGATTTTTTCTTTTTCAATATGTGCTCACTTATGCCCTTGATAAGGAAGTTGAGGATATGACCATCCCAATTCCACTCACCTATGGTGTCCACATGAAAAATCAGCGGTATGTGGATGGGAGAAACCTTGTTTATGATTGTCAGCAACAAGAACGCATTTGAATGTAGAGCATGAATGTCCTCTTGAACTTAAGCCGAACTTCGTCACCGTCAATACTGATCTCCATCATGGAGTCTGTCAATTGCTTCAAATTTTTGCCTTGGAAGCTTTTATAAACTTCCTTGTCCTCCTTGGTAAGCTTTTGAAATTTAACTTTGCTTGGAAAGAGCGGCCTTATAAAAGCAGCAAAAATGTTTTAATAACACAGATATAATATAAAAATACACCGAAATAATTAACAGAATAGATTACAAAAAATGCAAGTATAACAGTTTATGTAATCAGTTACTAGATGCATTCAAGCCAAGGACAACTCCTATATTTTCCTGGTTGATGCTCAATACACCATAGCAGATGTCCAATATGTTTCTTATCAAATCAAAAGAATATGCCAACTCTTTTAAGAGCTTATGTGGCACATTCATGGGAGGAATATGCATCAAACCACTAAATCTTAATTCCTGGACGATGACTTTCTTTTCATTGCTCATGTTTTGAAATTTATCATGAAGGAGTCTTGTCGAGCATCTCAAATCATGAGTTTTATGTAAACAAATGAGAATCATCTAAATAAACTATATTTATACAAGGAAAAATTGAGTTGGTTTAAGATATATATGCTTACATTATATTTTGGTGCATCAGGGTTCTTGCTTGCCATTTTTTCTGTAAGGAATAAAAAATAAGGTTAATAGATAACAACATCACCAATTACACTCGAATTCACCTGAAATACATCGAAATACCAGCCATATACACCTCTATTTTTTTTATTACATGAGATAATATGAGTTCAAAATGATATTCAACTCAATCAAACATGCATAAAATAACATCAGAAGCACAAGAACAATATTCTGTTTCTAGTTACATAAGGATAGGACAATAACACCAATTACACTCGAATTCACTTGAAATACACTGAAATACTAGCCATATACACCTCTATTATTATTTTGATTACATAAGATAATATGAGTTCAAAATGATATTCAACTCAATCAAACATGCATAAAATGACACCAGAAGCACAAGAACAATATTCTGTTTCTAGTTACAGTAAGGGTAGGACAACAACATTAATTACACTCGAATTCACTTGAAATACACTGAAATATTAGCCATATACACCTATATTATTTTTTTGATTACATGAGATAATATGAGTTCAAAATGATATTTAACTTAATCAAACATGCATAAAATGACACCAGAAGTACAAGAATAATATTCAAGAACAACAGCACCAGTTACACGCAAATTCACTTGAAATATAGCGAAAGTTTCTATTTATACAAACTCAGTTCGAAACATGTAAACATGCACAAAAACACATTCAAATCCCTCAAACACATGAAAATGTATGTTAAACTATACACGAAACAATATGTAAAGCAGTTATCACCGATTGAACAGTATGATGAGAATACTAATATGTACTTTATAGCAAGAACACATAATGAATCTACTAAATAAACAGAAATATAACTATCTACTGTTTTACAATTGAAATGAGAAAGAGAAAAATGAAAAAAAACTAGACGTTTAGTGAGGAGTACCTTGAATAATCTTTCGTCTTTTGTTTCTGTGTTTCTTGATAGAGATTTTGAACTTCTCTTGTAGATTTCTTTGAGTTTTCGCGACGATTTTAACAGATTTTTTAGAGATTTCAAGCGTCGTTTGAATCTTTAGGGTTGGAGTTTTGATCAAGGAAGAAAAAGCATTTTTCATAATAGCGCGGTATTAAACGATTGAGTGAACACTGATGATTGTATTATTGACGGTTTAGAATTTCACTAATGAAATCTCGTTGCAAGTATAGTTTCTAAACCAACAATAATCCTTTTATACAAAAGATTGTTTGTCACAAGTAACAAATCCCTAATTTTATAAACCGAAGTATTCAAACCTCGGGTCGTTCTCCCTAGGAATTACAATAAAGTGTCTTGTTATTGGTTATGAGTTATTTTGGGGTTTTGGATAAGAAGCATGAAAAGTAAATGGCAATGAAAATAAACTAACAACTATAAAAGGCTTTTGGCAAGGTATGAAAATTAGAAGTCCTATCCTAGTTATCCTTCTCAATTGTGATGAGAGTTGTTCATTGCTACCACTTAGTCAACCTCTAACCATGGAGGAAAGTCAAGTGGATGAATTAATTTGATTCCTCAAGTCCTAATCAACTCCTAAAGGAAAGACTAGCTTTAGAGGCATTCAAATCAATTAGCAACTTCTAATTATCAATCAACAAAGGAATTAGATAACTCAAGAGTCACTAATTACTCTACCTAGGTCAAGAGGAACAAAACCTACCCTAAAATCCAACCAAGCATTTTATCAAACACTTGGAAGGCATATAAGAAAAGCATAGTAAATTGATAACAAGAATAAAATCTAACGACAATTATTGCAAAGAATTAACAACAACAATCAAGGAAATTACAATTATCATGAATTACCTCAAATTGCATTATTGAAAGAAAACAAAGGAACAACAATCTATCCAAAACAAAATGAAGAGTTACAATTATTAAAGCACATAACTAGAAAGAGGAGGAGGAGAAGATTAAGAATTGGTAAATGAAAAGTGAATCAAAGCATAAATTAAACCTAGATCTAAGAAGAGAGATTAACCTAAACCTAATCATAATTCTAGAGAGAAGTGAGAGCTTTTCTCTCTAAAACTAACTCTAAACTAATCCTAATTATGCTATATGCTAGATTGATTTCTCACATTCATCCGTGGAGATGCTTTGCTTGTTGTATGAATCCCAAGAATCTATCTTTTGACGGATGGTTGCTTGAAGTCGATCCATTTCTTCCTTGAAACGATCCCTTAATTCTTGTTCCGCTTTACTAACATAAGTAGGATCATATTGCTCTTGGATTAATGGACATTGATATGCTTCCATGGAGGTCTGTGGCAGAGAGGGGAAATCATGATATAGTTGGAAAGGAGATTCATCAAAGCTTTGAGGTGGGAAGTTATTTTGGTTATTGGTAGAGGGTAGAATTATACGGGACGTAAATTCTTGGAGGGTAGAGGTGAAACTCATGAGTGCGGTTTGGAGCTCTTCTTGCTCTTGAAGAATGATACCAAGTGTATCATTCATGGGGACTTGGGTTGGAGGGTAAAGATGTTGGAGTGGTGGTGATTCAAGGGTTGCTTGTTCATAATCGTCACAAGGGTATGCATAGGGGAAAAATAAACTTGGATCATATGTAGGCAATTGGTGGAAATAAGATGTGGGTTGAGAATATGGTGTATAGAATGATGGTGGTTGAGTGGTATAACCATGATAAGAATCATCATATCCGTAGGAATGATATGCATTATAAGAAGGATTACCATCATAGTAACTTGAAGGGGAAGGTTGCCATGATGATTGCTCATATGGATGTGGTTCCCTTCCTAAGAATTCATCTCTCCCATAATGTGAGCCATCATTCAAGTTTTCCTCGCCTACAACGTAGTCATAGTCATATTCGAAATCATAAGGACGAGAATTCATAGTGGCAAATAGGAACAAAACTAATGGAGATCTAATGAAAACTAACAAACAAGCAAAAGACAAATATATCTACAATATTCACATATTTACATTAACAAAAAACATGGCACTCATGTGCACTTCCCCGACAACGGCGCCATTTTGATGAATGAATTTTTGCCGGTATAGAAATTATCAAGTAATCAATCGTAGTATAGTCTAAACCGACGCAAAATCCATCATCAAACAATTCTACAATCTATAACCGAGAGTATTAGTCCCGAGTCGTTCTTCCCTAGGAATGCTACAAGGATGCATGTTATTGGTTAAGTGGTCTTTTGTGGCTTGAAGAGTGTGGCATAAAAGTGCTAATAAAAGAAAACAACAATCAATCAATATTAAAAGCCTTGGCCAAGGTTGAACATTGGAAGTTCCATCACTATAGCTTCCTTCAATTGTGATAACAAAGGAGTGTTGCTTCACTTAGTTAACCCCTAATTATAGAGGAAAGTCAAGTAAAAGTAACTAACTTGAGTCACAAGTCCTAGTCTTACCCTAGGGAAGTCTAGCTTTAGTGCACTCTAAGTCAATTAACAATTCTCAATTCTTAATCAACAATTGACATCCATTATTCAAGTGTCTCCAATGACTCAACCACTAGGCCAAGTGAGGGGATGCTACTCCATATCTAAAGTTGGCATTTTCTCAAACATTTGGAGAGCAAGAATGAAAGACATAGTAAAATTGAGAAGAGGTTTAGAATCAAAGTGATTCAACACAAGAGATTAACAAGAATCAACAATGAACAACAATGAAAATGAGATCTTCAATGAATTAATAGAATCCAAAACAACAAAGTTAAATCTAAGATCTATGAGAATTGAACAATTACAAACACTAATTGAGATTAGAGAAGATGATCTACAACATGAACAAAGTAAAGTGAGAGTTGCAATAGATTTCACCAAGGAATGGTTGAGAATTGAGAAAATGAAGATGAATCCTAGAGAGAGGTTGGAGTTTCTCTCTCTACAAATGTAACTAACTAAAAATATCTGAGAAAACTTGTAAAAATGAGTCTATGGATGTGAATGTGTGTTAATCCCCTTCAATCCTTGGTTCTTATATGCAATTTGGTGCCAAAGTTGGTTGCTGAAACCTTCCAAAATCGCCAGGCACGTGTTGCAATAACAGAATCACGTGCGGACTACGACGCGTGCGCGCACGGTACGCGTGCGCGTCCCTAGTCGATTCTGCAATGTGCGCGCGGGCGCCTTGTGCGCGTGCGCGTGCTTAGTCGAGATCAATTCTTTGGCTTTTGTGCTTCTCTCCACTTGCATGCTTTCTTCTTTGCTCCTTTGATTCATGCCTAGCCTATTTCAACCCTGGAATTACTAGCAAACACATCAAGGCATCTTATGGAATCAAGGAGAAATTAGAATTCATCAAAATAAGGCTTAAAAAGCATGTTTTTACACTTAAGCACAAATACGGGAGAGATAACAAAACCATGCTAATTCATAGGCTAAATGCGAGAAAAGGTTATCAAAATACTCTAAATTCAATACAAGATAAACCCTAAAAATGGGGTTTATCAAACACGTGTTTACACGCATGTTAATATAAGAGATGTTTTTGTTGGGTTTTGGCCAACTTGTATGAACTTGTACGCCAAAAAGACTTGTATATGTAGCAGACCTGAATTTTTTATTAGTCATTATCTTTTTTCTCTATTAAGGCTTTCTCTTCTTTCGTATACTTTACACATTCTTCTTTATTCTTCAAGTTTAGAAATTTAGTTTAATTTTAAAACCAGCTAGAAAATTATATTAATTAAATAATTAGTTAATATTATTTAAGAACTACAAAATATAATTTGAATGTAACGCTATTTCATTTTAACTAATGAAAGGTTAAACTCAAAATATATATATATATATATATATATATATATATATATATATATATATATATATATATATATATACTTTTAGGTAGTGTTTGGTGGAGAGACAAAGACAGAAAGACTGAGAATGAGAGACAAAGACTAAAAGACAGAGATTGAAATAAATCCCAGTATTATGTTTGGTACAAAGTGAAAGACAGAAATTGAAACAAGAATAAAATTCTAATTTAATTTGTACAATGAGTAAATTGGAATTAATTAATTGAAATGAATGTATTTTAGGTATAAAATGTTATTAAAGTTTCAGTCTCTATCTCTAAAAATTTTAGTCTCCTGTATCCCCACTTTTTGAAGGTACTAAAATACTGAAATTTTGGGGACAGAAACAGAAATTTTAGTATCAATCTCTGAATCAACAAACATGATATGAGTCTTAGTCTCTCAGTTTCTGTCTCAATATCTCAAAACAAGCGCTACATTAGAACTTATGGCTTATAATCTTAAACATTTAAAAGACTTACATAGCCTAACGTTTCTTTTTTTTTAAAAAAAAACCTTTCATTTATTAATTAAGTATCTCAATTTTAAATATTATATTTATCATATTCATTTTATTTTTTAAAAAATAATTATCACACAATTTTTGTAACTTTTGGTTATTTAAAGTAGTTTTTACATCATTTCATAAATCTACCTAACGATACTATTAGCTTCTAAAAAACAAATTGAAAATAAACATTAAAAAAATGAAAGAAAATGGATCTTCTTAATTGTTAAAAAAATTAAGAGGGTAAAGTGTGATCTCTAATCCTTCATTGTGCTCTCTCTCATATTTATTTTTAGTCATACTTATAAAATTAATGGTGAGAGATCACACTTTATTCCCTCAATTGTTAAAAAAAATTGAGAGGATCTATTTCTACTACCATATACATGCTATATCTGTCACAAAATATATATATATATATATATATATATATATATATATATATATATATATATATATATATATATATATACATGCTATTTCTTTTCTGTCTAAAAGTGAGTCTTAGTTTTTCTTTTCTTTTTATTTGTTTTTTATATCAAGAAAGTGAGTTTAGTTTTAAATTGCAAACAGGAGCTACAACCTGCAATTTTTTCATGATCAGACAGGAACCAGAACAATAAGCAGTTTGTGAATAAAAATATAACAAAGGTTTCAACTTGACAGGGAGCACCAAGGAATATTAAGTAAACTCTTATGGGTTATTAATGAGTTACTTGTAGTATCTCCTTGTGTAGTTACTGTATTATTATAAATACAAGGCAATGCAATTCTGAACTGTTCCTATAAATTGGTGAAATAATGTTGTCTGGGGTGAATTCTTCATATGAGAAGAGTTGGACAAAAAAAGGAGCCACATATTTGAGTGACATAAAGAGAAAACAGTAATTGCTAGCTACATGTACAAATCAAGGTACATATATCCTAAATCACCCTGAAATGAAAAGTTACACAAAAGTAGGTATTGATATTCATCATCATTAGCCCAAGGAACATCTCCTACAAGGCACTGCTAAAGGAGGAATTTACTCATTTAATCACTTGATTGTCCCAAAGAATGTTGATCCTAAAGCTGTTGAAAGAAGATATGATACACCTATTAAGCCTTTTTCCAAACTTGTATGCAATTCAACTAATAAAAATCAAGATTCTAGTTCTACCTTGTATAAGAACCTGAATAGCAATGCTACTATGGGTAAAATTCTTGATTTTGAATCTTCCTGCATGGTTCCTAATTCTACTTGTATTCCTAACTCTTTCTCTTCTAATTTTCTGCATGATAATAACTCTGCCACTCATAAAACATCACTTCTTAATATTGGTAAACAAAAACAACCTTTAGCTCTCTTACTGCACAAACCAAGTCAGATAATGATTTTGAACTATGCCACAAGAGATTGGGCATAGTGCTATTAAACTGTTAGTCTAGTTATGAAATAGTGTGGTCTAGCTGAAAATAGAATCTTCCATAGACTCTCATGCCCTTATACACATGAGCAGCAAGGAAGCATAGAAAGAAAACATAGACACATTTCAGAAACAGGTTTATCTTTATTAGCCACTGCTTCTCTGCCATTAAAATTTTGGGATGTTGCTGTTGCTACTGCTGTTTATTTAATAAATAGACTTCCCACACCTGTACGTAATCATAAGAGTCCTTTTGAACTTTTGTATAATCGAATTCCAGATTATAATTCTCTAAGAGTATATATGGTACAGAAATAGTCTTGCCTTCTGGTACAGCACCAAAGGGATGGACATCATTCTGATTCTGGAACAGCACCAACTATATCAATTTCTGGTACAGAAATAGTCTTGCCTTCTGGACCCCAAAGGGATCAATCCTCAAGCACTAACTCTAATACACACTCAATGGTAACAAGGAGCAAGTCAGGCATCATCAACCTAAGACTTTCATAACAACACATTGATTTGGTGAATGAAGTGCCAAAGACAGTTGGAAGCATGCGATGGACATGGAATTTAGAGCTTTAACAAAATGTCAGACATGGACTCTTGTTGACCCTCCATCAGATCCTAAGATACAAAGCAAGGTTAGTAGCCAAAGGATTTCACCAAGTGGAAGGTATGGACTATGAAGAAGTATATAACCCAGTTGTGAGACCAACCACCATTCGAGTCATTATTACAATTGCTCTTACTCAAGGTTGGGTAATGAGACAATTCGATTTTGACAATGCATTCTTAAATGGGAAGCTACTAGATCAGGTATACATGACACAGCCTCAAGGATACTCCATCTCAAGGTCTACCAAAGTGTGCAAACTCCACAAAGTGATCTATGGTTTAAAACAGGCACCAAGAGCTTCGTACCTTACTCTTCCTGCTACTTTAAAAGATTTTGGGTTTAAAAACACTTCTTCAGATATTGCCTTATTTGTTAGAAAATCACCAAATTCTGTTATCTTTATGTTAATCTATGCGGATGACATAGTAATTACAGGTTCAGGCTCGAATGAGATTAATACATTAATTGCAGACTTGAATCAGATTTTTTCACTGAAGGAATTAGGCAAATTTAGTTATTTCCTAGGACTAGAAGCTGAATTTCTTCAATCTGATAAACAACTCCTTTCTCAAACTAAATATACTAATGATCTTCTTCAAAGAGCAGGAATGAAGGAAGCCAAACCGATGCCAACTCCAATGGTTTCGTCCCTGAAGCTGCACAGTGGTGAGTCTGAGCCTTGCAGTACCTAAGAATAACAAGACCAGACATTTCTTTTACTGTAAACAAGTGCTCTCAGTTCATGCACAAACCAACTCTTGAGCAATGGAAGGCGGTGTGTTAAGATACTTGCAAGGTACAATGAGGCAAGGACTGATCTTTTGCAAATGTACTGACTACAGACTGGGCATCTGATTTAGACGATAGAAGGGCTACCAGCGGGTACTTTGTTTTTCTTGGAAGAGTGGAAACAAGTCAAAGGCGAGTAGATCTACCACTGAGGCAGAGTACAGGTTTATTGCAACTGCTAAACAGAGGTGATGCAATTCAGCAACTTCTCAAAGAGCTTCAAGTCCCTCAAAGAACTTGTCATCCTGCTGTCAATCCTATAATGCACACTCGATGCAAACATCTAGAGACTGATCTGCACTTCATCAGGGAACTTGTGAATAGAAAGCAATTGTATGCCATTAACATCCCTGCTCATGATCAATTAGCAGACTTGCTGACAAAGCCCTTGTCTGTCATGCTGTTTGAGAAGCCCAACTAAGCTTGAGGGGGGTGTTAAGGAATGATATCATAAGTACTAGTATACTTAGAGAGTAAGGTAGCAGCAAAGTCAGTTGGTTAGAACTAGCTTCTTCATACTTTCTTGTTTTAGTTAGTTAGAGTTAGTCTCAACAAGTGGGCATATATGTGTGAAACATTACACATTACAATTCTCTCAATCTACAATTTCACATACACTTTTATTGCTGCAAGAATCTTATTAAATATGAATGAATTTAAGCGGTTTGAATGAAATAAAGAAAGCAGCAGTGCCTGTTTGTTGCAGACATGTGAAATTCATGGTGGGGATTATGAACTCATCTACTCTATGATTATATCTGGCCACCTGCAGCTGCCACCAAATACTGGCTTCTCTCAAAATAGAGGAAGAGGAAGGTTTGAAATACTGCCACCAGACATTGCTTCTCTCAAAATCTCGAGTGTACTTTATGGTTTATGCTGTTTGCGTATTCAATAGGAAATCGCCAACAACAAAAACTACATGGTCTATCAGTCCCATATCTTCAATAGGAAATCAAACTAAAACTTCTGGAGATCCAAATAAGATCTTCCAATGCAAAATTTTTCAAGATGTAGTCATAATTGCGTACATGTCTGCTCTTTTTGTTTGTAACAAACCATTTGTTGAGTCTCCAGCAAAATTTGGACTTCTAATAGATACAAAGTAATATGAAAATTGAACACTACCCACAATAATGCACTAACTATAACAAAACTAATATGAAAAAATATGATATGATTACTCTATATAATATGATGTGAATTAATTTTTTTTCTTATTTTTGATGATGTTTCAATTGCAATACTACATAAATATATATAGTATCATCTATGCTATAATTGTAACACCCTACCATACAGAGTCTTATGTTTAAGTCATAATTCAGAGATGGCATGGTATTACGACCTCTAAAATAAAAATTTTAGTACGTATAGTAATATGAATGATTGATTATAACTAGGAGCCTTTGTAGAAAAAGGGGTAAACAAAAACCGCAACTCAAAAGCGCAACACTCCAATCGTTAACGTAGCGAACAAGGATAACCAACGCGTGATTATATATATACAAAGGAGTGTCAAAAACAGGAATATCAAGACTCAAGATCTGGCTGCGAAGATAACCGGTCCGAGCATAGCAATATATACATATGATAAAATAAGGAAAACCCCAAAGGAAACCCAAAGGGACACAAAAATAGAAACCTATTCTCCAAAATCTCCCATAAGAGGAGTCATCACAGATTGTATTATTTAGTGGAGATAAAAGTATCTAAGCAAAACATATAAACCAAAACATAGCCCCGAGAACAAAGGATCTTCGCAAATCTAGAAGTCTCCAGCATGCCTCAACGGGAAGCCTCACGTCCTGCATCTGAAAACCACAAAATCCGCATGGGTGAGAACCAGAGGTCCCCAGCATGGTAACAGCTTCCACATATATAATACATAATAATGGAGGAAAGTCGAAGGCAATCCTAGAACTTCCTCCAGATAATATCAAAGCTTATAAACAAGCTAAACCATAAAGGGCATCTGACTAAAGATACTTCAGTCTAACTAATACTTCCCTTTCCAATTCCTTCAAACCTCCCAACCACCAGCAGGAGTATAATGTAGCAAACACAGTTATATCAAACAAGGAATATACAAATAGGAACAATTAAGGCATTTAGACAATTAGCAAGTAATATGCAGTCAAATAGGCAATCTCAAACAATTCATATAGTATGCATATGATGAATGCCTGTCCCTAGTGGCCGATGATATCATCTGTCGGTTACAGAGCCAACCCGACAAGTCCTGGCAGTTAACCATTGGACTGTCCCTCTGTCGTGTCTCCCCAACTCGAGTTATACTCAATATAAACTTGATCATAATCATGATCCATATCCATCACCTTCACTGGTGAATATTTATGGGGGTGAGCTCATCCGGGGCTTTCACAGTGCCCGGCCACCCTGACGACATAGGGTCAAAAGAGCTTCGAGTCTCAACCTGGAGCACGTGGTGGCTAGCCACTGCTTCCTCCCAGGAAAACTCTCATCTCCAACAGTAGAAGTGCAACATTCACAATTCATTCAACAGCATATATGCATTTATACATAGCCATAATCATGGCTCCGCCGTAACACGGTAATAGTCCAGCCATCCGGCTCACGGTTAAATCCATAACCAGCCGTTTCATTAACAATTACAGCCTTTCGGCCCATGGCATAACAAGCACTTCCACCACCATCCTCCGCATCTCACATATTCATGCTTGATCCTCATTGATCATCCATTTTTCCCTTGCTTCACTCGCAAGTTACCACATTCACTAGCCCTTCTTCTCATAGCTAGACATATCATAATGATTTAAGACATAAGTGGTGAGATCGGAGGCTTAGAAGTATGAGATTTGGCTTTTAAAACTCAAAAATCAACTTTGGGATGAAAACAGGGCCACGCGTACGCGCACTCCACGCGCACGCGTGGATGGCCTCGAAAACTCATCGATGCGCAAGCGTCATGCACGCTAACGCGTGGATTAAAATTTTGCCAATCGACGCGCACGCGTCAACCACGCGTACGCGTGGGTGTTCTCGTGCCCCAGGAACAACACCGGCACAGTTCTGGCATAACTCTCTGGAAAATGGCTAGGCATTGGGTGCAGCACAATCGGCGCGCCCGTGCACATCACGCGCACGCGTGGATGGCGCTTTCTGGAAGAACGGCGCGTACGCGCCAAGTGCGCCCACGCGCAAGGGGTCATTCTGCTAAAAATTTTTCTAAGTTAAAAGCTGCAAAATTCACAGATTTAAACCCCAATCTTCCAACGGACATAACTTCCTCATTTTAAATCGTTTTTCACCCGTTCTTCGAACGGCATGGACATCCCGGATCCAATTTCATTTCTAAATAAATTTGACACAAAACAGAGATCCATAGTCCAAGTTATGTCCCGTCAAAGTATGCCCAAAAATCATATTTTTCATACAAAACAACAAAGTGCCATTTTCAAAACAAGTCATTTCCAACTCATTTCAAAATCAACCAAAACATGCCAATTTCATCCCTTTTCTTTGAAATCAATCAAAATATATCAAATTCAACATCAAGCCTCCTCAACTCACACATTGACACTTTACCACAAATTACCAAAATCACTATCTCATCATTTTAACCCACTTCACCCAAGTGGCTCAAACCCAAACACATTGACATATCATATACTCTTTCTCATGCCAATTCTCAACAACACCAATTCTAATAAATCATCATTGTACACAATTAACATCATACTCACCACCAACATGGTTCAACCCACAATTCAACCATAACCAATCATCAAGCATATATCACAACATGCATATTCCTCATACATCATACCATCAAGGCATCATTAATCATCATCACATATATGACCACATCATATATATCAACCATTCAACAACATCAACAATTCAATGCCTATCTTAGGGCCTCTAGCCTAAGTATTTCCTGCCACATTACATATTAGATACGGGAAACCGAAACCATACCTTAGCCGATTTCCCAAGCTCAACCGGAGCACTTCCAAATCACTTATCCACAAGCTCTCAAGGCCTCAACACCTCCAAGAACAGATTTTTCACCACTAAATCCCTTTTTCAAGCTTTTTCAAAATCACCAATCAAGCTCCAATATCCACACATACACAACCTAAGCCACAACCATCATACCCATACACAACATCTCAAAACCCAAACATCATAAAACAACAAAATTACACTAGGGTTGAGAATCTTACCACACCCAAGGTCCAAGGAGACAAGATTAACCTTCTCCTTCAAGAGAGTTGGGTCCTATAACATCAAAGAGCCCAAAATCTCAACATCTTTGCTCATAAAACTCGAAAACAAGGCTGGAATTTCGAAGAGCAAAACGTGACTTACCTCAAGATTAATTGTATAGGTTTTGTAGAGCTCTCCGCGGTGAACGTGTGGCCACAAACGGAGCGGCAATCAGAGCTCTAGATCAAAAGTTATGGTGGTTTGAAGATCAACCAAGGGAGAGAACTTGAGAGAGTGTTCTTTCCTCCATGGCCTCTCTTTTTCAGCGTGAATTGAGTGTTGTGAGGAGAGAGAATGCTGAAAACTAGGGTTTTGGTTTAGTTATGTTGGGCCAAGGGCCCACTTTAGGTCCGGTTGACCCGGTTTGGCCCGTTCGGTCCAATCTTGGTCCGAATCCTATTAAATTGGTACCAAAATTCTCGTCTCAGTCTCCTCTATCACATTTAGCCATAAAAATCACATTTTAGGCTTTCTAGAATAAATTCTCATTTATAGATTAATTAGCCGTTAATTAACCGGGTTTAACAATAATTTCAATGAAGAATAAAATCTTCTTATGAAAACTCCCTACAAGTTCTCTCCTATTAAAACTCCGTACAAACCTTATTTTTCTCTCTAAATTTATTTAGCCTTCCTGTATTCTCACAATTTTTCGTCTCGATCACAATTTTGAACGAAAAAATTGTAGTAGTCGTATCTGATTGCATCATCTTAATAATGACTGCCTACGTACCCTTTACCAGGATTAAACGAAACGTAGTTCCTTTATTCGCCATGTAATACTTAACATGGAATAATGTTGAGCAAATCCAAGCAACGTTGGAATTTGTTTTTTGACACTACTTTAATCAACATGTCTGCTGGGTTTTCGTTTGTGTGTACCTTCACGAGAGAAATGTCACCTTCTCTATAATATCACGCACAAAGTGATACCTAACATTAATATGCTTGGTATGAGCATGATGAATCTGATTTTTAGCCAAAGGAATCACACTTTGGCTATCACAACTAAGATTCACACAATCTTACTTAAGACCCAAATCATCTAGAAGACCCCTTAACTACAATGCCTTCTTCACCCCTTCTGCTACTGTCATGTACTCAGTTTCTGTAGTAGATAGTGCCACTATAATCACCAACTAACCAGAACACCATAGATTTTATATACATAACTAGTTGTAGATCGTCGTTTGTCTAGATCACCAGCATAATCAGAATAAAAAAAATCACTAATTTGACATTATGATTTACCACCAAAGCATAAACCTATGCCAATGGTACCCTTCAAGTATCTTAATATCCATTTGAATGCTTCCCAGTGTGTCTTTCCGGGTTTGCCACAAACCTGCTAACAACACTAACTGCTTGTAAAATATATGAGCGTGTGCATACCATAGCGTACATTAGGCTGCCTACAGCACTTTCGTAAGGTACATTCTCCATGTAAGCCTTATCTTCTGCTGTTATAGGAGATTGTTTACCTAAGAGTCTGAAATGTGGAGCCAATAGAGTCACACCAACTTAGTATTTTTCATGCCAAACTTTTCAATAACCCGTTCAATGTAGCCTTTTTGGCTCAAGAACAACTTTTTGACTTGATCTCTCTCTTATAATCTCCATGTCTAAAATTTTTCTCGTAGCACCCAAATCCTTTGCTTCAAACCCTTCACCAAGTTGAAACTTTAACCTATCTATCTCCACTTTGCTCTTGGAAGTAATGAGCATGTCATCCACATAAAATAAAAGATAGATATAATCACCTCTAGGAAGTTTACGAATATATACACAATAATCATAGTTACTTCTAAAAAAACCTTGTTTTAAAATGAAAAAATCAAATCGCTTGTACCACTGCCGAGGAGATTGTTTCAATCCATAAAGCGATTTCCTCAAGCAACCAACCTAACCTTTTTTACCCTCAACTTTGAAATCTTCAGGTTGATACATGTAAATTTCTTTCTCTAAATCACCATATAAGAACGCTGTCTTCACATCTAGTTATTCTAACTCAAGATTGCCATGAGCTATAAGACTTAAAAGCATCCAATGAAAGTGTGTTTCACCACAGGAGAAAATATATCATTATAATCAACTCCTTTCTATGCGAATTCCTTGACCACTAATCTAGCCTTGAATCTTGTACCATCTGATTTAGTATGATCTTTTTTTCTTTTACACACCCACTTACAACTAATAGCAGTCTTTTCCACGGACAATGAGACCACCTCCCATGTCTTTTTTTATGAAGAGACTGCATCTCTTCTTCCATAGCAACCAACCAGCTCTCACTATCTTTGTCCTTGATAGCTTTTTTGAAGGTGATTGGCTCATCATCCTTCACCGAGAATGCATACTTTACCAAATTTAACTGTCTATAATACCTCAGAAGCTTGTCTGACCCAAGTTTCTGTACAAGTTTGTAATTCCTCTTTGGCCTAATGGATGCCAAAGAATCCTGATGTTGTTGTTGTAATACATGTGTATTTTTCCGTTGAATCTCCTTATGATCAAGTTCATCATCCTCCTCATCTTTGTGAGTAGCAGTAAGATGCTCTACCTGAACATGACTAGAGTCTATTGGTTGGTTTTTAGACTCTATCTCCACCACTTGATTATTTATAGTTTTTCCAACATCACCATAATATGAAGTCATAATTTTAGACAAAGCTACCATGGAACTTTCATTAAAGGTCACATCCCTACTGATTACAAACTTAGAATCATTTACGCTCCAAAAACGATAGTCTTGAACCCCTCTTGGATACCCTAAAAAGATTGCCTTCTTAGCTCTTTCATCAAGTTTATTGTCTTTTGACATGATAATAAGCCGTGCATCGAAATCTGAGTTTCTCGTAATCTGCATGTTTTCCTAATTACACCTTATAAGGTGTGCTCCATCTAAAGAAGAATATGGAGATCGATTCACTATATAGCACACTGTAGCAACTGACTCAACCCACCATTCTCTGTCTAATCCAGAATTAGAGTGTATACATTTTGCCTTCTCAAGTAGTGTACGATTCAGTCTTTTCGCGACTCCATTCTGTTGTGGTGTGTCTCTAACTGTCCAATGTCTCACAATACCTTCCTGATCGCAAAACTCCTTGAAAGCTCTATCTGTATGCTCTGTGCCATTATTAGATCGCAGAGATTTTAGCTTTCCACTTGTTCAGTTTTGAACTATTGCTCTCCACCGCTTAAAATTGTTGAATACCTCATTCTTATGCTTGAGGAAGTAAACCCAAGCATACTTGAATAGTCATCAACAAATGTAACAAAGTACTTGGAATCACCCTTGGAAGTAACTTTAGTCGGACCCCAAACATTAGTATGCACATAGACTAACAATTCTCTGCTTTGTGTTTTGCTTATAGAAAATTTCATCCTGTGTGCCTTTCCATATACACAGTGTTCATAAAACTCAATTTGTGATTTCTTCATATTTTTCAGCAAACCTTTTTTGCTAAGCAATGATAGACCCTTTTTCGACATATGCCTAAGCCACATGTGCCAAATTCTCGTACAGTCTGTTTGGTCTTTACTTCTACTGATTCTAACTGGTAGCTCACCTGTAACAGTTGTCTCTAAAAGAGGATAAAGATTACCATGACAAACCCCCTTCATCATTACCAAAGAACCACGAACAACTTTTAAAACCCCATTTTCAGCAACCATTTTGCAATCATTTTTCTCTAACAACCTATAGAGATCAGATTTTTTCGCAAGTCAGGAATATGTTTCACATCTTTCAAGGTTCTTATAACTCCATCATGCATCTTGATTCTTATAGTACCTATCCCTACAGTTTTGTAAGCATGATTGTTGCCCATCAAAACTGTGCCGCCATTAGTGCTTTGATAGATAGTAAACCACTTCCTATTTGGACACATGGTGAGAAGCTCCAGAATCAAACATCCATTTACCAGATATCTCGTAAGAATCATCTATTATACAGTAATAATCTTCATCATCATTTGAGATGTAACTCGCTTCTTGTTTTTCTTTTGAGTTGTCGTTGTTTTATTTCTTGGAATTTATCTTCTTATTTGGACAATTTGCTTTAAAATGTCCAGACTCACCACATTTAAAGCATGTTCTTTCTGCGTGAGGTCTAGATTTTAGTCTAGACTTTCCACGCTTACCTTTTCCTCTTTCATTACTCCTCCCTCTAGCTGCAAACAATCCGTATTCTTGATCATTATACTCTCTTCCATTTGAAGACGACATTACACTCGTAGCAATTTTACGTAGATCATCCATTAAAAGTGATGCCCTCGTCTCATCCATGCTCAGAGTGTCACCCACCAGCATCAAAGTCTGCACTATATTTTCATAGGACTTCGGTAATGAAAGTAATAATATGAGTGCCTGATCCTCATCATCAATCTTCACATCTATATCCTTCAAGTTTGATATAATCCTATCAAACTTATTGATATATTCTCGGATTGAGGTGCCTTCCTCCATCTTGCATGTATACAATTTGGATTTTAAGTAGATCCTGTTAGTTAGAATTTTGTCATGAAATTACTCTCTAAATTTAACCAGACACCTGCTGCAGTTGCTTCTTCATACACCAAGAAAGCAACATCCCTCTCAAGGCATAAGATTATCACAGCCCGCGCTTCAAGATCTAATTCTTTCCAATCCTCATCCTCCATATCCTCTGGCTTTTTCTCTTTTTTTGCCAGCGCCTTGTGCAATTTCTGTGATATAAGCAAATTTTTCATTTGCATCTTCCAATAGGAAAAATCATTTTCCCATTAAACTTTTCGATTTCATATTTGCCTACTTTGACATTTTTACTAGTAGAAGCCATTGCATTCAAACTTGAATTTTATCACTCAAATAATGAATAATATAATATTGACTCTTGATACCAGTTGTTGAGTCTGCAACAGAATTCGGACTTCTAATATATACAAAGTAATATGAAATTGAACACTACCTATAATAATACACTAACTATAACAAAACCAATATGAGAAAATATGATGTGATTACTCTATATAATATAATGTGAATTAATTTTCTTTCTTATTTTTGATGATGTTTCAATTACAATGCTACAGAAATATATATACAGTATCATCTATACTATAATTTCAATGAAGAAGAATAAAATTCTCCTATGAAAATTCCCTACAATTTCTCTCCTATTAAAACTCTTTACAAACTTTATTTTACTCCCTAAGTTTACTCTTAGCCTTCCTATATTCTCACACCATTAATTTTCATCAAATTATCTTCTAAGTTGTTTGTAACCCTATTGAGACTTTTCTATCAATACTTTAGCAATTAAAGAAGCAATAACAGTTAAGAAAAGAGAGACTTACCTAACTTTTGCATCTTAGTATCAAAAGTCTGTTGAACATTAGAAAGAGGAATGCTACAATTTTCGACACAATTAGTTATCTCTTGCTGCCTTCTGCTCCTATCAAAGCACTCATACACACATTTGAAATATGCTTTCTTGAAAGGTCAAAATTCTATCAAATAATGGACTATATAGAATCAAAAGCTGCTTCTTCAAAAAAAGAAGGAACTTGGAGAGTGGAACTGACATGGTCTTAGATAGGGGCAAGGCTATTTTGAGCAGCTACATTGACTTCATCAAGCTTCTGCCTAAGTCCCT
This sequence comes from Arachis hypogaea, assembly GCF_003086295.3. Classification (NCBI taxonomy): domain Eukaryota; kingdom Viridiplantae; phylum Streptophyta; class Magnoliopsida; order Fabales; family Fabaceae; genus Arachis; species Arachis hypogaea. Next base: position 92,989,951 of record NC_092041.1, on the reverse strand, counting down.
GTTGAGCAAGATGCTCTTCAGCTCCTGCAAATTGATCCATCCTATTCACTATCAACAAATACCTTTTTACATCTAGTTTCAGAATTCGAGTGCCAAAAGAGGGAAAAATCCCCCATGAATTTGAAGAGTAATACATAGGAAAATATTGAAGTTTGCAATTGCAATTGAAATTGAAATTGAATACAAAACAGGGATTGGGGTGCAGCTAAGGTTACGAAAACCGAACCGATTAAATGACTGGTTTATTGGTTCAATAATAAACTCTCACCAAACAAGCAGAATACACGAGAAGAGAGACGAGAGATACTAAATTATAATAAACTCTAACTACCCTAATACCAAATATTGTTAAAAAAATCTAACTACCTTCCACTATGTCTGCACTATCTAACAACATTTAAATCTCTAACAACCTTTAAAACATGGTTGAGACCATGCTTTCGCCTCCCTGATTGATGAAACTTGATCTTCTGGGAGCTGCCAAAGTGCACGGCGCGCGGGAACATAAAGGAAGTTTGGTAACATTGAAGACTGAAACTATGTTTGCTTTTTTTTTGAAACAAAAATTATTCTCCACATCCAAACAATTTTAACTTCTAAGTTCATCAAGTGATTTAGATCATGCGCTTCACTTTTCCGTTTTCTTCTCCCCTTACGCTGCTTCTTCTTCTTTTATTTCAAATTCACGTATTTTTTCTCCTTTTTTATTATTTTTCACTTTTATTACCGTCGTCGCCAACACCACCACCACCTCCTCCTCCTCTTCCTTCTCATTTTCCTCCCCCTCTTTCTTCTTCTTTTCTCATTGGAATTTCTTCTCATCCTTTCTTTTTATCCTTCTCCTCCTCCATCATCGTCATCATCATCACCATCATCATCATCATCATCATCATCATCATCATCATCATCATTGTCGTCTTCTTCTTATATATATCGTCATTATCGTTATCATCGTTATTGTTATTGTTATTGTTGAATTTTTGCTATATTGATGATGTTGTCTGATCTAAAATTGATTTTGAATGTGTTTTTGTTCACGATTCAGTCTTATTTGTGTACTTATTTTCGAACTGAGTTTATATGTCGCAACCATTATGTAATTTCGGTTTATTTTTGAGTTAACTGTGTTGCAATTGTTATGTAATTTCGGTTCATTTATGAGTTATATTATATCGCAATCCATTATGTAATTTTGGTTCATTTCTGAGTTAATTGCGTCGCAAGCATTATATAAGTTCGATTTATTTCTGAGTGAATTAAGGTGCATTTGGACTCATTGTCCTACACAATTCAAAACTCTTTTTCCTCTTTCTCTTCATCTTCTACTGCTTCTCCTTCTTCTTCTTTTTCATCTTTTTCTTCTTCATCTTCTCCTTCTTTTTTCATTTTCTTATAGTTTTTTTGTTTCATTCTCTTAAGAGGAATAAAATCAAGAAAAAGAGAAGAAAATATCAAACAAAAAAGAAGAAGAAACATATTAATGACGTTGTCTGATCCAAAATTAATTTTGAATGTATTTTTGTTAATGATTCAGTCTTGTTTGTGTGCTTGTTTTCGAACTGAGTTTATGTGTCGCAATCATTATGTAATTTTGATTCATTTATGAGTTAATTGTGTACAATTGTTATGTAATTTCGGTTTATTTCTGAGTTAATTGTGTCGCAATTCATTATGTAATTTCGGTTCATTTCTGAGTTAATTAAGGTACATTTAGATTCGTTGTCCTGCACAATTCAAAACTCTTTCTCCTCTTCTTCTACTGCTTCTTCTTCTTCTTTTTCATCTTTTTCTTCTGCATCTTCACCTTCTTATTTCATTTTCTCAAAATTTTTTTAATTTATTCTCTTGAAAGGAATAAAATAAAAAAAAAGAGTAAAAAATATCAAACAAAAAAGAAGAAAAAACATATTAATAGTGTTGTATGATCCAAAATTGATTTTGAATATGTTTTTGTTCATGATTTAGTCTTGTTTGTGTGTTTGTTTTCAAATTTAGTTTATGTGTCGCAATCATTATGGTAAATTTCAGTTCATTTCTGAGTTAATTATATCGCAATTATTATGTAATTTCGGTTCATTTATAAATTAATTGTGTCATAATCATTATATAATTTCGATTCATTTTTGAGTGAATTAAAATACATTTGAACTCATTATCCTACACCATTCAAAACTCTTTTCTCATTATCCAAATAATGGTTTATATATATATATATATATATATATATATATATATATATATAATGGTTCAAGAATAAACTAAACTAAAACGGTCATTGTCTAATTGTTTATATTTAATATTAATAATAATAAAATTAATATTAATATATTATATGTAAATACTCTTCAATACAACATAGTCTCACCAAAAATAAAACAAAAACTCTGGAAATTTGCTCCTTTGTTTTAAATACTAGTTTTATTTTTATTTTATCTATATTAAAAGTGAGTCTTAATTTTTCTTTTCTTTTTATTTATCTTTTATATCAAGAAAGTGAGTTTAGTTTGAAGTTTGAACTTGTTGCTTCACGCCACCACAACTTTGTGGTACAGTCCTCCATCACGTGGCAGAACTGTTATAGCTTTTGTCACGCACGTAAAGAACATTTAGAACAAGGTTATTTTGACCCTGTTTCCTAGCTATTCATACCAAGAACAAGAATAAGGAAAAGCATAGAATTCAGTAAACTATTAATTTATCCATACCTAGCATGCATATATCTTGCATACGCCATGTGACATAAAATTAAGTACACTCTATACTCTAAAAATATCTTTTTTTTATTCTTAACTTTTAAAAAAATATTACTAACATTTAATTTATATTAATTTTATATTCTATATATTTTAATTTTAGTTATATGCATTAACTTTAGGAAAAGTCTAGAGGGCCAGCAGTTTTATTGAATTTTGGCCAGCATGTAACCAGCAGAGGAAGGTGAGCTATTGGATGAAATTTCACACCAATCTCACACCATCAAATCATCATTGATGGCTAATTGATGGCTAACAATCATAAAAATTGCTGGCCCCTAGCATTGCTCTTAACTTTATTTATTAACGATATAAAGTTCAATCAGAAATAACTGTAAAACATATATAAACCATTAAGGAAAAATGATTAAAAAAATTCTGACAAAACAGTTTTAAACTATATTAACATATAAAATTAATGTAATATAGAGGATAAAATTAAAATTTACTTCGATCATTAAAAATAAGTTAATACAAATTAAATATTAAAATATATTTATAAATTTTAAACGTTATAAATAAAAAGACATGCTTTATCATATGTCAGATAATATGTTTGAAGGAACCGGAATATACCCATCGCTTACAAGCAAATTAAAGAGCGTGAAGATAGACAGTAAGATTCCATTAACCTTAGTTAGCATGTAAACTTATGAGGCATGGCACTTTCTCTCCTCAACGAATTATTATTACTAACATCATGTATTAGAGAAATCAAAATGACAAAATAATATGGACCTCAGCTCAATAATAATAATAATAATCTAAGATATACTGAAATAGACATTTACCTATATGGCTGTATTGTATATATGCATATATATACAATGAACACATTCTTATTGTTGTCATCAACTTCTAGTGATTTTGGGTTCAAACCCTAAGGCTGTTACATACATTATTTCTCAAAACATAATCAAAGACTTAAAAAAAGGTACATACATCCTTATCAATTTAATTAACATTATACTGTACCTGCGGTAGTCAATATTGGCAGAAAAGCAATGTATATGCGAACATGAAATTCAACCCCAAAAACAATATGTCAATATCTTATGATATCATTTCATCTAATATAGTTGACAAATACAAAAATGTTATATCAACAGCTGCATGTAGTAGCTAGACAACTCTAACAACAGCTACTACTTTTAAATTGTCATTTCATTTATCCATAGAAATTGTAACCGTCATTTTGAAATTAAGCTCTATAATTTCTGCTAATAGTTTGTAACCACTCAAATAAAAACCAGAATATATATAGAAGAACAAAAATGTTATTTACAAATAAAAAGTTATCACCAGTTAGTCAGTTAGTCATTGTGTATTTATGTATAAATATATATGATAGTTAATTTATTTAAATATATATTTTATATGAATATTTTTTTTTTTTTTACAAATAGTATGATTGATACAAGAAACATGATAATTATCAAGTAGAGTTGTTGGTCGGAGTTGTTTATTATATAACAATTATTGTTCTAAATATTGCTAAGTATAAAAGGGGGAGGGTACACATGTACTGAAAGAATAGGAAGCTACAATAGTAGCTAGGGTTTCTTAGGTTAAAGTAAGTATCATATGATAGCATCCGTCTCCATATATATATTTGAGACAAACATGGCGGCTTCCATAATTGGGTGGGCAAAATAAACAGAAATTTTTTATCCATCTTCAACCAAATTATTGTTACTAAGGGTTTGCCAAGAACTAGAAACTCAACGGGTCGGACTGACTTCGATAGAACTTTTATATATAATAATATAAATCTAAGACTTAGATTTATATGATTTAAGTTCTCCACCGGCTTAATCCATATCAAAATTACACACTAACACTTTTCAATAAGGAATTTATTTATAATAAGTATTAAAAATAACTGCCTTTGATGATTTTATACCTATAATATTTGAGAGCTGGTACTGTTGGTTTTTCTCTTATAAGTTCAGAAACCTGAACTAGAGTGGACAGTGTTTATTATTGCTGTTTATTAAAGTACATAAAACCCTATTTTTTCTCCCAAACTAAAGAATAATTATTAATGGCAAATTAAACAATCAACATATTTTTTTTCACTATATTTTCTAGTTGGAGAGATCAAAAATGAATCTATCATGGATCTGGCCAATGAATTGTGCCATACATAAGATAAGATTTAAAATTTTGACACTTGCTTAAATAAATGAAAATACTGACCACTCGATGAATCGAAGTTGGTTATCAACGTAAATAAATTGAAAATGAAAAATAGATCTTCATATGTTATAAAAGAATTATTTTAATTTCAACAACATAGAGATCTGTAGATCTAGATATATACCTAGATCTGATAGATAGATAGAAAATTTGGGGAAGAAGAAATTAAACGATGATTATATATGTACCTTTGGATTGGATTGGATTGTGTTGTTGATGGTGAAAGTTGATTGCTTCTTTGGTAGCTAGTAACATTATATATAGGAAAGGTAGGTGTGAGGAATGAAGCCTGGTCCGAGATCAATATAATCAATCCCCCACCATCCATATTCATATAAATCTCATGCATCAATTATTCCTCATCATAATACAAATTAAAAAAAAATAATCATAGATGATGGTATATATATGTAGATATATATCTTGGATCAAACCTCATTCCAAACACCCACTCTCCTTAGGTTCCTTCCACTATCCCTCTTCATCTATTATTGTTCGATATGTGTATGAATATATAAAAATGTGAAATTTTATTATCTTTGGCAACAAGCAAAGCTAGTAAGGGAAAAGCAAAATAAAAAGGAAAAAGAATATGGATCAGATGAGAGAGACAATGATTTCGGATCAAACTTCATTCCAGACACCCTCCTTTAATTTCCTTCTTCAACATGAACAATAATGTAATAAAAATAATAATAAATCTCCGATCCACACTAATTAAGGAGAGAAAAAAAAAGCAAGATTTAATTTACTAGAGAAAGGGATAGAAATATATGATATTATAGATGGGATATATATGGGGATATATATAGAAGAAGTTTAGTTAGAAGTTATTAGAAGCATGTTGTGTTATATATAGGTAGGTTTGATAAGGAGTGGTTTATTAATTAGGAGTAACACTGTTTTTCACTATCTCTTTGTCTTCATTTTGTTTGTACGTATCTATCTTTCTCTTAGCTTTTTCAAGGTTCAAGAACTCCTCACTCTGCTGCAAGGCACTCAAGTTCTCAATCACTATCTACTCCACTAACAATATTAATAATAAATCAAACAGAAAGAGAGAGAAAGATAAAGAGTTGAAAAAGAAGAAGATGAAAGACAGGTCATAATAAGAATACAATAATGAAAAAGGAAGGGGATGGGTCTTGTCTTCTTCTAATTCAGGGCTGAATGAAAGATTGGTAGAATATACTTTTCCAGAGCAAAATAAATTAATTAAAGAAGGGTAAAGTGCCCTTTTATGTCAGTGAAATTTGACAAAAATTTAAAAAATATTTTTAAATTTTATTTTAAAATTTTTTTATTTACATTAAATATATTTTTAACAACTAATTGTTTTAAAAAATTTAAAATCAATTTTATAACAATTACATAAAAAAAAATTAATATAACTAAACCAAACATAATTATTATACATTATTATTGAATTGGTCTTAAATTTTTTAAAATTTTAGCTGTTAAGAATATATTTGATACAAATAAAAAATTTTTGGAACAAAATTGAAATAAAATAAAATTTAGAGATATTTTTAAAACTTTTACCAAATTTTAAAAAAATATACTTTATCCATTAAAAAAATTGGGACAACAATTTTTATTGATATTGGCAACTGACAAGTATTTTGTTAAAATTATATTTTTCTTTTAATCTTAGGATTAGAACTGTATTTATATTAGCATTCTGCTAGTGCATTTTAACTTTAATTTCTTTTGATATTAAAAAATTTGTTAGTTAATTATGCGTCAAAAATAATAAATTATGCTAGTCCTGTAGTAGTAGGCTAAAAAATTTTGATATTGGAACAAAAGGAATGATATACTTTAACATGGTAATTTTTGGTGTTTTTTAAAATTGTGGGAGTACACAAATCGGACCCTCCGATTTGTGTTTAAAAAGTTGGAAAAATCTAGAGTACACAAATCGGACCATTGTTTGATTTTAAAATTTTGCTTAAGAAATCGCATGGTCTGACTTGTGGTTTGGCAAATATAAATTTTGGAAGCTAGAAAACGGACCCTCCGAATTGTTTGTTATTTTCAATTTTTTTATTAATAGAGAACTCGCATGGTCCGAGTTCTGTTTCATTGACACCACATAAATGTGAAACTTCTGGATTCCCCACATTTGAGTTCAACACCACTTTTTTATCCATATTCAAATTAAAAAACCGTAGTATTAATATGAAGTTAAAGAAAAAGGAGAAAGAATTAATTATTAAGCACTGAAAATAACGAGGAGGACCACAAGAAGAAAGCTAAGAAAGCTAGGGACATATGGGCCTCCACAAGCCTCAATCTCTTTTCGTATTCTTACCAAATTAAAAGTGTGTTGTGTTGATGCCTTGATGAGATCTCCTTGGACTCACCCTTAAAAGAAAAGTCATATATATGATCCATCACATTATTTCTTTATCTGATATATATTTAGAGTGAATAAATAAAAAATACATGAAAAAAAAATTAAAATAGACAAAAATGCACATCAGAATTTTTAAATATCAAAATACACCTCAAAAACTATTTTTAATAAACAAAAGTATACACTAAAATTTTGTAAATATCATATCCTTATAGTAACGGCATGTTTTTTATTTGTACTTTAATTTGATATTTATTATCTTTAGTGTGTGTTTTTATCCATTGCAAATTTTTTTATCTGTATTTTTGTGAATTTACTCTATATTTATATCTGTATATGTTAAAGAATGTAACGGTAATATCTTTCATAAAATGTTTGGCCATTGTAATTGAGCTGGTTTCTTTCAAATTTGGCTTTTATGATTGTCTTGACATGTCTTTTAATTTGTGCTGTATGTTGGTGTAAGTACTTATGAAATAATAACGTTGCAAGATATATAGATAGCTTTTTCAAATGTTTGCGTTTTGTTTCTGATGATGGTTAATTATGTACGTAGAATTTACTTATATTTAGACTAATTGTGCTTTATTAAGAAGTTTGAGTCATATTGCAATTTTCTCTTAGCTAGTGTTTTAGTTTTTCTATCTAAATCGTTATAATTTTTTATGTAATTGTTGTCTAGTAGGGTTGAAGCCGTTTTTGCTTCATGTTTTTAGATTTCTATCATTTCAAAGTAAATAATAATTAATTATCTAAAAGATATATTTTTTAAGAAAAGTGAATATATATAATATTATTTAGAGTAATATATAGGTCCTCTCCTTTGTCTTTTGTAAGTTGTCTAAAACACTTAATGTTTAATATAATAATATTGAAATATCTTATATTAAAATCAATGTTGGATCAGCATCATCTATAATATAGAAGAATACATATAGTTTTGGACAAAAAAACAAATAATTGAAAGGAAAAAAGGAAAAGTTATTTTCAACTACTAACAAGAATGCAAAGTAGCAGACATGTACCTATATCCTGAAGGAAAGTGTCACCACCACTGATGTTGCTTTTTGAGTACATAAATGTTAATGTCATCACTGTTGTTTTCCCTTCTCAACAGAGTTCATGTTACTGCTTTCACTCTCTTATGCCCGCAGCGCATATTCCAAGGTTTTTGAATGCAAAAGATCTTTTTCCAAATATTAGTGGTGAGATTAGGGATGCATGTGTGGAGAGTATTAGTTATAATATCAGTTAGTGTTGAATTAAATTTGTATCAAAATTAAATCTTAATTTAGAGAGTAGATAGTTAGATACTATTTTTTTTTAAAGAGTAAATCTGATTCAGAATTTACTTAGTATATATGTTGAATGATATTACTTATGCAAGAAATGTATGAAATATTTAGTGATATTAAATTATGCCAAATAATGTAAAGAATTGTAATAAAAAAAATACATAAAATAAATAAAAATTTTAAATAACTAGAAAAATGAAAGAGCAATTGAAAAGAAAGCAAAATACTCGAAGAAAAAAGAATAAAATACTCAAAAAAAAAACAAAGGAAATAAATTAAAAATTGACTCCGATGTTCACATACACTTGCACTTTATTGTTTTTTGTTATGTCAGTGTGACAAAGAATTTGCAGAATTTTTAGTGTGATTATGAAGTGTTCAGATTGAAGTCCCTAACTCTTTTATACTTCTCCTATTTATAAACCACAATGTTAAATTGTTGATTGTTTTTTCCTTCCCACGATCTATCTTTTTCCTTTTTCTCAAGTTCTCACAACTCACGACCTTGTCTTGACTGTGAAGGACCTTATTGTCCAAGTTGAACATCACATGTCTTCTCTTTTACCTTGGTTTCCAAGCCTCACGTACTATATAGTGCTACCAGATAAAAACCATGTGCGGTTATCAATTTTGATCTAGATTCTTTTCGACTCGACTCATCTCATATATAATATAGTCGACATTCTGCTTTATCATGGTCGAATTTGTACAATTAGTCAAAATTTTGTACTAACAAATTGTCCCATAAAACTTATCATTTTAGAAAAATGATAAATTTTACGTGTCATGTGCTGATCACGTGTTACTTTTCAAATTCAGAATTGACAAGACAATTACACAGTTTTGAAATAGTGCACGTGTTTTCCTAAAAATATACAATATCTTTGGAACTTTTAACGTCCTTTTCCCTTTAAAACAATTTAAAAAATATTGCCATTTCTTTACTATTTTCTCACTTACCAATCTTGCAAAGAAAAGACTTTTCTTCCGCTTCTCTCATCGTTTCCATGGATCCCAACCTATTCAACAACACGTCTCACGTTTACTTCTTCTATTGTTCCGGCAACCATGACTTCTGCATCCTCTTCCGTTCTAACCATTATTGCCACCGCGGAAGCTTATGTATCTGGCGTCGCTACTGTTGTTCAAAAATTTTCTCAACCTTACAAGGATAATGATGATTTCCGAATCGTTCCTCCTACTCCATTGATAACTGACATGACCGAGTTTTATAATGATGATGGGAGTCTAAGATCACTCAATTTGGATGTTGAAATCGTAGAGCTTTGGAGAAGTTAGGTATTCTATTCTTTTAAGGTTACTGGCTTATATTCATTTCTAGGGCTTATTTCCACCTAAGAGCAAATTGAATCCATTTTTCCTTTCTTTCCATCCCCACTTGAGCACCTCCCTTTGATTTTTTGTAAAAACATTAAGGCTTCTTATTTTTGATGCAAAATTAGCGCCCGAACACAGCGTTCAGTGCCCAAAACCAAAGCCCAGCGCCCAGATTTAATGCCCAGCACCCAAACAGCAAAGTCTAGTGCCTAAACACCAAAGGCCAGTGCCCAGTGCCCAAATCATGAAGTCTGACACCAACAGCATGAAACCTAGCGCCGAGGCCATGTCCCTCTTCCAGAGAGTTTTGAATCAAGCCCAAACTCTCCAAATTTAAGTGATTAGTTATTGTTAAATCCTTCTAGAAAGTTAGGTATTCGTTTAGTTTGAATTTTGAATTACTGTTTTAAAGTTTAGTTTGAATTCAAGTTAGTTATCTTATTTTTCGGAGATAAGAAGATAAGATTGGTTTTAAGATTCAAAAGTTAGGTTAGAAATTATGATATAAATAAGTGAACATGGTTCACAGAGAGAGGCATCCAGGGAGGATCTTCGGATTCCAATCTAAGATCTCATACCTTCATCTTCTTCTTTTATTTTGCTTTCTTCATTATCATGAGTAACTAAACCTTCGTTCTTGAATGTTAGGAGCTCTGTTTGATTTATGGATTTATAATGTGAGTGTTTCTTTATTTTAGTTCATGCTTTTCTATTGAGTTTCATTCTTCATCATTAATGGTTAGAAGTATTGAAAAATATTCTAATTCTGTCTTGGATTCTATTATTATTTTGGAAAAATTAATTTTAAAATTAGCTTGAAACTCATCTCATAATCTTCAATTATTTAGAACTAGCCTTTGAATACGTGACATAAAATCCAGCTAGGCATAGTTTTTAATATTGTGTAGCTTAAAATCGAAATTGTTCTTCACCCCTTCTCTTAATTAGTTAACCAAAGGATTTGTGATTAATTAAGTTAAGAGAAATTGAATTTTCAAGGAATTGAAATTTAGTTATCAATGATTTGCTGTGAAAAATTTTTTGCATGAGCTAAAATAAAAAAGCATAAGCTTGTTCTTCTAAGAATCTAACATCTCTGAGGCCTTCAACATCCTCATTCATATATTACTTCTTAATTCTCTAAGCCCTCTCCCATTCACATTCTACAATCATCTTAACTGTGAACTTTTTCTCTTATATGTTTTTTCTTTTCTTTGAGATCCACAAATCTCTTGCCAAGGTTTTATTGATCCAATTAGATATTCTCATGGAAATGATATCCACTCACCATGGTATTACTTGAATGATATGGTGCACTTGCCAATATCTGAGCACATTAATTTTTAGCTCATCAGTCTAGTTTTCTTCTTTTAACCTGGATGTCGAGATTAGCTCCCACTTATAAAACTGTGTGAAAATTGGTAGGGATTACTTCCACTCTTAAACTAGCTACCTTCGATCTATCATATACTGCACCCCTATTAGGAGCTAGTTTATATTTTTGGTGTCCTACTACTAACAACTTTCATTTTTCATTTGGGACGATGGGTCCTACCTTGATAGAAGTGTCTATCCTGACTAGCGTGCCTCTTGATGGGGACTGTGTGTCATGGGCTACTGAGTACCCCAATGATGTCTTCGACATCAACTTTGACTCGACTTTTGTGTCGGATTATATCCAAAACAACATGGGGTCTGAGGCTGAACCTGTCACCGATAGTAAGCACGTAGCCTTTTGCTTTTATGGCTCAATGCTTTTGTGTTTTGCCTAAATCCATTTAGATTCAGAAGAACAACTATTTGCCTCTAGGTATCATGCTTCATCATAAGAAATACATCGACCTTCCTTCCTTGATTCTAGGTCAACTGTATAAAACCTTGTCTTTAATAGTCGGTGAAATTCGTTAAAGTAAAGCTTCCATTAACCCTTTTGGTTCACTTTGGGTTGTAAATTTATGGTTAAAAGCTATACTTGAACTTCGATTCATAGCTTCTTCTTCTAATATCCCAAAAACTCCAATTGATGTGATTATGAAGTGTTTAGATTGAAGTCCCTAGTTCTTCTTACTTCTCCTATTTATAGACCACAATGTTGAATTGTTAATTGCTTTTTTCTTGTCATGATCTATCTTTCCCCTTTTTCTCGAGCTCTCACAACTCACGACATTGTCTTGACGGTGAATGACCTTATCATCCAAGTTGGACATCCCACGTCTTCTCTTTTACCTTGGTTTCCAAGCTTCACGTACTGTATAGTGGTACCAGATAAAACCATGTGCGATTATCAATTTTGACCTAGGTTTTTTTTGGCTCGACTCATCTCATATATAGTATAGTCAACATTCTGCTTTTTCATGGTCGAATTTGCATAATTAGTCAAAATTTTGTACTAACAAATTGCCCAATAAAACTTATCATTTTGGAAAAATGATAAGTTTTATGTGACATGTGCTGATCACGTGTTACTTTTCAAATTCAGAATTTGAAAAGACAGTTATACAATTTCTAAAAGAGCGCGTGCATTTTCCTGAAAATACACGTCTTTGGGACTTTTAATGTCCTCTTTCCTTTAAAACAATTTCTAAAACATTGCCATTTCTTTACTATTTTCTCACTTACCAATCTTGCAAAGAAAATAATTTTCTTCAGCTTCTCTCATCGTTTCCATGGATCCCAACCTGTTCAAAAACACGCCTCACCTTTTGTTATTGTCACGTCTTTTCACTTCTGTAGCCATTGATGCCACTATCAATGTTACTTCTTCTATTGTTCTGGCAACCATGGCTTCTGCATCCTCTTTCGTTCCAAACCATTGTTGAAAAGCAATAGTTCTAACCTTAACCGAGCTAAATCAATGCATTAATTAAAATACTAACCAAAGGGGAGTAGCAGCGTTCTGGCCTGAGGTCCCTTGCTGGCGCTAGTTGCGCGTTTAGCGCCCAGGGAGGATGCTGCAAGTTTTTTCTTTTTTAGTTCAAAACTTCGTCAAATTGCTCCGAATTTCACCTAGAATCATAAAAACACTAAAACAACTCAAAGTAGCATCCAAAGGGGACTTTTGCACTAAAATTAAGTAAAATTAAATAAAATCTAACTAAAAACAACTAGAAAATGATGAGAAAAATGGTACAAGATGCTCACGTATCACCAATATCCTTGTGTGTGTCTTCAACAAAACTCCACTTGAGCCTGTCATAAGCCTTCTCCGAATCAATTTTGATAGTCATCCATCCTTCTCGGACCTTTTTTATTTCTCATCGAATGAATCACCTCTTGAGCAATAATAATATTGTTAAGGCTCTGCCTTCTTGGAACAAAACTGCATTGAGTGGGCTGGACAATTTTGTTCATGAGCTTCTGTAGTCAATTAGCAATAATCTTGGTAACCACTTTATAAGTGATATTACAAAGACTGATAGGGCGCATTTGCCTGAGGCTGGTAACCGGGTCTGATTTAGGAATAAGGGTGATAAGGGTTTCATTAATCTCCTCAACCTTCTCAAGATCCACAAAAATTTGTTGCACCAAGGAACACATATCTGTTCCAACACGATCCCATTGACTTTGATAAAAAAACAGCTTGGAGGCCATCTTTTTCTGGTGCTTTAAAACTTTCCATATTAAAAATTACTTCCTTAATCTCCATATTAGAAACCATGCTGCTGATCTGATTGAGTTGTTCACTACTAACATTAGGGAAGGAATTATTGAGGATGAAAAAAACATCAGGTAGGGAGTCCTTATAAAGATCCACAAAAAAATCCTTAGCTAAGTCCTCCAATAAATTTGGCTCAGTGATCAGATTTCCAACATCATTAATGAGGGAAGAAAATTTAATTTATTCCGTCTTTTCCTAACCATGGTTAAGCCATGGAAAAAATTTTTGCTTCTGTCACCAAATTCAATCCACTTGATTTCTAAAATCTTAGTAATTCTTTATAAGCCAGGACCTCCTCATACTCTTCCAAAGCTGATTCTGAAGGTTCTTTAGAAAGTAATTACGATTAATATTAGTAGCCAAACTGGAGGCAATACCTGGAAGCCTTCTCAAGAGATCAGAGTTTTTTTCTTAAAAATATCCCCAAAAATATTAGTATTCCAATCCTTTAAAGAATTTTTGAAGCTAACAACACCACTGTTCCAAGAAGAAGAAACATCCCAGGAATTAAAAACAAAATTTATAAAATCTGGATGTGCTAGCCAAGCCCCAACAAAATGAAAAGGCCTCCAATTCCTATTTCGGAAGGAAGCAGCGTGTGGTTGCAGACAAGTAGGAGAGTGATCAGAATTAAAATTGGGAAAATGCCTCAGGGTGCCCTCAGGAAACAATAATTGCCACTCCAAATTGCTCAAACATCTATACAATCTCTCAACAATGTTACCTCTTCTCCAAATGAATGGCCAAACCACAAAACCCATATCAATAAGCCCATAGTCTAAGAAACATCTCTGAAAATCAGGACAAGCACTATGAACAACATTAGTAAGCCTCCCCTTCATTCATAATCGTGGAGATAAGGGCCAGGGGATCGAGGAAGGGTATTATTACCCGCCATGGACCGTAAATTACTCCAAAGGATCCTTTTGTTAACACGTTGGGGGCTACCATACACCGCAGATAAGAGACAGGGGATCAAGTCACCACCAACAACCTTGAGATGCACCATCTGGCTATTGTGATCCATGACATCAACCTTCCAAGTACCAGAGTCCCAGATAGGCACAAGATCCCACCAGACCTACTATTGGCTTCAACAATGAAGAACTATCAAAGCCTATTTTATTCCTAATCCGAACACCACACGACCCACTGATCTGAGTCTCTAAAAGAATAATGAAATTAGCACTATATTCTTTTCTGAGGTCTCTAATAAGAGAATGGAAATCTTTACTACCGACACCCTGACAATTCCAACTAATAACATTCATTATAACAGAAAAAGAGAAGGGGAGTCACCAGCAGCAAAGTTACACCGGAGCATGAGACCCTGACTTGTCATTCAGCTTACCAAGGGATAAATCCCTTTTTGATTTTTTTTTTACCACCAAAATAATCATAATATATGGGGGCCTTTCAAGATCTTTTCCTGATTATTAGATAAATCTTGATCAATCATGCTTCTAATCTTCTCTTGATTATTCATGCCCTTCTTCCGCCTAAAGTTACGTTTAACTAACATTCATGGACCAAAATAAGGAAGATTTTGATTCCTTTGATTACCACCTCCAGAGTTTGATTCTTTTCATTTTGGTTCTTAATCTTGGTAGATGGTTGGTCTTTGGAAACCATAGTTTTCCCTTCCACGCCAGCTTCCTGGCCCGCGATCTTTCCTGCTGTCTCTTTAGTGCACATATCAAACCTATGACCATACTTGCCCCAGAAGAAGTAAATTTGGTGCAATCCTTCATATTCAATATAAAGTTCTGATCCAAGTACCGAGATCCTAAGGACAAGTTTTTTTAGCAAGATCAATTTCGACACAAATTCTAGCAAAGCGGCCTTTAGAATGGATCAAAGTCGACCGGTCAATTTTAGCATGTGTCCAATAGTAGACCCAACTCTCCATAGAAACTTATGGTTATAGAACTCAATAGGAAAGTTTGATATCCGAATCCAGGCAGCAATTTTCCTCACTGCTTTCTCAGATTCCAAGAAAAAAGGTCGCCATCTTTGCACAATGAGATAGTGTCCGGCAATCATCCAAGGTCCTTCCATTAAAGCATGAGAATAGTCTTCCACATCTAAAAAGTGAACCAAAAACTAAATCACAATCCATATCAATAACATTAATAGAACCTTTCTTACCCCCATTCTCTCTTTAGACGTTTCATAAATCCTAGGCCAACTCTTTTGCCCAAGAGCTTGACAAAGAGTAGTGTAGATCTCCATGGTTTACACCACTCATCGAACTCTTCCTTCGAAATAGGTATGGTGGGACAAAGTTTGAACGATCCTTCTTCTTGAGTATCTTTATCAACATCTTGGTACCATCTATCTTCTGGATCCGATACGTCTTTATTAACCTCTTACATGTCAATATGCTTATTCTCAATGATAGAGCCCGCCACGGTAAGGAGTGTATCTTTATACGAGGTTTTGAAAATCTCCGACTTATTTTCATCACAAGGACCAGTAACCTCCATGTCCTCACTTGGTTGATTAAGATCAACGCTAACACGCGTTTTCACCTTCTTGTTGCTATGTTTCACTAAGTTTTCTTCCTGTTTAAAAATTCTAGCAGAGCCTTCTTTAGTCATTTTTAAATGATATATTATCTGAGAAAGATTCATAGTTAAAACTTGTCAATTTGACCTAATTATTATTGCATGTCAAAAGTATAACATCTATAAAGGTTATCAAGTATTTTTTCAATCATAGCCATGCCTTATTTCTGTCGACTTCACGGTCTTCGTCAACACTAACACAACCCATTTTATTGGATTATTAATTTTTTTTTGCCGAAATATTTACTAATTAACACACAATCAACATTACTGCCTTGCTTTTGAAGATCAAAATAAGTGTTGAAATACAACTTAAAAATATTTTCTAGTTGACATATCAATTTATAATATTAAAAAGTGAAAAAAAATCAAACTCTTAATTATTCATAACCCATACACCCTTATCCATTATGCTATAACTTGGTCTTTATTATATACTATGAGTCATAATTCGTAATTTTTTATCTTAATTCTAACTTAATGACTATCGTTACTGATTTAATGACCAACGGTCATAACATCAATTTTTATTTATCAATTCTTTGTCTATAGAAGACACCTTCTATAACTCAATAAAAAAACATACTCAATTAATTTCATGATTTTTATATATGTATAAACTATTTATGAATATTCTATATTCATAAAATTCTTATATTTCTTAAATACTTATTGACTTAAGTGTGAGAGTATCTTTTGCATCTTCCATATTTTTTCTTAGCAAAGCATACCTCCTATAAAAAAAAAAAAAAATAAATTTAATTTTCTCTAAAACGAGATATCCGTCAAAGCTGTTACCAACAAGTATACATCCTTAACTTATTTATTTTGTCCTTTCCCTTTGTCTTAGCTCATGTGCCACAAGACACAAGTCCAAAATAATGGTTATTAATTAAGAGTGGTTTAAGAATGGGTAACTTATTGATCTAGGTATTTAATTAGTTCATCATTTAGTGGTTTAGTCTATGATCGAATAACTTATTAATAATCATCATCCCGTAATTAACTACTCTTCATAACCATTATTGTGTGGTTGTCTAAAGTGCAGTGGTTTGACATAGTTGAATTTAAAAAGCTAAGGACAAGTAGTGGACAATGACAATTATAATTAACATTTTGCCCCTCCATGATTATCTTGCACACTCTTCTTCAATTCATATATATAGTTTCGTCTGTGTTTATCAATGAACACTTGATGATGAGGTTAATAAGCAAAAGTCAAATCATTAGTTTCAAATAATTGGGCTACCAGTACATATTGTCAAACACAATTGACATTGTCACATTGCATACATAAAACCTATTATATTTACAATAAAATTGATTCGATATAATGTACAATTAGTGTTAATAAAATTGAGTCATGTAGGCAATCTAATTAACTTGATGCAAGTATTAGTAACTCTGATTTCACAAGTTAAACTCTTGATCATAAAATTATATAACGACAACTCAATTGTTCTTTTATAAAATGAATATTAACAAATAAAATAAAATAAAATACAGGCTACAAGAGTAAGCATATCTTCTAAAGTTAACAAGTATCTTTAAAGAAAATAAACTCTTAAATAATATAAAGATTAACAACCAAATTAGAAAATATATATGTATATACTATTTTCAATTCAAAAAAATCTCATTTCAATTTTTCTTTTATATTCACAAATAATTTATATTAATTTATAAACATTCATTATTATTAATAATAAATAATTAAATTATTTAATTAATTAAAATGTATATTATTATTAGTATATTACAAAGCAGAAAAAGAAAAGTAATACGTTCACATTGTTTATGGGCTCGTCACATCATCATATTTATAGTGGATTTGTCACTTTTTTTTGCTTTCTCTCAACCTTCTTCCTCATCTACCACTTGTCCCACAACATTTCCAATCAACCTTTTTCTTTGTATACTGCATTTATTTTTTTTCTTCCTTTATTTATTTATTTATTTATTTATTTTTCTTCTCCAAATTTTCTCTGTTCTCCAATTTCTCCCTGACAGAATTGCATGATTTCGATGCAATGGTGAAACAAAAACAGGGCCAGAGAGCAAACAAGGCCATTGTTCATAAACATGCCATTGATGGTTCATGTCTCCAAATTTGTTTGGCCTTAAAGGTGCAATGCTAGGATTTACTCTGTTAACTCATAACTGTTTGTTGGAAAAGGGTCTCACTATTAAGTCATTCATAGTAAATCTGAACAGTATGTCTAAGATTTTGGTTCTTAAAAAGTTTAAATTAGACACTTTAATAGTCAACAAATTTGATACTTTAGGCTGCGTTTGTATTTTAAAACAGAAAAAGATAAGATATTGAGAATAAGACATAAAAGATAAAGATACGAAATTTTATATTTTTGTATTTTATTTGATAATAAACTAAAATATATTATGAAAATCTAATCTATTCTCATTTTTTTCATCCAAAAAAATTGAGAAGAAAAATATAATAATAAAAAAATATAATTATAAAAAATTAATAAGAATAATAAAAGAAAAAATAAAAAAATAAATTGTGTCTTCTATTAGTGTCTCTGTATCCTTCTTGTTAAGATGGACACAAAATAGACTAATTCACTGTATCTAGACATAATATTTCTATCCATGTCTCATCTGTCAAACATAATTTTACCTCTATATCCCTATCTTAATGTCTCGTCCTTGTAAACAAACGTAGCTTTAGAGATTTTTGAGATAGATTAGTTTCTCTAAAAATATTTATCGATCTAATTTTCTTACAATAAAATTTGTTAAGAACTTATTTATTTATTACGTATATTAAAAATTCTATTGAAAATGATAAAAGGACTTATTTATCTATTGCATATATTTTCATAAAAAATTTTAGAATAATAAAAATTTATTAAAAATTAAAACGTCTAATTTAAGTATATACTCTAAATTTTATTATTCTTAGTATACTAAAAAAATGGTTTTATCATTTGTTACCATTGAGAAGTTTTACATTAATTAATTGGGAAGCACTACTGTAAAGATTTATTTTGTACAGATTAAATTTTTGTGGTTAAAAATAACTACACATCTAACACTAACATTATTAAATAATAATTTATATAGTTTAAAATGAATATCTGTATGTCTCTGTATGAATTTACATCTATATATTATAATTCACTTTATAATTAGGGACCTTATAATTACGATCACTCTGTTTTTAAAATAATGTTATTCGTACAAGGCTATAACAGTTGGAAACGACTCTTAAGATATCTAACTAAAAAAAATAGTTAAAAATGCTACAAAAATATAAAAGAATGTGATCTCAAGAATTGTCAAAATTGTATAAGTATCATGGTAATTGTAATAATCGCTACTATAGATCTATATATAATTAAGTGAATTATAGCATACAGATGTAAATTCATACAGAGACATAAAAATATTCATTTTAAACCATACAAATTATTATTTAATAATGTTAGTGTTAGATGTGTAGTTATTTTTAACCACAAAAACTTAATCTGTACAAAATAAATCTTTACAGCAGTGCTTCCCAATTATAAAATACAGAAGGTTCGAGAAGGTCAATATCAATTATCATTGGAATAAATAGAACGGACTAAAAATTTTATTACCAAATCTCACAAAAAGTCATATGATTTATCATACTAACTATTTTGTGGAAAATTACCCTGAGCTCCTCACCAATTTTTGTCTCCTATCACAAACCACAAACCTCAAACTTGCATGCATGTGCTTTTTTCCCTGTAATGCTTTTACATTTTTAACGACTTTATCACTGCATTGAATGAAGTGATGAAGAATCCAACGCATGAAAAAGTGTAGTTTCATGAGAATAAATCCTGCTGATGATATCTGTGTATTTTGTCTCGACATAAGCACTTCAAAATGCTTGTCACGTTTAAATATAAATCTGAACATGGCTAGCTCAAATTTTTCAACTAAAACAACTTGTTGGCTCGTTGGCCTAAAAAAGGAGACATGATAGAGCACTAACTAAAAAACTTATAAACCATACGTCCAGAAGGAGGTAGGGAAGAAGAAAGTTGACATCGGAATATCATTTAAGAATTTATTTAAGTGACAATAAATTATTACATATATAAAATGAATTTCAAATCATAAATACCTATTTTAATGGAAGAGTGAGATAATCATTAGAGTATTTGATTATACCAAATTAGTTTATCGGTTTTGTTAGGTAGATAATAACTTTTGTAAATAATATGAATAATGGATTTTATAATTGATCCAATAAAATAAAAAAATACTACATTCTCAAATTACCTCCTAAACCTTAATATTAGGATAACTATCTGTACACCTTGTGAATTAAACATTCAACCATTGTTAACTGTGCATGAGTAAATCAAATAAAAAGAAATAACTATCTAATTAAAAATAATGAATATAATCATCTACATACCTATTAAATTGAATATACGATATATTCATTGTTCACATTGTTTAGTATTCTCATTATATACCTATACTTTTTCTTAGTTTATTGCATTGTATGTATATCACCCATCACACTCATTCTATAACGACTATAATTGGGTTTGGCTCCATTAATATAAATTAGGGGTGGCAAAACGGGTCAAACTCATCGGATCGACTTGCCAAACCCGCTATTTAGCAGGTCGGGTTAGGATTTGGAGCCTGTCAAATTTTTTAAAAAAATCCGTCAAATTGGTGAGGCGGGACGGGCCAACCCGCCGGGCCGAAGATTTTTTTTATTAAATAAAAGAGTATTTACTATTATAAAATTAATAATTATATAATTTTCAAACATTTTTTTCTTTTTATTCTTCTTTTAATTATTAATTTTATTTATTTTATTTTACAATTTTGTCTTCATTAAATTAATTAATTTTACTCAATTTTTAGTACTTGATAATTAACTTGAGAATTTCATTTTAAATATGCATTTTCATAATCAATTCTCGAACTTAAATAAAGTTGGTGTTCTTTATTAGAAGTTAGTTGAGACTTAAAAGAATAATATTGTTTATCCATAACTGTTTCTTTTTTTAAAGTTAGCTTTAATTTTGTCGTAGCAAATACATCAGTTAAAAGAATTTTTTTAAGTTATGAATATTATAAAGAGTCGGCTTCATAATCGTAAAAGAGATAAATTTTTAAATGTTTATTTGATAACATATATATAAAGAGAGATATTTGATTGTATGATAATAAAAAAATAATTCAATTTATTTTTTAAACTATGAAACTTAGAATGATCAAATTCTAAAGTATATACTATAATTCAAATTACTATTTTAGTGTTTTAATTTGTTAGTTAAATAATTTGAAAATCATTCATATGTTACAATAATAAAATATAATTATAAACATTAAATTAAATTATTCTATTAATTTTTATAATTTTATCAAATTTTTATTTAAGTCTTTATATAATTTAAAAGTTTGTAATTATGTATGTTAAATCCTAATATTAGATAAAAATTTCAATTAGGTTCTTTTAACTTTTTTTTTAATATTTGTTTTTATATTTTGTGTAGGGTGAATTATAAAATATTTCAAAAAAATTTATTTTAGGATTAATGTATTTCTAAAAGATGACAATTACAAGAATTTAATTAATTTTTTTATCTAATAAAATGATTTAATTATAAACTCAGACTATAAAAACTTTGCTAGAATATATTTAGATTAATTAGCCTATTTTTTTATTTTGTATCTTTCTAAGTCTAATAAAAATTAATTAATTTTAATATATTTTAACAAATTTAACTAAAAAATTAATAAAATATAAACAGTAATAAAATATTTAAACCAAAAAATTATTATTATTTCATATATATATATATATTATTTTACTATCAAAATTTTTTGAATTTGTCACTGGATTTAACATAATTGTTTTTGTCTTCCTTCATCTTTCTCGTTCTAAGCAACATAACTAAGGTAGAAAACGAAACAAAATTCATCAAATTAGAGAAATAACGTATAAATTACTTGTTTGTATTTATATAACATACTAATTCTTTGGATCATTTACATATTTATCTATACAAAATTAAAACATCATCGATGTGATTTAAAAAAATATTAGGTGATCAATATCTTTTAAAATATGTTGATACGAATTAGTGTTAATTAAGACATGACAAAAAGTATATATATATATATATATATATATATATATATATATATATATATAGGTAAATTCTAATCTACTCTTTCTATAATAACATGTAATTTATCTTTTGTGACATGTTATCTTTTAATTGGTTGCTATGTTAACTATGGTTAAATTATTAATAATTAAATTATAGCCCAAATGGGTGATTATATAATTTACTAAAATATTAAAAATTCAGAAAAATCTCAGGAGGACAGTTTCAGAACTGTTTTGCTAGAAAAGGGGAGTTGAGGGAAGGGCGAAAGCGAGTCGGCTGCTTGAGGGTGAGAACGACAGCGAGCGTACGACTTCTTCGACGGTGAGTAAATTAAATGTATTATTTTTAATTTAATTAAGTATGACTATAATTTTTATCTAATAATTAATCTTTTCAACTTTTTTTATTATAATAATTATATAATTACATTTATAATAATTTATTCTCACGGTATATCTTTGAAAAGAAATAAAGTAAGTGAATCGTTGGATCTTTTAAAAATAAAAGTATAGAATGCAATAAATAAATAAATAAATAAATGACAAAATATCATTAAAAGATTTCTAATATATTAGAAATAATATAAATAAAAGGACATTAAATATATGTTTAATTTATTAATTTATAAATATTACAGTCTTATTATGCATCTAAATTTTTTCGGAACTAAATTTAATCAAGTTAGTTTAAGTCTAATAAAAATTAGTATCATTAGTGAGAGTATGTTAAAATACTCCAACTCTCCACTAATGCAAATATTCGTATCTCGTACTTTTTAATATGATTACCTTTTTTTTCACGTGTTTATTTCTCATTGTCGTTCTTTTCTTCTTGTTGTTATTGTTATTGCGATTTTTTAGCTTTTCCTTCCTCTCTTCTTATTGGCTTTACAACATTATCTATTTTTTCTTTTTTTTATTGATTTTTTTATTTTTATTCTTATTAATAGAGTAAAATAAAAAAAATTGTAAGAGAGTGAAACAAGACAGAAAATGAACAGGAAAAAAAGAAGATGATAATAAAGAAAAAGAAGAGGAGGTGGAGTTTTGAGTTATGCAGAATAGTACCAAAATTTTTTAACCATGACACAAGAAGTTTTGCAATTTTGACATCAAAATTTTTTAATCATGACACTAATTCTTGTTAAAAGGGTGAAATAAGAATTACGAGAATGTTAGAAGAAAAAGAAGAATGATGATAACGACGACGAAAACGACGGCGACGATGACAATGACGACGACGAGGAGAAGGAGTAGGAGGAAGTTTGAATTATGTAGAATTTATTAGAAAATAGTACTAAAACTTTTAAACTATAACACAAGAAATTTTTTAATTTTGACACCAAAATTTCTTTACCGTAGCATAGAAATTTCTTAACCGTGTTATTTTCAACTAAATGGTGTGTTTTTCTTATCATTGAATAAGTTGAGTGGTATTGAATTCATATATAAAATTTAGTCATTTATGTGTCATTCACAACACAAATTGATGTATTTTTTGTTCTAAAACATATGTGAATGTATTTTGTTGGTTAAGTGAGGTAAAGTTTGAACTTGTGATTCTTTAAATATTTTTTGCATCGTTTACCAAAAATTTATGTGTCATTTCTAACCAAATATTATGTTTTGTTATCACTGAATTGATTGTGTGGTATTAAACTAAAGAAAAAGAAAAGAAAGAAGAGTTTTAAGTTATGCAAAATTTATCAGAAAATTGCACGAAAATTTTTAACTGTGACATAAGAAGTTTCTCAAATATGACACCGAAATTTTTTAACCGTAACACAAATTTTAGTAAGAAGGTAAAAGAGGAAGAAGAAGATGATGAATATCAAAAAATAGCACCAAAATTTTTTAACTATGACACAAGAAGTTTTTCAATTTTGACTCTGAAATTGCTTAATCATAATATAAAAACTTTTTAACCATGTTATTTTTAACTAAATGATGCACTTTTTTTATCATTAAACTAGTTATTGGTATTGAATTCATATATTAGGTTTAATCATTTATGTGTCATTCACAACACAATTTGATGTATTTTATTTTTAAAAAAATACATTTAAATATATTTTGTTGGTTCAATGAGTTAAGATTTTTAATGTGATTCTTTAAATATTTTTTGTGTCATTTATCAAAAATTTCTATGTCATATCTTACTAGATGTTAGGTTTTATTAATTGATTGTGTGATATTAAACTAAAAAAAAAAAGAGAAAGAATGAGTTTTGAGTTATAAATTTTTTTTTTTAAAAATACTACCAAAATTTTTTAACCGTAACACAAAAATTTTTAATTCTTTTCTCTTTTAATCTTTCTTGTTCTAAGAAACATAACTAAGGTAGAAGAAGAAATAGAGGTCATCAAATTAGAGGAATAACATAAAAATTACTTGTTTGAGTTTACATTATATACCAATTATTTGGATCATTTACATATTTATTCATACAAAATTAAAACATCATCGATG
This sequence comes from Arachis hypogaea, assembly GCF_003086295.3. NCBI lineage: Eukaryota > Viridiplantae > Streptophyta > Magnoliopsida > Fabales > Fabaceae > Arachis > Arachis hypogaea. Next base: position 92,965,177 of record NC_092041.1, on the reverse strand, counting down.
TGATTTAGAAAAATACTAGGTGACTAGTATCTTTTTGAATATGTTGGTGTGAATTAATGTTAGTTAAGAATTGACAAAAAAAAAATACATAGTTGGCCTCTAAAATTTTGGTAAAAATCATTAAATAAATTATTAGTATAATTTATAAGTCAATTTAAATTTATTCTTTTAATTTAATTAAGGATGACTATAATTTCTATTTAATAGTTAATCTTTTCAATTTTTTATTATAATAATTATATAATTACATATATAATGATTTATTCTTTCCGTGTACCTTTGAAAAGAAATAGAGTAACTGAATTATCCGATCTTTTAAAATGAAAGTATATGCAAAGAGAAAATTTAAAAGACAAAATATCTTTAAAAGTTTTCTAATGTATTATAAATAATATAAATAAAAGGTCATTGAATATATGTTTAATCTACTAATTTATAAATATTACAATCTCATTACACATTTAAGTCTTTTCGATAACCAAATTCAATTAAATTGGCTCAAACTCAACAAAAATCAGTATCATTAGTAAGACCATATTAGACACGTTCCAACTCTCCTCTAACGTGAATATTTGTATCTCGCACTTTTTAATATGAATACATTTTTTTTCTTCGCGTTCCTTCTTCTTTTTCGCGTGTTTCCTCCTCATCATCATTCTTTTCTTGCTACTGTTGTTGCTATGTTTTTTTTTTTACTTTTCTTCTCCTCTCCCTGGTGGCTTTGCAACATTATTGTGTATTTTTTCTTTTTTTTTGATTTTTTTTATTCTTATTAAAAGGATTAAACAAGAAAAATTATAAGAGGGTGAAACAGACAACAGAAGATGAACAAAAAAGAAGATGATAATGATGATGAAAAAAAAGAGGAGGTAGAGTTTTGAATTATGCAAAATTTATCAGAAAATAACACCGAAACTTTTTAACTGTGAAACAAGAAGTTTCACAATTTTAATATCGAAATTTCTTAACTATGACACAAGTTCTTGTTAAGAGGATGAAACAAGAATGATGAGAAGGTGGCTTTGCAACATTATTATGTATTTCTTTTGTTGTTTTTTTTATTTTTATTCTTGTTAAAAGGGTGAAACAAGAAAAACTATAAAAAGGTGAAACAGAAAACAGAAGATGAATAAGAAAAGAAGAAGACGATAATGATGATGAAAAAGAAGAGGAGGTAGAGTTTTGATGATGATAATGATTTGATGAGGACAACGACGACGATGATGATGATGATGAATAGGACAACGACGACGACCACAATGACGATGAGGAAGAGGAGGAGGAAATGGTTTGAATTATGTAGAATTTATCAGAAAATAGCACTGAAACTTTTAAACCATGATATAAGAAGTTTCTCAATTTTTACATCGAAATTTTTTAACTGTGACATAGAAATTTCTTAACCGTATTATTTTTAACTAAATGATGCACTTTTCTTATCATTGACTAAGTTGGGTGGTATTGAATTCATATAAGATTTAGCCATTTATGTGCCATTCACAACACAAATTGATGATTTTTTTTTTTGTTCTGAAACATATATATTTGAATACATTTTGTTGGTTAAGTGAGATAAGGTTTTGAACTTGAGATTCCTTAAATGTTTCTTGTATCATTTATAAAAAATTTCTGTGTCATTTCTAAGTAAACATTACGTTTTTTTATCACTGAATTGATTGTGTGATATTAAACTAAAGAAGAAGAATAGGAGGAGGAGTTTTGAGTTACGTAGAATTTATCAGAAAATAGCTCGAAAATTTTCTAACCATAACATAAGAAGTTTTTTAATTTCGACATCGAAATTTCTTAACCGTAACATAGGTTTTGGTTAAGAGGGTGAAAGAGGAAGAAAAAGATGAATATCAGAAAATAGCACCAAAACTTTTTAACCATGACATAAGAAGTTTTTCAATTTTGACATCCAAATTTCTTAACGATGATATAAAATTTTTTTAATCATGTCATTTTTAACTAAATGATGCACTTTCTTATCGTTGAACTAGTTATGTGGTATTGAATTTATATATAAATTAAAGTTTAGCCATTTATGTGTCATTCACAACACAAATTAATGTATTTTTTTAGTTGTAAAACATATTTGAATATATTTTGTTGGTTCAATGAGTTAAGGTTTTAAATTTGTAATTTTTTAAATATTTTTTATGTCATTTATCAAAAATTTTTATCATATCTAACTAGATCTTAGGTTTTGTGGTCAATGAATTGATTATATGATATTAAACTAAAAAAAAAAAAAAGAAGTTTTGAGTAATGCAAATTTTTTAAAAAATAACACTAAAATTTTTTAATCATGACACAAATAATTTTTTATTGTTCTTTTTTCCTTTCATCTTTTTCATTTTCACAATATAACTAAAGTAGAAGAAGAAATAGAGTTCATCAAATTAGAGAAATAATGTAAAAGTTACTTGTTTAATTTTTACATAATATACCAATTATTTGGATCATTTACATATTTATCCATACAAAATTAAAACATCATCGATGTGATTTAGAGAAACATTAGGTGACCATTATCTATTTAAATATGTTGGCGCGAATTGGTGTTAGTTAAGGATTGACAAAAAAAATACATAGTATGGCCTAGAGTTTCGGTAAAACCATTAAATAAATTATTAGAATAATATAAAAGTCAATTTAAATTTATTAAATGAATTATTAGAATAATATAAAAATTAATTTAAATTTATTATTTTTAATTTAATTAAGTCTGACTATAATTTTTATTTAATAGTTAATCTTTTCAACTTTTTTTATTATAATAATTATATAATTACATTTATAATGACTTATTCTTTCGGTGTACTTTTGAAAAGAAATAAAGTAAGTGAATAGTCCAATCATTTAAAAGTGAAAGTATACAATGCAAAGAAAAAATTTAAATAACAAAATAACTTTAAAAGTTTTATAATGTATTGAAAATAATATAAATAAAAGGACATTGAATATATATTTAATCTACTAATTTATAAATATTACTGTTTCATTACACATTTAAGTTCTTTTAATAATTCAATTCAATCAAGTAGGCTCGTGCTCAACAAAAATTAATATTATTAGTAAGACTGTGTTAGACACCCTCTAACTTCCCACAATCGCGAATATTCGTATCTCGCACTTTTTTAATATGAATACCTTTTTTTTTCACTTGTTTTCTCTTCATCATCGTTTCTTTCTTGCTGCGGTTTTTTTGTTTCTCCTCCTCCTTTTCCTGGTAGCTTTGCAATATTATGAATTTTTTATTTAATTTTTTTATTCTTATTAAGAGGATAAAACAAAAAGAATTATAAGAGAGTGAAACAAGAAACAGAAAATGAACAAGAAAAGAAGAGAAAGATGATAATGACAAAAAAGAAGAAGAGGTAGCGGAATTTTGAGTTATGCAGAATTATCAGAAAATAGCACCGAAATTTTTTAACTAACACAAGAAGTTTCACAATTTCGATATCAAAATTTCTTAATTGTGGTATAGAAATTTGTTAACTGTGTCATTTTTAACTAAATGATGTGCTTTTTTATCATTGAACAAGTTGGATGGTATAAGATTTAGCCATTTATTTGTTATTCACAACACAAACTGATGTATTTTTTTGTTCCAAAATATATTTGAATGTATTTTGTTGGTTGAACGAATTAAGGTTTTGAACTTATGATTTCTTAAACATTTCTTTTGTTATTTAACTAAATTTTGTGTTATTTCTAATTAAATATTATGTTTTGTTATCATTGATTTGTGGTATTAAACTAAAGAAGAAGAGGATGAGCTTTAATTTATGCGGAATTTTTCAAAAAATAGCACAGAAATTTTTTAATCAAGACACAAGAAGTTTCTCAATTTTGTTATCAAAATTTCTTAACCGTGGCATAGAAATTTTTTAACCATAGTATTTTCAACTAAATGATATACTTTTCTTATCATTAAACAAGTTAGGCATTATTGAATTCATATATAATATTTGTCATTCACAACACAAATTGATGTATGTATTTTTTTTTCTTTATTTGATTTTTTTATTTTTATTCTTATTAAGAGGGTGAAATAAAAATTATAAGAGAATGAAACAAGAAATAGAAGATGAACAAGAAAAGAAGAGAAAGATGATAATGACAATGAAGAAGAAGAGGTAGTAAAGTTTTGAGTTATACAAAATTTATCAGAAAATAACACCGAAACTTTTTAACTGACACAAAAAGTTTCACAATTTTGATATCTAAATTTCTTAACTGTGGTATAGAAATTTTTTAACTATGTCATTTTTAACTAAATGATACATTTTTCTTATCATTAAACGAGTTGGGTGGTATTTAATTCATATATAAGGTTTATCTATTTATTTGTTATTTACAACACAAATTGATGTATTTTTTTCCCAAAATATATTTAAATATATTTTGTTGGTTGAGCGAGTTAAGGTTTCAAACTTATGATTCTTTAAACATTTCTTTTGTTATTTACCCAATTTTTTGTGTTATATCTAACTAAATATTATGTTTTGTTATCATTAAATTGATTTTGTGGTATTAAATTAAAGAAGAAGAGGAGGAGTTTTAAGTTATGTAGAATTTTTCAGAAAATAGCACCGAAAGTTTTTAGCCAAGAAACAAAAAGTTACTTAGTTTTGACACCAAAATTTCTTAGTCGTGGCATAAAAATTTTTTAACTATGTTATTTTCAACTAAATGATGCACTTTTTTTATCATTGACCAAGTTGGCCGTTGTTGAATTTATATATAATATTTGCCATTCACAACACAAATTGATGTATTTTTTGTTTTAAGACATATTTAAATGTATTTTGTTCGTTAAGTGAGTTAAAGTTTTGAACTTGTAATTTGTTAACTGTGTCATTTCTCACTAAATGTTATGTTTTGTTATCACTAAATTGATTGTCTGGTATTAAACTAAAGAAGAAGAAAAGGAGGAGGTCGAAGTTTTGAGTTATGCAAAATTTATCAGAAAATAGCACGAAAATTTTTTATCTATGACATAAGAAGTTTCTCAATTTTGACATCGAAATTTCTTAACCGTAACACAGATTTTTGTTAAGAGGATAAAAGAAGAAGAAGATGAATATCAAAAAATAGCACCAAAACTTTTTGACCACGATACAAAAAGTTTTTCAATTTTGACACCGAAATTTCGTAACCATGACATAAAAAATTTTTAAGCATGTCATTTTCAACTAAATGATGTACTTTTCTTATCATTAAACTAGTTAGGTGGTATTAAATTCATATATAAGGGTTAGCTATTTATGTGTCATTCACAACATAAATTGATGTATTTTTTATTCTAAAACATATTTGAATATATTTTATTGGTTGAGTGAGTTAAGGTTTTGAACTTGTAATTCTTTAAATACTTCTTGCGTCGTTTATAACAAAATTTGTGTCATATCTAACTAGATGTTAGCTTTTGCTATCACTGAATTGATTGTGTGGTATTAAATATTTAAACTAAAAAAAGAGAAAATTTTTGAGTTATGAAAAAAATTTTAAAAAATAGTACCAAAATTTTTTAATTGTGATACAAAAATTTTTTTAAGTATTCTTTCTCCTTTCATCTTTTTCATTCTCAGCAACTTAACTAAGGTAGAAGAAAAAACAGAGTTCATCAAATTAGAAGAATAACTTAAAAATTACTTGTTTAAATTTACATAATATACCAATTATTTGGATCATTTACATATTTATCTATACAAAATTAAAACATTATCGATGTGATTTAAAAAAATGTTAGGTGATCAATATCTTTTTAAATATGTTGGTGCAAATTGGTGTTAGTTAAAAATTGACAAAAAAAAATACATAGTTGGCCTGTAGAGTTTCGGTAAAACCATTAATTAAATTATTAGTATAATTTAAAAGTCAATTTAAATTTATTATTTTTAATTTAATTAAGTATGATTATAATTTTTATCTAATAATTAATCTTTTCAACTTTTTTATTATAATAATTATATAATTATATTTATAATGACTTATTCTTTCGATGTACCTTTAGAAAGAAATAAAGTAAGTGAATTGTCCGATCTTTTAAAAGTGAAAGTATAGAATGCAAAGAGAAAATTTAAATAACATAATATGTTTAATCTACTATTCCATAAATATTACAGTTTTATTATATATTTAAATTTTTTTGACAATTAAATCCAAACAAATTAGCTCAACCTCAATAAAAATCAATATCATTAGTGAGACCGTGCTAGACACGTTCCAACTCCCCACTAATGTGAATATTTGTCTCTCGCACATTTTAATATAAATACATTTTTTTATTTCGCGTTCCTTTTTTTTCTTTTCATGTTTTCTCCTCATCGTCGTTCTTTTCTTGCTGTTGTTATTGTTACGTTTTTTTTTCTTTTCCTTCTCCTGTCCTTGGCGGCTTTGAAACATTATGTATTTCTTCTTTTTTTTATTTGATTTTTTTCTAATTTTTATTCTTGTTAAGAGGGTAAAACAAGAAGAATTATAAGAGGGTGAAACAAGAAACAAAAGATGAATAAGAAAATAAGGTGATGATGAAGAAGAAGAAGAGGAGGACGAACAATTTTGAGTTATGCAGAATTTATAAGAAAATAGCACCAAAATCTTTTAATCATGACACAGAAGTTTCTCAATTTTGACACCGAAATTTTTTACCTTTGGCATAGAAATTTGTTAACTGTGTCATTTTCAACTAAATAATGTATTTTTCTTATCATTGAACGAGTTGGGTGGTATTGAATTCATATATAAAGTTTATCCATTTATTTGTCATTCACAATACATTGATGTATTTTTTGTTTTAATACATATTTGAATGTATTTTGTTAGTTGAGCGAGTTAAGATTTTGAACTTGTGATTCTTTAAATATTTCTTTTGTCATTTCTAACTAAACATTATGTTTTGTTATCACTGAATTGATTGTCTGGTATTAAACTAAAGTAGAAGAGGAGAAATTTTTAAGTTATGCAGAATTTTTCAAAAAATAACACCAAAATTTTTTTAATTTTTAAAAAATAGCATCGAAACTTTTTAAATGTGATATAAGAAGTTTTTTAATTGCGTGATATTTAACAAATATGAAGACGAGAAAAAAATAGGAAAAGAAGAAATTAAATAAAAAAAAGGAGGAAGAAGAAGAGGAGGTAGTTGTGACGAGAAATAAATGAAAAAAAAAGGAAGAGAAGAAGAGAAGCACTAGCACGAGTGTGAAGAAAAGAAGAGACACACAATAAGTGGTGCATGAATATAAAACATGTTATAACAACTTGGTTGAATTTAATTAAGTATGTTGCATGATCATAAATTTTTTTTTTAATATTATGCCTTTCTTATTATAGTATTATTTAAAAAAATATTTTATAATATTTGTTACATAGAAGTGTATAATCATATTTGATAATTCAAAAAAGGTAAATTAACTTTTAAATAATTATATTAAGGTGAGTTCTCTGGTGACTATATTTTGTGGTGGCTAAGGTTACCTATAGTTGACTGGCCAATAAGATTAAGATACATGTATAAAAAAGTTGGCTAGGATATAACTAATTTCAAGAATCGAAATATGACCACAATGGCAGAGTGGTAATCACATGTCCTAAAACCATTTTTTTATGGATTGGGCTTTGAGTGAAATGGACAACAAAAAAAAAAAAAATTATAATAGTATATTTCAAAAAATGTGTGTCAAAGTAAGACGAAATATATAGTAATTGAATACTCAGTAAATTAAATACCTAGAACTGGTTAAAAAAAAAAGAGATGATGCAAAATAAAGTAGTAAATATTGTGATACAGTACGAAAATAAAAATAATAAACATTGTAATGTCTAATGCTCAAGAATCTATTATAAACAATTGTTATCATTTGTAATAATATTAAAGTAAAAATATTAATTAAAATGAAGAAAGTCGTTACCATTGATAACATTTGTAAAACAAAATCTTAAATAGTGAAGTGTGAAAATCTATACTATGTTTATATAATTATAAGTCTTTAACATTTACAAAAAAAGAGTAAATTCTCTCTCAGTTGGTAAATTTTAAAATCTAATGATTAAGTTAATTATCATAAACGCTAACTATAAAATGATCCCGTTATTTTTTAATCTATGATACATTATTTATATTTCATAGATATTTTAAGAACCATGAAAATCGTTAAAAAATTATTATTGTAATTTATAAGCAAAGAATTTTATACTAAACACTAAAAAAGTAACGAAATTAAATTTTATGTGAGAAATTGAAAACCATAAACTAATATTATTACAAATGATATTTAATTAATTATAAATTACTTAATTAATAAATAGAAGAACTACATATCCTCTATATTTGCAACTATTTTTCTTGTTTGCCCAAAATAAATTTTAATCTTTATAATTAAATATAAACCCTAAAATTTGTATAATTATGCTAATTATCGTAAACGCTAACCACACAGATGATTCATTTTTTTTATCTACAATATATTACTTATATTTTAAATATGCTATGAGAACAATTAAAATAAAAGAAAAAGATTGTTATTTATGAGAACAATAAAAAAATGTACATTAATTTTATTACTAATAAAATTAAATAATTTAGATATGAAAACGTGAATCACATATATACCTTTTAAATCTTAAATCTTAAATTCTTAACTTAACAAATTTTAAATTTAATTTATTATAATCTCTAATCTCTAAATACTCAAACCTTTTGATTTAAATTATTTTGGCTACACCATGAATATTATTACTTCTGATACCATTAATCACAAATACATAGCTTCTTAACTTAAATAATCCCAAATTTAACATGCTAATGTTATTTATGCATTTTACTTTATTAAAAAAATGTTAAAGATTTGCAATTGTATAAGTATAATATTACTAGTAGCAGTTTTTTAATTTTAATTAATAATTTTTACTATTTTATTGTTGTTTATCATGGAACCTTTGAGCATTAGGTATTACAATGTTTACTGTTATTTTTGGACTGTATAATATGATACAATGCTTATTACTTTATTTTGTATCAACTCTTTTTTTTTTTAAACCACATTCTAACCATTTAATTTACTGAATGTCCAATTACTATTTTCTTTTATTTTGACTACATTTTTAGAATGTTTCACTCTAGTTCCATTTTTTTTATTGTTCATTTCACTCAAAGTCCAATTCATTAAAAAAAATCGTTCTAAGACCTGTAATTTGTAATTACTATTCTACCATTGCAGTGATGTTTCTTGGACTACCTGTTTACTTTGGAAGGATACATTAGTTATTGTTTTTTATGTATGTGTCCTAATTTTATTAGTCAGTTAACTATAGTCACACTTAGCCACCACAAAACATGACCACCACAAAAGTCACCTTATATTAATACGATGATTTATTAGTAGTAGTAGTAGTAGCAGCAATTTTTGGAATCATGACTTTTATCTAATCTCAATTATTATACTGGTCACTTATTTTTCTTTTGGTGACAATACTAACTACTTATTAAACAATACTCTCAATCGGACACTTTTCTCTAGTCCTTTTACATGCCGGTCTAAAATTGATACTTCTTGACCAAACCAGGGCTTTTTAAATAAATATAAATGGAAAAGAACAAGGGGGCAAAAAAAAAATAAGAATCAAAAAGTAAAGATGAAAAACTGAGCTTTATTTGAAACAAAATAATTAACAAATGAAACTAACTTGTTTTGAACAACTAAAAGGTGAATTATAGGTGTTCCCTAAATAAGTAGATACTTGTGACTTGGCATCATACCAAAAGTTCCTTCACTAAAATGTAGCTTCTTTATGAGAGAAATCCAGAAAGATACATGTAGACATATATAATGATATAGCCTACAGGGAAGACTAGAGTTGGAAGATTAGATCTCATGGAAGCAAAGAGAGCCCTTTATTTGGAAAACCAGTGTTCCCTTTATTCTATTACATTCTTGAGCTTTTGTGGTAGTAGAGCTTGAAAATCTGCAACCACTTCTTGATCTTTGGCTAAATACTTAACTCAGTTCATTCACTAGATGACACCAAGTTCAGGACCATTATTGACCAGTCTCCAACACCAGAGACATATTAGGAAATGAGTACATTTGAAATCCTAAAGTCATATACAGTGCTAGCAGGGAAGACAAAAAAAATAAAGGAACAATCCCAAATGCTAAGAAGATGGAAACTAACACTTCTGATTTGGGAAAATTTAAAAAAAATGTACAGTTCAACTATCTGTACATACTAATTTACACTGGACTAAGAAGTGAGAAAAGATATATGCTAAAATGACAAGGTCCTGAGCAGAGGAAGAGCACGAGAAAGTGCATTCTCCTATGCCATCTTCGTGAGATAAATTAGATGGACACTTTAAGATTGCTTCCTTACTATCTTCACACTACTGTAGAAGCGCTTGAGATCCTTCATGGCCTTTTCTTCAATCTGAATGGAACGAATTGAGGATGGTGTGTCCACTTCAGGCTTGAACCAGCGGCTCACCAAGGTCGACTCCGATGGTGAGCCTTGACCTGTTGCAATGGTGAATCCAGCTGTGCTAGTCTTAGGACTGTGGGAAACGCTTTGGTGTTTCTTTCCCTGTGTTCAAGGGCAAAGTCCTCAGTCAAACACTAGGATATATACTATGAGATACAACAAGGTACCAAACCATAATAATGTAAAAAAGATAATGGATCACACAACACCAAAATGCCCATCATAAATCATATCTGCATTTATATGATTTATATTTAAATCTTTTTTAAACAAAATAGCAAATTGCAATTTAAATTTGTTATTAGGCCACAAGGTTTTTACCCCATGATTTAGAGCAAACAGATCAGTCACAAGAAAAGACAATGTAGTAGAGGCACAAAAAGGGAAGCCTTAATTCACAAACCTGTTGCATCTGGATGTCCCTGAATGATGGCCGAAGTTGAGGAGGGGTTCCTGAAGCAACCCACGGAGGAGTACTTATGTCGGCATCAGATGCATGTGAACCACGAGTTGGGGCAGCAGGGACAACAGGTATTGGACTAGAAGGAAGAAATGAACTCAACTTCACTTTTCCGCTACTGCCAAAATCAGAAAGATCTTCAACCTTAGATTTAGTCATAGATAGCTGGTTTCCCTTTATTTTGCTCTGTTCATCCTGGATATCACGAAGTGAAGCAGAACCCTTGGTGAACTTGGCCCCACCCCATGCAGGACCCTCGTTCCTTGGCGTCGGTGTAGGAGGAGGGTTCACCTCCTCTGGAACATCATCAAGGGCTCCACTCAAAAACATTGATAGCCCACCCTTCTTATTCTTCTTCTTAGAAACTTTTGGTGTTTGTCCCTTGCCTTGCAGCAACTCTATACCATCTTTCTTCTGCACTATCAAGTCTAGATCTTTTGCAGTTGCACCTTGGTCGGTTGTGGTTTTTTCAGCAACCTCTCCCACCTATCAAATGTAACACTTAATTTTCAGAAATCTAACGTGAAAGAAACTATGCAGAAACTAATCAAGGTGTTCACAAAATAAAAATGACTTCTAGTTTCTAACATGAATAAGATTAAACAAACCTTAGACTTAGGAGCCACCATGATGTCAGCTTCCAACAAATCCTTCACAGATTCAGTAATCACTTCACTTGCAGAATACAAAGATTCTACCTCTGCTTGGATGACACTTGATTTATTGCTCTTTCTCCTCTGTTTTTTGGATACTTTACCCTTTTTACTACCTTTGCCTTCTGGCAATGGTGACGGAGAAGATGATTCCTTATTTTGCAAAGTCTCAACAGAAATACCTAGTTCTGCAAGCGAGCTCTCGAGGGAAGACTTGGATTGGATCTTTAAGATCTGCTGGTCATCGAGGAAATGTCCACTAGATTGCTTAGCTTCAAGCATCTCAATCTGCTGCAGCTTCTTTCTTATTGCCCGAATTACCTTGGAGGTTTCTAGATTGGGGTCATCCTTGGGCTGTAGAAAGGAATCTCCTCTTTCATCTTTCTCCAATTTCAACACATTCATTTTCATGGGTTTATCACGAGTCCTTTGAAACTCTATCTCACTATCATCCTCTTCACTGTTAATGATGGCAGGGAAGGTTGCAGTAGGAGTTGGGAGTCGACGGTGTGTCCAAGGCTCAGAAGATCTCTGGTCCAACAACCTCTCAAGGTTAGCCAGAATATCTGGTGCTGTGCTTGCAACAGCATGCGATGAAACTGTGAATATAAAATCAAGGTTGCGCATCACAATCTCCTGAAACAATAAATAATAACTACTTTAGTATAATAATCCCACCTTGCCACATGGGAGTTATCAAGATAACCATAACAACAGTGGCAGAGCCTGGTTAAAGCAAAGAGGGGAGATGGCATTCCCAATCTTCAAATTTTCCATATAAATTATTTGTGATTTTAGTTTGGCACCCCCTCAATTTTTTAATTTTGGCCCATCCTCTTTGTGAAAACTTAAGACCTAATGTTTTGTTGGCCTCCCTACAAAACTCACCTAGATCCACCCCCGCATAACAGCAAAGTCAACGTCAAATATCACGGTACATTTTTTATGATAATATTTTCCATGTCTGTCCAACTCAATGATACAATAAATATTTCATGTTAAATTTTTTGATAAAGAAACATTAAATGCATTTAGTTTCATTATTATTATGTGTTCCATCAACTATGACTTCAGAAAGACATCATGTTTGATAATTTATATTTGTTAGTAATTTGAAATGCAATAAGATCAGTACCTCACAATACTTTCTCAATTCATCTGCCCCAAGAGAATCGGCAATCTCCAGCAGTTGTATGGCATTTCGTGGCTCCACTAAACATTCTGCTGCTACTTTTTCACAAAGGCTTTTTAAGCTAGGTACAGATTTCTGCCCAAAAGTATCATTTTGTACACTGGATACCATATTATTTGATTCCATGTCATCAAATAAAATGTCTTCATTTAACTCATCCATATCATCCCTATTATTTAACTTGGGTTTTTGCGAGTCCTCAACACCGGTGAGAGGATATTCAGGATGGTACAGCATAGCCACTATTAGTAAATGTGTTTCACCAACAGAAACCGAAGTAGCCTTCTTTACTCCATGCAACCGAGTTGCAACAAGTGGGTTATCCTTACTTTTCTTCCCATCCCACAGGTAAACATCACCAGTACCCGTAACTGCAGCAGTCCAGTACTTTCCAGCAGATATGCTCACCATATTTCTTCCGCACATAGAATATAGCTGTAAAAAGATTTAAGCAAAAAGAAATAAGAAAACTGTTCTATTAAACATGATTGTTTCATGAATACCATAACATTTGATGGGAGAAGAGAAATTCAGTGAATAGAAACCTGTTGGGATCTGAGATCGGGATCAGATGAGACCCAATAAAATAATGCACCGTCATCTGTAAGTGCCATGCTGTGTACCATTCCCGCAGCTATAGAAACTACCTGAAGTCGTTCCATTCGATGAAACTTTAAAGGAGTGCTCCCACTCTTTTTCAAGTTCCTAGAAATCACTACACGTTTTGGAGTAACTAGTCGATAACCCCAAGTGTACACCTGAAAAAAAAGGGGGGAAATTAAAACCTAAATATGAAAAGCAAAACACATTCCCTAATAAAAGCCACCATGATAAAGAATTTTAAGTACCATATCCATGCACAAAGAAAAAACCGATTTTAAGTTTGGAACACAGTTTTTAGAAAGAACATTAATTCCCCGGCCCAAAACTGAATCAGCTCTAAAGCTGAGAATTCCAAAATGTTTTTAATTAATTCAATTGTCTATAAAAACAATATAAACATCCATAGCTATAACTTTGTTCATGTTTCAGCACCCCCTCACCTCTGTATTTCAATAATTCTTAGGAAGTTACAAATTAATCCGTTCAAGATGAAAACAAGAATTGTAAAAAAACATGATGCTTAATGAGGAATCAGGATAAGTAACAGATACAATGCTTTACGTAAGAATATTTTGAAATAAAAAAAAAGGGAATAATATAATTACCTCTCCGTCAGATCCTAATACAACTGTGTGATATTTTGCAGCAGAAACCTTGGTTAAAGTCTTTCCCTTCAAGGATTCAACCACATGTGGGGTGTAATTAGATGCTGAGTTTGAGGTTCCATAACCAAGCTGGCCCTCTCTATTTGAACCCCAGGTAAAAACTTCACCTAAATCGGAAACTACAGCTGTGTGCTTGTTTGCTGCAGCAACAGCAACAATTTTTGACCTTAGAGCACTCACTCTCCGAGGTGTTGGTTGTGTATCAACAGAAGTGTATCCCAGCTGTCCCTCTGCAAAAAATGAAACAAGAGAATACCGACATTAACGTCATTTTGATTCCAATGCATCAAAATTAAGTACTAAGAAGACAACCTAATTCTCTCACAAGTAACTCGTGATGTGTAGAATATTACAATTCACAATTGTAGCCAATGAAGGGAAGGGCAGGGATGCAGGGAAAAGGATTTAATTGCATATATTTAATTAATTTGCAGTAACAAGACCCACAGTTGATATGGACACAAGTTTCGTCAACTTTTACCTCTATTGGATCCCCAAGTGAACACTTCCCCACCCTCAGTAGCAATAACAGTATGATGCTTAGCTGCAGCGATTGCCATCACTCTGCGGGAACCCAGACCAGTAGTCACCTGGCGGGGAGTGATGACAGCAGCTTGACCACTGCAATCAGGATAGCAATATGAAATCTGATTGAATATAGTCCAAAAGCATAAACAGGTAACAGTGGTAACCTGCCTCACCTAGAAAAGTTCCAACAAAAAAAATTGATTTTGTGACTATTGCTAAATCGGATTAGCAAGCAAGCCGATCAAAGTAAATTCTCACTTGCTCTTGCTGGGAAACTTGTGTGATAAATTAATAAGCATCAGCATTTTAATTTGTTTTAGAACAGGAACAAGAAAATAATTCAAATCCTCAACAAAAACTTGAAGCATAATTGTGTATGATTTGAGGCCAAACAACTTTATATTCCAAAAAGAAAGTCCTACATCCCAACCCAGCAATGCTTAACCATGAACTTCTTTAACACCTAGAAAGTAAGTAGCATTTAAGGAGCCAAATTGACATTTAATCAAGAGAAGGAAAAAGGAAAAAAAAAAAAAGAAAAAAGTCCAAGGTGTACATTACTAACAGGGAACCTACTCAATGTAAATTACCCCCATATTCAATCTTAATAATAACTAAAGAAATTATCCATTCACGGCAATACCAACACTTACAGAAAGCATCATCAGGCTCATTAGAAGCAGACCATATACCTGTGTATGTCAAAATCAGGGTGCCCTAGACGGCCCCCTCTTCCAAATCCCCAAGTATAAACTTCTCCACGCGCAGTAAGTGCCACACTGTGGAACTTTGCTGCAGAGATCAGCTTTATGAATGAACCATTAAGTGAATCAACTTTGCAAGGTAACTTTTGAATGTGAGCATTTCCAGTTCCAAGCTGATAATTTGCACCGCTTCCCCAACTAAAGACCTCAGTAGCCACTAAAGATGAACCAAAAATCAGGTTTTATCCTCAATGACAAATGTCTATTGGCAACAACGATGCTATCTTAATAAAGGAGTCAAAGCATGTGAATTTATACCTGACTTGCGATCATTTCCAGAAACCTGTAACACAGGACCAGATAGAAGATCTACAGGTACTCGAGATCTTGAATCCTCCAGTGTAATAGAAGCACCATGCTGTAGAAGGACACTTGCCACAGCAAGATGACCAAAATGTAGCGCCCTATGAAGGCTACCCCATCCTGATTCGCCATCCTGAAAATGGAAGGGTTCAGAATTGATGGATTTGAAGAACCAAAAGCACCAATCCAATTAAAAACTGCTCAATTATGCAGATATCATGAAATGGAAATTATTTCTCCAATTGGACGAAAATTATAAATTAAAATCTGAATTGATGAAAATTTTCTATATTAAACTTTTAAGCAAAAAGGAACAAAGTCACTTTTGTCAGAAAAAAGAAATGCTGACACAAATGCACCTGAGATCATTTTTTAATTTCAAGAGGCTAGCCATGAGAAACAGAGATTGGATGTGAGTTAAACATAGTTTTCTTAAACATTGCAACATCAAGCTTTTTGAAATTTGAATCCAAGTGGCAAGATTGCTAGCTCATAGCAAAATTGGTGGCAAACATTGGGAACTTTTTGGAACATTGTGATTATGAGTGTTAATTAGGTCACATCTTGAAACATTGATAACAATAATTCACCATGAAATAATAAACAATTTCTATAACAATAGAGAATATCTTTTGCAGACGTTTCATTCCTTAAAAGACTTTATAATAAAAAAGCAATTAACTCTCCCGGGAACTAAACATAAAGAGATGCCACTGAAACCAACCAGAAAAGAGCGTAAACAAAAAATTCAGAAAACAGAAAGTCATCATACTCGAGCATCAGGATCTGCACCAGCTGCAAGAAGCCTCCTGACAATGGGAATGTGATTTCTCCAAATTGCAAGATGAAGAGGAGTCAGCCCAAAGGAGTTCCGCACATTGATATTACCCCCACTCTTCTTCAATAATGTCAAGACCGTCTCTAATTCATTTACCGATCCTTCTCGCACAACAAGCCAGAGATCTTTCTGGGATCCGGCAGCTGAAGTTTTGCGACCACCTGTTGGCAAATTCTGCTTCTGTGTTTGTGGAGAAACAGCTATTTCCATTATTTGAGGATGGGGAACCGATGATATATTAGCTGTGTCACAATATTTTATAGGCTTGAAAGATGACTCAATGGCTCAGCTGTTTTGTTCCCCTACGATCATATAATGTCAAAGGCCAGATTCTAACTAACAAATTGTGCTCTACAAACCAGACTACACTTGAATCCCCGTAAAAGATAACACTGGCCTTGAGTCTATAACTTGATTTTTACTAATCCATGGTAATTTGATATGGAAATCCAAAACATCAACGTCCAGTTACAATTGGCACCAACTCTTCGCTAATCTACCACCGAGATTATCATTGTCATGAACTTTATGTAGCAGCCATCGACAAATATCAGCGCATTTCAATGATCACAGGGAAATCTACCATTGAAAGCAAAAATGACAAGTTCATTTATTTGATATACAAACCACTCAAGGGAAAATAATAATACCCAGGCACACAAACATGCACGGAAGATACAACTGAAATCATATAAGCTTGTAAGAATCAACAGATCAAAACTCAAACAAGTCTTAAAATTGAAGCCACTAAAATTGATCCTTTGGAGGAAAGAAGAAAAAGGAGCATAAAGCAAAATGTACCATAAATATATCACCAAAACAAGATCACAAGGTAATGTACTATCCATGTAAACTATAACAAGATCAAAATGAACTCCTCTAGCCGGAATTTAGAGTTGAAACAGTGAGAATGCAAGATCCACTGATTTAGTAATTCACATGGCTAATCATCTATTCTATTCTTCATGTAATCACAATCCCAAAAAAAAAAAAAACAAAGGCATTGTTGCAGCCCTTTGGTGCAGGAAAAAGAACAAACATTTGGTGTGCAAAAGTTGGAAAGCAAAAAAATGAAGGATTAGAAGTCAATTGAGATGATGAAACCAATTACATCAGACAGGTTTCGTATTTGATCTGTGTAAATGATAACTCATTCCTTGGTGTTTCTACTTCAATAAATACTTTTCTTAACCTCAACGATTACTAAAAGAATTGAATCGTGAAATGACAACAGAATCAAGAGAAAACACAATGCTGGAAACAATTAAAAACTTACACAGTTCCACCAACACAAGTAAGAAAAAGAAAAAGGCAAACTCGACAAAATTGAATCAGAGGGCTCAGAAACAGAACAAACAACAGCATCGTATCACCGAGCCACAAAAAAAAAGGAAAGAAATTTCAGCTAGATCGCCAACCCTAGATGAAAACTTCTAACAGAAAAAAAAAACGAAAATTTTAAGACAAAGAGTTGAACAAAGAAACCGAATCAAATGAAAACAAAACTACAAGCAAAGGGTAAAAACTGATCTAACAAAAATGGGGGAACAAATGTGTCAACTAACCTCGTAGCGTGTTGGAAATTGAACGCAAAACAGTGAGAAAAGATCGTGAAGTTGTTCTTGAGAAGAAAGAGTTAAGCAGAGAAGAGAAGAGAAAAAAACAGTTTATAGAAAAGAGAGGATGGCGATTTTTTGGTGTAACAAAAAGAGTATCGAAACTCAGAATATACCCTTTAGCCAAAGCATAAAAATGGTTTAATAAAAATAAAATTATATTTTGGTTTCTCCGATTGAAATTAAAAAAAAGGTTTAATATGTTATTGGTTTTTTCGAACTGAAAATTGGGAAATTTTTGGAAAGCGAGAGAAACGGAAAAAGCGAGAAAAAGAAATAGTCTTGAGTGACGAAACTACCTTTTAAGTGGAGGGTAATTTGGGGGTTTCGGATAAATGAGTGCTTGGACTGAAACGCCCCTGACTCGGCGACCACGAGAGGAGAGAGAAAGAGTGGTCATTGGTCATTCCAACGAAGAGTAGGTCTGAGTTGTCGCTTCGACCACAGCCCGTGTTTCTCCGCAAAACAAGTGTGAGACCATGCAACACATGGCACTTCCAGAATTAGCCACGTGGTCACAAAGATTGAATAATAAACTAACCATAATAAATTCATAGAATAGTTCTTCTCTAATTTTTTTTAATACTTGAAGAAATAAAGTGTGATTTTTTTATTAATTTAATAAATAAAATCAAAAATAATAAAAAATTAAAAATTATATTTTATATTTTCAATTTTTTTAAAAATCGAAAGGATCATTCTCTAAATTCATAACTACAATATACACACGGTAAATAGAACAACCGTAATTATAAGGTTCCGTTCCAGTTTCATTCCCTGTTTTAATCTTTAAAAACAAAGAATATCTAATTGATAAAATGCTTAAATAAACTAAGACTTAAAATAAAAAATATTATGTAAATTGGAAAAGCTCTACATACAAGCCATTAGGGCTTGTATGTTTCACAAGTTCATTAAGCAATAAAACAAAAATACGTACTGCTTCACATACGTTGTATACACGCGCCATATAAGATCCCGCGTATATCTAACTACTAAATTTAAAAGATTTGTTTCCTTCTTCGTTTTCGTTATTTTGAAATTTGGTTGTTCTTTTTCTCGCGCCTCTTTCCTCCTTCTTCTTCTCCATCGTTCTTTTCCTCTCCTTTTCTCACTGGTATATTCTTCGTTTACGTTACTTTCTTCTCTCTCTGCAACTCGAGTTTCGTTTTCTATTTTGATTTGTTGTTTTCTGAAATCAAAGTTTGAACTCGTTTTGAAGATAATGGATCATTCAACCTCAGATTGTCAGCTGAATCCAGGCGAAGTGGATTATGAATTTGAATCTAACGAAGTTCCTGAAGTTTGATTTACATAGGATTAGTATGAATTTTCTTTCAGTAATTTGTATTGCATTGTGTAGTTGAAAAATTGCTGAACATTGACTGTGAAACTAACACTTTAACATGAATCTGCCGACTCAATGTATTATTTTGTGATTAATTATCTGGAATTTATAGCAGACGCTCGGATGTAGATCAGGTCTTTTTTGGGTGTATTTTTGCTAGAAGTGTGGGTGTATCTACACTTTACTGGTTTTTTGTTATTTTAATTGAGTTGTTGTTGTTCAGGTGTATTATATCAGACATGATTGGGTGTGTTTTTAGTTTTTGACATGGTGTATTTTGCAGCCTGTGTATTTACAGTTTATGGCTTTAAATGTCATTCTGTAGTTGAGTTGTAGCGGTTCGGGTGTATCATGTTAGACATGATTAGGTGTATTTGAAGCATATCTATGGGTGTATTCACAGTTTCTGACATGGTATATTGTGCAGCCTGTCTCGGTTGTTGATGACGAGTTTGTTCCGAAGGTTGGAATGACCTTTACCACCCTTGAAGATGCTAGAAAAATTTACAGGAACTATGCCAAAGCTACAGGTTTCTCTACAAGAGTTCGGTGCACAAATAAGAAGGGAAACGAGATTAAGAATCAACTGATTACATGTAGCAGAGAGGGAAAATAGAAATCTAAAATATCTCCGACCGAGAAGACCAATCCGACAGCCGGTCTAAACTGTCCTACAAGAATTTATATACACACATTGAAGGAAGTCGGTGCTTGGATCATTTCAAAGGTTGTGCTCGATCATTCACACCCCTGTTGTCCAAGTAAAGCAGAGATGCTCAAACAGCACAGGGAACTAAGCATGTCCATTCGTCGTACGATAGAGAATAACGAGGAGGCCGGTATCAGACCAAGCAAAACTTACCAATCATTTGTTGCGGCTGCCGGGGGTCACCGCGAGTTAAATTTTATCGAAAAGGACGTGAGGAATTACATTACCAGGGAAGTGCGGAATGTTTCCGAACAAGAAGATGCAAAGGAATTCGGGAAATATTTCTTAAGAATGAAAGAGAAGAATCCGAATTTCTTTTTTGAGCTCGAACTCGAGAAGGATCAATCGATTAAGCTGGCTTTTTGGGCCGATGCAAGAAGCAGAGCTGCCTTTGAGTATTTCGGAGACGTCATTTCATTCGACACCACCTACAATACAAACAAGTAACAAACTGCCCCTGTTTATGATGCTAAATTAATTTTTTTTTTACGAATCCGCAACAGAGGTGTATATTGGCTGTTTCATTGGGTGTATACGAAGCATTTGGTGGGGTGTACCTAATGATTTTGAATTCTGGACCATGGTAATTTGTTTCAGGTATAATTTGGTCTGTGGTTCTTTTGTCGGGGTGAATCACCACGGTCAGTCAACACTTCTCGGATGCTCTTTGATGAAGAATGAAGAAATTGAATCATTCAAATGGTTATTTCAATGCTGGCTTCGTTGCATGGGAGGAAACACTCCGAAAGGGTTTCTCACCGATCAGTGCGCATCAATGAAAAGGGCTTTAGAGGCCTGTATGCCAACAACAGTTCACCGTTGGTGTATTTGGCACATCATGAAGAAGATTCCAAGCAAACTAAATGGATACAAGGGACATGCCGATATTGAACAAGAAATGAGCCAAGTTATTTGGAACTCTCATAGCAAAGACTCATTCGATAGGAATTGGAATGATTTTCTGCTGAATTTTGGTCTTGCGGACAACAAGTGGCTTTCAGGTAATGTCTTTTTAAAATCTGCAGCAGAGGTGTAAATTGCATGTTCCCTCAGGTGTATTTATAGTCTGTGTTTGGGTGTATTATGCAGATCTGTACGAAGACCGTCACATATGGGTTCCTATCTATCTGGATCACCACTTCTGGGCAGGGATGAGAAGCACACAAAGGAGCGAGAGCATGCATTCATTTTTTAACAAGTATATCACACGGAACAGCTCGCTTATTCAGTTTGTCAAACAATACGATAATTGCCTCGGAAGCAGGGAGCAAGCAGAGAGAGAATCAGATGCTGCAGATTTTCATACGGTCATACCGTGTGCAACCAAATCCTCCATTGAAGCTCAGTTTCAAGATGCGTACACTCATGCAAAGTTTAGGGAAGTCCAAGCGCAATTCAGAGGAAAGGCGAATTGCATCACCAGATTAAAGAATTCCGCTCTAGGCTATTCAGTATACGAAGTCGGAGAACAAGTTTCCAGCTCAATATTCAACAAGTTCGCGGTTACTTACGACTCAGTTGCAGCCGAGGTAAAATGCCAATGCTTATTATTCGAGTCGAGAGGGATACTGTGCCGTCACGCACTAAGCGTGTTAAGCTTCGAACAAGTAAGCCAAGTGTCACCTAGATATATACTGGAACGATGGAGCAAGAAGGTAAAGAGGCGACACACACACATCAAGAGCAGCCACGACGAGCCACTGATGGAGCCAAGAAGCAAGAGGTTCGACCAATTGGTTTTTCGTTCGCAAAATATTTGCGAATTTGCATCCGAATCGGAGGAGCTGACTGCAATTCTGCACCGTGCGTACGATAACGTCATGGCCGAGATGGAATCATTAAAAGCCAAAAGGAAGGGGACATCTTCTTTATCCCACGAAGACGCCAACTTGGAATCCGTTAACGAGCTTCAAAGCCCGCCAAGGATTCGAACAAGAGGACGTCCAAAAAATAGGCTAGGTTCAAAGCTGGACAAACAGATTGCAAATGCCACAAAGAAGAAGAAGACGAAAGTTTTAAGCGAGGTAAAAGAAATGTTCTTTAAATTTGTGGCGATTGAGTTTACTTTTCTCGTTAATAGTTTAGCTAATGTGTGAGTGTTATATTCAGATAAACCTGTTTGATGCTGCATCAGCGGTGCATTCAAATTCCAGCCAATATCAAGGACACGTTATGAATTATCAGTTCAGGGTACCAGCAGCAGGGGATAACTCTTTGGGTGTATAGTTTTAGAGAATATGGGTGTAAAGTCACTGTTTCTTTTGGGTGTATTTTTGTTCATTCACAATTTACATATAGCTACATATATAGATACATATAGAACAAAATCTGTAAAAATTCGCAGGTTATGGGTGTATATTTGATTTGATATTTTTCTTCATATTTTAGTACATGTAATTCATACAATTTGAATACATCACAGACAGTTTGGGTGTATATTTTATGCAATCTTGGGTGTATTATTAGACTTGTGTTGGGTGTAACAGTTTATAATTTACATTTATATATGCCTTGATTTTTTCCTTCATATTTTACCACCTGTAATACAGCTTTTGAATACAGCACAGACAGTTTAACAGCACAGATAGTTTAACTATGGAAAAAAATATACATGGAATAGAAGTTGTTGATAAATGGCAAATATTTACATCATTTGTTCAATTTACAAACTACCCAACAGTTGGATTACGCAGTTTATATATCATCAGAATTTATCTGACAAAACGGACTCAATAATACAGAGGATGGCTTTGACAGCCTTATAGCATTACTCTCTCTAATTGCCCGATCTCTCTCTTTATTCATCTCACTGAATAGTATCCGCGAAGCATACTCCACTCTATAGTGGTCCACCTCCTCCTACAATTAAAAAGTATATTCTGTTTAAACAGCAATATTAATTCAGTAAAGTAATACAGAGTTATATAGTTCTAAAGACAGTTACCTGTGGCCAATTATCCCATTCATACTTCTCCTTTTTAATGTTTTCTGGCTCAATTAACTCCATCCACTTCATAATGTAGATAGCGCAGTCATAGCTGAAAACGAAGAAAATAGATTACAAATCTCATCTACGAAAGTTTAATATTTAGAGTCACAAATTTATACCTTAATTTTTGGTCTGATATTTTAACATATGATGATTTAATTTCCTTCTCCTTCTCGCCTTTCTGCAGAGGTTCCCCACCGGCATATGCTCTCAATCTTGAAAATACATATCCCTTAAATACCAAAACAAATCAGTAATACACCCGAATGAATGCACAAGATACACCCAACTGAATGGACAATATACACCCAACACAACTTAAAGTAAAGAAGACAGAGGCAACTTACAGTGAATTTATTAAGCTTCTTTCTCTTTTCGCCGGGAGCTTTTTTGTTTAGCGGGTCAAGTATATGACATCTCCACTTTGTTGTATCTATCAGCCATAACCACCAACGCCCCGAGTAGCAAACAGGTGCAAAAATCTGAAGGATTGCCACATTTTCAACAGTATGTTATTTTATTTGGCATATAAGTAAAGAAGCGTACTAACAAATTTAGCAAATGAAAACTTACATATGGATGCGAAGTTAATTTTTTTCTATCTATGAAGGGAATAAAACTCGGGTAGTTTTCCACCCTGAATTCCTTATTCGTTTTCGGTGATATGAATTCCCGATTTGGGTGATCCGAAAGTGCCATGTTCTGCAAGAATTGCGAAAATAGAAATAAAATACTGGAAATACACCCAAGTGAATACTTTAAATACACCCAAATGACTACACAACTTACACCCACTTGAACGTAAAAAATACACCCAAATCAACACAGAAAATACACCCAAAGTTCATAGAAGTAACACTTACCACAATATCAGGGGAAGACAGTATATTTGTTCTTGAAACCTCTTTTCATTTATCTGGTTGAGGATGTGGCAGATGGCAGATACAATCTAGAAATATATGCCGAAATCAATTTTACATAAATAAACATTGCAGTTGACTTTGGTGTAAAAATATTAATGTTATTCTAATATTACCGCAGATTCTATATCACTTTTTGCCTGGAGGGATGCAGGGTGCATTCTAATCAATATATATTTATCTTGGGCAATCAGAGTGCACATGTGCTCATACTCGTTAGTATTGCCATCTGCGTCTTCCTTC
The DNA here is from genome assembly GCF_003086295.3 of Arachis hypogaea. Classification (NCBI taxonomy): domain Eukaryota; kingdom Viridiplantae; phylum Streptophyta; class Magnoliopsida; order Fabales; family Fabaceae; genus Arachis; species Arachis hypogaea. The sequence goes on along the minus strand of NC_092041.1, from coordinate 92,940,855 downwards.
AGTCTCGTCCCCCAGATGTAGCACTTTTGTTTCATATCATCCGTAATCTAATTTATTCCCTCAAGAGTTTCAAACTTCCCAGAACTTTCTCCCCCAGTCTCCCTTTGAATTTCTGGACTTTCCTTTTTTCCCTTCGCCGCACTGCTTGCTAATTTTTGGACCAAATTGTCTAATTGTTCCAACAAATTTGCAGTTTCTGGAGATTTTACGCTTTCTGTCTCCTGCGTTGACGCTCCCTCCTAGCTTGAATCAGTCAAGCCAAGGCTGAATGATGGCACTGGATCTGTTTTAGAAACATAGGATGCTGTCCGTGCCATCATCATAAGGGCAGCAACGTCTTCTGCGGCTGGATGACTGCGTCATCATGTATAACGTATTATAAGAATAAGAATATACGGATCATAAGAAAAGATTGATTTTAGTCTGATGAACTTACATTTTAGTTGGAGCTGGGGGAAGCGTGGTGTGGTTTCTTGAAGTTGTTGGGGGGGTTCAGGAGTGCTGCACAGTTACAAAAAATTAATCATGGCGTAAAAAAAAACAAATCAGGAACAATATACACCCAAACTGTTACTAACTATACACCCGAACTTTAACCCAATATACACCCAATACTATTTCTTACGTTTCTGTAGTTCCTTCTATCTGAGGCAGAGGGGTTGGTTCAAAATCTGACTCAGGTGTTTCTTGAAGTTCCGGCACAGTGGTTGTTTGGGATGGCGGCACAAAAACTTGAATCGGGACTCTAAACAAGAAGAAAAATGAAAGGTTATCAATGCCTTTGAAAATAATAAGGTTATAAGGTTGAAATATTCTTGAAAAACTCACATTGCAAGCGCATCCGACGGTGTCTGTTCCCTCACAACCATCATATTCGAATCAGCCGGACTCAACCTAAAATACACTCAAAGAAAGTCAATAAATACACCCGAACAACTAAAAAAGAAGACAGGCTTTGTTTTTTGAGAACTTACATACTTGCAGTTTTTGCTTTTTTTTCCTGCTTTTTTTTTCTTGAATAAAATAATAAAGGGCTTTATTTTCTAAAAAAATATATACAGAATTAGAAGTAGAAGGTAATATAAGAACAAAAGTAACGGTTATTTGAAAGAGAAATTACATGCTCTCTGACAGCTGGTTTACACTACTCTGTTCTGTGCGTCCTTGAGAGGAAGGATCATCACTTCCCAAGTTCACAGCCGGTATTCTAAATAGATTTCATGTTATTCAGACAAAATAAGAGACAGGTATTAAATACACCCAAATGAATGAACAAGATACAACGAATTGAATGGACAATATACACCCAAGACAACAAACGAAATATTCCAACTTAATAAACAACATACACCCAACTTGATCCACAAAATACACCCAAATGGTTCCACAAAATACACCCAAATCATGATAACAAGATTTTATTAAATAAAGCTTCTTACGTTTCAGAGGAGACATAGCGACCTTCTGTCGATCGCAGGTCAGCTTGGTTCTCCCTGCGAAACAAGAAACAATTATTAGCAAAGAAAACACACCAAAATCTGAAATAGACAGTCGAGCAAGACATACCCCTCTACAGCAGATTTATCAACGTTTTTCCTTAGCAATTCATCTAGCTCTTCACTTGATATTTCATATCTCTCACTATATTCATAAAAGAAGATTTTAACAAAAATAATTACGATGATAGACGGTAATATAGCTTACGAGATACTGTACCCATCAAAGTATTGATCTTCTTCAGGAGGTGAATCCTCCATAACAACTTTTTTCTTTTTTGGTTGTGTTCTGGGTGGAAAAAAAAGAGTACCAATCAGATATAAAAAATTAATTTTATCACAGAATATTATCCAAAGAAGTGCTTACTTTTTTGGTGTTGTTTTTGTCTTTTTCTTTTTCTTTTCCTTCTCCACCGGTGATGATTCTTCGCTCCTATAAGTTAATAATAGACACTTCAGTTAATACACGAAATCTGTATAATCAAGCCAAAAGAAAAGAGTAATAATTTCAGGACATTACTCATCACTTGATTCAGATTCAGATTATGAATCAGAATCTGACTCCTCTTGACTCTTCTTTCTTTTTCTGGAGTCCATTCTGGAAGGCAAAAAATTATTATTTAGAACATTATAAAAATACACCCAAATGAATGCACAAAATACACCAAACTGAATATATAATATACATCCAACGCAGCAAACGAAACACACCCAACTTAATAAACTACATACACCCAACGTGAACAACAAAATACACCCAACTCGAAAAAGAAATTACACCCAAGTACGGTACTTACTTTTCCCCCTTTTTGCTAGGGTGTTTCCTTCCTGAATCCTCTGAGTCTTCTTGAGTCTCAGACTCAGAGGTAGAAGTGTCACTGTCAGTAGTTTCTGTCTCCGAAGACGATGTTGAACTCGCCTTCCTTTTTTGTTTTTTTTATTTCTTGTTTTTTTTTCATTTTTTTCATTTTTTCTCTTGTCTCCGCCATCTTCACAATCCCCTGAAACATTAGATATTTTAGTTAGCAGCATTCAAGTAAATAAAATACATCCAACATATTATGTTTACTTACCAAAATTTCCTCTCTTTCTGCAGTCATTCTTTCCACCAACTCCTCCTTACTCTTGTTGGCAATCCAGGGCTTTGGTGGTCTTTCAGCCCTCTTCTTGCCTTTGTTTTTTAAAAGATGAAAGTAAATTATCATCAGAGCAAACAGGCAGCCATCAATTGCCTTCTTCTTTTTCTCCTTGTAGTCTGTGATGCCCTTGACCATGAAGGTCAAAACATGCCCCCCAGTTTCGCTCCGATATGCCGTCCATCTTAAAAATTAGGGCCAGGTGCACAGGGGATATTTTGTTTATCGTCGTTGGCAAAAGGAACGCCATCTGAATATAGAGGATGAAAATCCTCTTGAACATCAGGCGTTCCTCTTCGTTGCCAACGCCGATTTCCATCATCTCATCGGTAAGACTTTTGAGGGTCTTACCCTGGAATCTTCTAAAAATTATTTTGTCATCATCAGAAAGTTTCTTATACTCAAATTTTTCAGGAAATAGATCTCCTACAAAAAGGAAGACAACAAAGTATCAAAGTCGGTTCAAATACAACCAAGCATCAATTTAATATACACCCAAGCAACAACTTAATATACACCTATAATTTTGAGCTAATTACTTGTTGCATGGATGCCAAGCGCATGACCTATCTTTCTTGGGGTTATTTTGAAAGAACCATATCCTGTTTCCAGTCTGTTCTCCCCAAGTTTGAAGTTGTTTTTCAGCTCCCTTAACAGTTGGTGATGCACCCTTAGTGGTGGGATGTGCATCAAGCCACCGAATCCGAGATCCCTCACAATCGCCTTCTTCTCCTCAGTCATGTTTCTGAACTTATCACTTAGGAGATGTGTGGCACACTTAAGGTCTTTTGTTTGGTTTCTTGCTGCCATTTTCTCTGAAACGAAAAATACAACCAAAGATATCAGTACGATACACCCATATATATGAGTCAGATACACCCATTAATAATAGTAAGATACACCAATTGATAACAGTAAGATACACCCATATATATGAATCAGATACACCCAAAGATATCAGTAAGATACACCCATTGATAACAGTGAGATACACCCATAGATATGGTTCAGATACATCCATATATATATCAGTCAGATATCACTCAAACATGCTTCAATATCAAGCAACATTACAATGTCAAGCAGTATACACCCCCCAATATACGAAATATACCCCCCAAAAATCATTACCAGAAGATCTAGAACAACAAGAATAACAGGAGAACTTAGAACAACAACGTAGAAGAACAGTGTAACAAAGAAGCAAGAATAACAGTAAACCCTAGAACAACGACGTAGAAGAAAAGTAAAACCTAGTTCGTAATGAACTTACCTTGAGTATTGTTGCTTTGTTTTCTCTTCAGATTGTTGATGGAGAGTTTGATGGTGTTTTGATGGAGGTTTCGAAGGTTAGCGACGACTTGTATGTTTTGAACTTCGATTTTCGCTCGAAAATGGAAGGGTTTCCTTGTTTTCGAATCGCCTTGGGAAGTGGAAGAAGTGGAAGAAGTGGAAGAGTCTGCCATAACGCGTAGCATACGTAACCGTTTGAGTGTTGAGCGCGTGAATGTGACGCTCCATGTAATCTTTCTTCATGCGCGTGAGTTGTATTTGGGCTGGGCCAACTTGTAAGCTTGTAAGCTTGTATGTGTAGCAGGCCCCAATTAATTATTAACTTAATGGTCTTCTCTCTGATTTTAAATTTTTCATCACATAAAATTCCGTGCAATTCCAAAATACTTTGGATGGTCTAATTAATTCTTTGTTTAGTTATTCTTGAATTTTTTTTACAATATTTTAAAAATTCTTTATTTATCTGGATAGATTTTGTCTTAGTAAAAATATTTTTTTCATTTAAATTACCTTCATACGATAGAGATATCTCATATCAAAAATATTAAAATTAATAGAATATTTTTTAAAAAATTATGTAGTTAAAAATCTAATTAGGTTCTTATTTATGGATATTTTTGTGGAGAAATATTTAATTAATCCTAACATTTTTTAGACTAGAAAATACTTAATTATAAAACTAAAAATAGTTTAGAGACCTAATTAAAAAAAATTATAAAAACTTAATTGTAAATTTGATAAAACTATAAGGATTAATAGAATAATTATTCTATTTTAATATTATTAATTATGTCTAAAAATTGATATTTAATTATTTTTAAATGTTGATAAAAATATACATTTTAAAATTTAATATTTTTAAATAATTTCATACTTTTATTTAATTGCGTTCAAGTTAACGCATTGAACCACCAATAAAGTAATAACCAAATCAGACGTATCCTATTAGATAGAATTTGGTATGTGATATTAAATTGAGATTGGAGAACTAAGACTCAATATTATAATTAATAGTCAGATATTAGAACTAAAGTTTTAGTTTTAAGACACAAAATTTCAATCATTCAATACTTACTGAAAATAGAGACATATGAGATTAAAAATTTTGGAACAGAAACTAAAATTTTAACAAATAATTTCTTTTCAAAATACCCTCATTTCAAATTAATAATTTCAATTTTACCTTTATTCAATTCTTCTACCACCAACGCCTATCGCCGCATCCAGGACCACCACCTCTTATCTCCCAACTCTACTCCATCTTTTATCCCTACGATCACGATCATCATTCTTTTTTGCAATCCATCACCACCTACAACAATAATACCAAGAACAACAACATCATAAATATATCTCAAAATTAGAATCGAGAGAGAAGAAAAAAAATAGAAAAGAAAAAAGGCAAGAAAGGAAGGAAGAGGAGATATCAACGCAAAAAGAGGAGTCGCCGAAGGTACTGGATCAGAGTAGACCGTGGATGCTAGACAACAGCGTTGAAGATAGCGGCTGCTACTTGCGTCGAAGAGTTGTGCGACGCATAGGAAAAAGAGAGTGAAGAGAGTGAGACAACGCTCTTAGTGAGAGAATGGCAATATTGACAATATAGAATAATAGTAAATATCAATAATCTGTATCAGTATTAAATTGAATTAAACTGATTCGATTTATTATATATGAGTTGTTCAATAGTAAATTGAATAAACTAGATTCGATTTAGTACTCATGCATTATATTTTAAATATCAATTCTTAATAATTCGAATCAAATAATTTTAATTTTTTAATAATCATACTAATTCGATTCAAACTGATTCGATTTAGTATTAAAATATGTAATTCAAATTAAATTCATTCGATTTATATAGATATATGTATAAATATATTTACGTTGGAGCCTGCTACACATACAAGCTTACAAGCTTACAAGTTGGCCCAGCCCAAATACAACTCACGCGCATGAAGAGAGATACATGGAGCGTCACATTCACGCGCTCAACACTCAAACAGTTACGTATGCTACGCGTTATGGCAGACTCTTCCACTTCTTCCACTTCTTCCACTTCCCAAGGCGATTCGAAAACAAGGAAACCCTTCCATTTTCGAGCGAAAATCGAAGTTCAAAACATACAAGTCGTCGCTAACCTTCGAAACCTCCATCAAAACACCATCAAACTCTCCATCAACAATCTGAAGAGAAAACAAAGCAACAATACTCAAGGTAAGTTAATTACGAACTAGGTTTTACTTTTCTTTTACGTCGTTGTTCTAGGGTTTACTGTTATTCTTGCTTCTTTGTTACACTGTTCTTCTACGTTGTTGTTCTAAGTTCTCCTGTTATTCTTGTTGTTCTAGATCTTCTGGTAATGATTTTTGGGGGTATATTCCGTATATTGGGGGGTGTATACTGCTTGACATTGTAATGTTGCTTGATATTGAAGCATGTTTGAGTGATATCTGACTGATATATATATGGATGTATCTGAACCATATCTATGGGTGTATCTCACTGTTATCAATGGGTGTATCTTACTGATATCTTTGGGTGTATCTGATTCATATATATGGGTGTATCTTACTGTTATCAATGGGTGTATCTTACTGTTATTAATGGGTGTATCTGACTCATATATATGGGTGTATCGTACTGATATCTTTGGTTGTATTTTTCGTTTCAGAGAAAATGGCAGCAAGAAACCAAACAAAAGACCTTAAGTGTGCCACACATCTCCTAAGTGATAAGTTCAGAAACATGACTGAGGAGAAGAAGGCGATTGTGAGGGATCTCGGATTCGGTGGCTTGATGCACATCCCACCACTAAGGGTGCATCACCAACTGTTAAAGGAGCTGGCAAACAACTTCAAACTTGGGGAGAACAGACTGGAAACAGGATATGGTTCTTTCAAAATAACCCCAAGAAAGATAGGTCATGCGCTTGGCATCAATGCAACAGGTAATTAGCTCAAAATTATAGGTGTATATTAAGTTGTTGCTTGGGTGTATATTAAGTTGATGCTTGGTTGTATTTGAACCGACTTTGATACTTTGTTGTCTTCCTTTTTGTAGGAGATCTATTTCCTGAGAAAGTTGAGTATAAGAAACTTTCTGATGATGACAAAATAATTTTTAGAAGATTCCAGGGTAAAACCCTCAAAAGTCTTACCGATGAGATGATGAAAATCGGCGTTGGCAACGAAGAGGAACGCCTGATGTTCAAGAGGATTTTCATCCTCTATATTTAGATGGCGTTCCTTTTGCCAACGACGATAAACAAAATATCCCCTGTGCACCTGGCCCCAATTTTTAAGATGGACGGCATATCGGAGCGAACTGGGGGGCATGTTTTGACCTTCATGGTCAAGGGCATCACAGACTACAAGGAGAAAAAGAAGAAGGCAATTGATGGCTGCCTGTTTGCCCTGATGATAATTTACTTTCATCTTTCAAAAAACAAAGGCAAGAAGAGGGCTGAAAGACCACCAAAGCCCTGGATTGCCAACTGGAGTAAGGAGGAGTTGGTGGAAAGAATGACTGCAGAAAAAGAGGAAATTTTGGTAAGTAAACATAATATGTTGGATGTATTTTATTTACCTGAATGCTGCTAACTAAAATATCTAATGTTTCAGGGGATTGTGAAGATGGCTGAGACAAGAGAAAAAATGAAAAAAATGAAAAAAAAGAAAAAAACAAGAAATAAAAAAAACAAAAAAAAGGAAGGCGAGTTCAACATCGTCTTCGGAGACAGAAACTACTGACAGTGACACTTCTACCTCTGAGTCTGAGACTCAAGAAGACTCAGAGGATTCAGAAAGAAAACACCCCAGCAAAAGGGGAAAAAGTAAGTACCGTACTTGGGTGTAATTTCTTTTTCGAGTTGGGTGTATTTTGTTGATCACGTTGGGTGTATGTAGTTTATTAAGCTGGGTGTGTTTCGTTTGCTGCGTTGGGTGTATATTGTATATTCATTTGGGTGTATCTTGTGCATTCATTTGGGTGTATTTTTAGAATGTTCTAAATAATGATTTTTTGCCTTCCAGAATGGACTCCAGAAAAAGAAAGAAGAGTCAAGAGGAGTCAGATTCTGATTCATAATCTGAATCTGAATCAAGTGATGAGTAATGTCCTGAAATTATTTCTCCTTTCTTTTGGCTTGATTATACAAATTTCGTGTATTAATTGAAGTGTCTATTATTAACTTATAGGAGCGAAGAATCATCACCGGAGGAGAAGGAAAAGAGAAAGAAAAAGACAAAAACAACACCAAAAAAGTAAGCATTTCTTTGGATAATATTCTGTGATAAAATTAATTTTTTATATCTGATTGGTACTCTTTTTTTTCCACTCAGAACACAACCAAAAAAGAAAAAAGTTGTTGTGGAGGATTCACCTCCTGAAGAAGATCAATACTTTGATAGGTACAGTACCTCGTAAGCTATATTACCGTTTGTTGTCTTGGGTGTATATTGTCCATTCAATTCGTTGTATCTTGTTCATTCATTTGGGTGTATTTAATACCTGTCTCTTATTTTGTCTGAATAACATGAAATCTATTTAGAATATCGGTTGTGAACTTGGGAAGTGATGATCCTTCCTCTCAAGGACGCACAGAACAGAGTAGTGTAAACCAGCCGTCAGAGAGCATGTAATTTCTCTTTCAAATAACCGTTACTTTTGTTCTTATATTACCTTCTACTTCTAATTCTGTATATATTTTTTTTAGAAAAAAAGTCCTTTATTATTTTATTCAAGAAAAAAAAGGCAGGAAAAAAAAGCAAAAACTGCAAGTATGTAAGTTCTCAAAAAACAAAGTCTGTCTTTTTTTTTAGTTGTTCGGGTGTATTTATTGACTTTCTTTGGGTGTATTTTAGGTTGAGTCCGGCTGATTCGAATATGATGGTTGTGAGGGAACAGACACCGTCGGATGCGCTTGCAATGTGAGTTTTTCAAGAATATTTCAACCTTATAACCTTATTATTTTCAAAGGCATTGTTAACCTTTCATTTTTCTTCTTGTTTAGAGTCCCGATTCAAGTTTTTGTGCCGCCATCCCAAACAACCACTGTGCCGGAACTTCAAGAAACACCTGAGTCAGATTTTGAACCAACCCCTCTGCCTCAGATAGAAGGAACTACAGAAACGTAAGAAATAGTATTGGGTGTATATTGGGTTAAAGTTCGGGTGTATAGTTGGTAACAGTTTGGGTGTATATTGTTCCTGATTTGTTTTTTTTACGCCATGATTAATTTTTTGTAACTGTGCAGCACACCTGAACCCCCCCAACAACTTCAAGAAACCACACCACGCTTTCCCCAGCTCCAACTAAAATGTAAGTTCATCATAGTAAAATCAATCTTTTCTTATCATCCGTATATTCTTATTCTTATAATACGTTATACATGATGACGCAGTCATCCAGCCGCAGAAGACGTTGCTGCCCTTATGATGATGGCATGAACAGCATCCTATGTTCCTAAAACAGATCCAGTGCCATCATTCAGCCTTGGCTTGACTGATTCAAGCCAGGAGAGAGCGTCAACGCAGGAGACAGAAAGCGCAAAATCTCCAGAAACTGCAAATTTGCTGGAACAATTAGACAATTTGATCCAAAAATTAGCAAGCAGTGCAGGGAAGGGAAAAAACGAAAGTCCAGAAATTCAAAGGGAGATTGGGGGAGAAAGTTCTGGGAAGTTTGAAACTCCTGAGGGAATAAATCAGATTACGGATGATATGAAACAAAAGTGCTACATCTGGGGGACGAGACTGAAGGAAGACGCAGATGACAATACTAACGAGTATGAGCACATGTGCACTCTGATTGCCCAAGATAAATACATATTGATTAGAATGCACCTTGCATCCCTCCAGGCAAAAAGTGATATAGAATCTGCGGTAATATTAGAATAACATTAATATTTTTACACCAAAGTCAACTGCAATGTTTATTTATGTAAAATTGATTTCGGCATATATTTCTAGATTGTATCTGCCATCTGCTACATCCTCAACCAGAAAAATGAAAAGAAGTTTCAAGAACAAATATACTGTCTCCCCCTGATATTGTGGTAAGTGTTACTTCTATGAACTTTGGGTGTATTTTCTGTGTTGATTTGGGTGTATTTTTTACGTTCAAGATGGTGTAAGTTGTGTAGTCATTTGGGTGTATTTAAAGTATTCACTTGGGTGTATTTCCAGTATTTTATTTCTATTTTCGCAATTCTTGCAGAACATGGCACTTTCGAATCACCCAAACGGGGAATTCATATCACCGAAAACGAATAAGGAATTCAGGGTGGAAAACTACCCGAGTTTTATTCCCTTCATAGATAGAAAAAAATTAACTTCGCATCCATATGTAAGTTTTCATTTGCTAAATTTGTTAGTACGCTTCTTTACTTATATGCCAAATAAAATAACACACTGTTGAAAATGTGGCAATCCTTCAGATTTTTGCACCTGTTTGCTACTCGGGGCATTGGTGGTTATGGCTGATAGATACAACGAAGCGGAGATGTCATATACTTGACCCGCTACACAAAAAAGCTCCAGGCGGAGATAGAAAGAAGCTTAATAAATTCACTGTAAGTTGCCTCTGTCTTCTTTACTTTAAGTTGTGTACATGTTGGGTGTATATTGTCCATTCAGTTGGGTGTATCTTGTGCATTCATTCGGGTGTATTACTGATTTGTTTTGGTATTTAAGGGATATGTATTTTCAAGATTGAGAGCATATGCCGGCGGGGAACCTCTGCAGAAAGGCGAGAAGGAGAAGGAAATTAAATCATCATATGTTAAAATATCAGGCCAAAAATCAAGGTATAAATTTGTGACTCTAAACATTAAACTTTCGTAGATGAGATTTGTAATCTATTTTCTTCGTTTTCAGCTATGACTGCGCTATCTACGTTATGAAGTGGATGGAGTTAATTGAGCCAGAAAACATTAAAAAGGGGAAGTATGAATGGGATAATTGGCCACAGGTAACTGTCTTTAGAACCGTATAACTCTGTATTACTTTACTGAATTAATATTGCTGTTTAAACAGAATATACTTTTTAATTGTAGGAGGAGGTGGACCACTATAGAGTGGAGTATGCTTCGCGGATACTATTCAGTGAGATGAATAAAGAGAGAGATCGGGCAATTAGAGAGAGTAATGCTATAAGGTTGTCAAAGCCATCCTCTGTATTATTGAGTCCGTTTTGTCAGATAAATTCTGATGATATATAAACTGCGTAATCCAACTGCTGGGTAGTTTGTAAATTGAACAAATGATGTAAATATTTGCCATTTATCAACAACTTCTATTCCATGTATATTTTTTTCCATAGTTAAACTATCTGTGCTGTTAAACTGTCTGTGCTGTATTCAAAAGCTGTATTACAGGTGGTAAAATATGAAGGAAAAAATCAAGGCATATAAAAACGCAAATTATAAACTGTTACACCCAACTCAAGTCTAATAATACACCCAAGATTGCATAAAATATACACCCAAACTGTCTGTGCTGTATTCAAATTGTATGAATTACATATACTAAAATATGAAGAAAAACATCAAATCAAATATACACCCATAACCTGCGAATTTTTACAGCTTTTGTTCTATATGTATCTATATATGTAGCTATATGTAAATTGTGAACTGATAATTGTGAACAAAAATACACCCAAAAGAAACAGTGATTTTACACCCATATTCTCGAAAACTATACACCCAAAGAGTTATCCCCTACTGCTGGTACCCTGAACTGATAATTCATAACGTGTCCTTGATATTGGCTGGAATTTGAATGCATCGCTGATGCAGCATCAAATAGGTTTATCTGAATATAACACTCACACATTAGCTAAACTATTAACGAGAAAAGTAAACTCAATCGCCACAAATTTAAAGAACATTACTTTTACCTCGTTTAAAACTTTCGTCTTCTTCTTCTTTGTGGCATTTGCAATCTGTTTGTCCAGCTTTGAACCTAGCCTATTTTTTGGACGTCCTCTTGTTCGAATCCTTGGCGGGCTTTGAAGCTCGTTAACGGATTCCAAGTTGGCGTCTTCGTGGGATAAAGAAGATGTCCCCTTCCTTTTGGCTTTTAATGATTCCATCTCGGCCATGACGTTATCGTACGCACGGTGCAGAATTGCAGTCAGCTCCTCCGATTCGGATGCAAATTCGCAAATATTTTGCGAACGAAAAACCAATTGGTCGAACCTCTTGCTTCTTGGCTCCATCAGTGGCTCGTCGTGGCTGCTCTTGATGTGTGTGTGTCGCCTCTTTACCTTCTTGCTCCATCGTTCCAGTATATATCTAGGTGACACTTGGCTTACTTGTTCGAAGCTTAACACGCTTAGTGCGTGACGGCACAGTATCCCTCTCGACTCGAATAATAAGCATTGGCATTTTACCTCGGCTGCAACTGAGTCGTAAGTAACCGCGAACTTGTTGAATATTGAGCTGGAAACTTGTTCTCCGACTTCGTATACTGAATAGCCTAGAGCGGAATTCTTTAATCTGGTGATGCAATTCGCCTTTCCTCTGAATTGCGCTTGGACTTCCCTAAACTTTGCATGAGTGTACGCATCTTGAAACTGAGCTTCAATGGAGGATTTGGTTGCACACGGTATGACCGTATGAAAATCTGCAGCATCTGATTCTCTCTCTGCTTGCTCCCTGCTTCCGAGGCAATTATCGTATTGTTTGACAAACTGAATAAGCGAGCTGTTCCGTGTGATATACTTGTTAAAAAATGAATGCATGCTCTCGCTCCTTTGTGTGCTTCTCATCCCTGCCCAGAAGTGGTGATCCAGATAGATAGGAACCCATATGTGACGGTCTTCGTACAGATCTGCATAATACACCCAAACACAGACTATAAATACACCTGAGGGAACATGCAATTTACACCTCTGCTGCAGATTTTAAAAAGACATTACCTGAAAGCCACTTGTTGTCCGCAAGACCAAAATTCAGCAGAAAATCATTCCAATTCCTATCGAATGAGTCTTTGCTATGAGAGTTCCAAATAACTTGGCTCATTTCTTGTTCAATATCGGCATGTCCCTTGTATCCATTTAGTTTGCTTGGAATCTTCTTCATGATGTGCCAAATACACCAACGGTGAACTGTTGTTGGCATACAGGCCTCTAAAGCCCTTTTCATTGATGCGCACTGATCGGTGAGAAACCCTTTCGGAGTGTTTCCTCCCATGCAACGAAGCCAGCATTGAAATAACCATTTGAATGATTCAATTTCTTCATTCTTCATCAAAGAGCATCCAAGAAGTGTTGACTGACCGTGGTGATTCACCCCGACAAAAGAACCACAGACCAAATTATACCTGAAATAAATTACCATGGTCCAGAATTCAAAATCATTAGGTACACCCCACCAAATGCTTCGTATACACCCAATGAAACAGCCAATATACACCTCTGCTGCGGATTCGTAAAAAAAATTAATTTAGCATCATAAACAGGGGCAGTTTGTTACCTGTTTGTGTTGTAGGTGGTGTCGAATGAAATGACGTCTCCGAAATACTCAAAGGCAGCTCTGCTTCTTGCATCGGCCCAAAAAGCCAGCTTAATCAATTGATCCTCCTCGAGTTCGAGCTCAAAAAAGAAATTCGGATTCTTCTCTTTCATTCTTAAGAAATATTTCCCAAATTCCTTTGCATCTTCTTGTTCGGAAACATTCCGCACTTCCCTGGTAATGTAATTCCCTACGTCCTTTTCGATAAAATTTAACTCGCGGTGACCCCCAGCAGCCGCAACAAATGATTGGTAGGTTTTGCTTGGTCTGATACCGGCCTCCTCGTTATTATCTATCGTACGACGAATGGACATGCTTAGTTTCCTGTGCTGTTTGAGCATCTCTGCTTTACTTGGACAGCAGGGGTGTGAATGATCGAGCACAACCTTTGAAATGATCCGAGCACCGACATCCTTCAATGTGTGTATATAAATTCTTGCAGGACAGTTTAGACCGGCTGTCGGATTAGTCTTCTCGGTCGGAGATATTTTAGATTTCCATTTCCCTCTCTGCTACATGTAATCAGTTGATTCTTAATCTCGTTTCCCTTCCTATTTGTGCATCGAACTCTTGTCGAGAAACCTGCAGCCTTGGCATAGTTCCTGTAAAATTTTCCAACATCTTCAAGGGCGGTAAAGGTCATTCCAACCTTCGGAACAAACTCGTCATCAACAACCGAGACAGGCTGCACAATACACCATGTCAGAAACTGTGAATACACCCATAGATATGCTTCAAATACACCCAATCATGTCTAACATGATACACCCGAACCGCTACAACTCAACTACAGAATGACCTTTAAAGCCATAAACTGTAAATACACAGGCTGCAGAATACACCATGTCAAAAACTAAAAACACACCCAATCATGTCTAATATAATACACCTGAACAACAACAACTCAATTAAAATAACAAAAAACCAGTAAAGTGTAGATACACCCACACTTCTATCAAAAATACACCCAAAAAAGACCTGATCTACACCCGAGCGTCTGCTATAAATTCCAGATAATTAATCACAAAATAATACATTGAGTCGACAGATTCATGTTAAAGTGTTAGTTTCACAGTCAATGTTCAGCAATTTTTCAACTACACAATGTAATACAAATTACTGAAAGAAAATTCATACTAATCCTATGTAAATCAAACCTCAGGAACTTCGTTAGATTCAAATTCATAATCCACTTCGCCTGGATTCAGCTGACAATCTGAGGTTGAATCATCCATTATCTTCAAAACGAGTTCAAACTTTGATTTCAGAAAACAACAAATCAAAATAGAAAATGAAGCTCGAGTTGCAGAGAGAGAAGAAAGTAACGTAAACGAAGAACATACCAGTGAGAAAAGGAGAGGAAAAGAACGATGGAGAAGAAGAAGGAGGGAAGAGGCACGAGAAGAAGAACAACCAAATCTCAAAATAACGAAAACGAAGAAGGAAACAAATCTTTTAAATTTGGTAGTTAGATATACGCGGGATCTTATATGTCGCGTGTATACAATGTATGTGGAGTAGCGCGTATTTTTGTTTTATTGCTTAATGAACTTGTAAAGCATACAAGTCCTAATGACTTGTATGCAGAGCTTTTCCGTAATTAATTACAATTTTTTAAATAAAATTTTGGATGGAATAAAGTATCTCTTATCTAATAAAAATGACTTAATTAAAAGATTAATTAATGCTATTATTTTCTCTAAATTTTATTTAAAGTCTGAATATTATCAAATTTTAGTAAAAAAAAAAGATAGATATAAAACGATCTTTTATAATATTTTTTGGACATTATAAATGAAACGTGATATCTCAAAAGTTAAAAAATGCACTAAGTAAATTTTTAAAAAAATTGAATAATATTTTCTACTCATATATAGACTTTACCATAATCTATTTAGATGATATATTAGTATACTCTAAAAGAATTAACCAATATATTCCATATCTAAAATATTTTATTAATATTCAGTATCTAAAGGATTTATTGGTATGAAGGGCCAAATTAAAAGTTCGTGCGAATGAATCTGGTAATCGTGTTTATATTAGGGCAATTAAATTTTGGGCCAAATTTAATAATTAATTATAGACAAATTTTTTGTCATAATAAATTTAAAATTAAAATCTTAATTTTATAGACAGATTTACCGACAAATTATATAATTTGTCGGTAATATTTTAAAAGAATTTTTTAATTTTTTTATCGGTAAAAAATCTATCAAAAATTTATCTTTTCGATAATAAAATTCTGTTTAAAAAATTTATCTATAATATGTTATTTTTTAGTTGTGTACGAGGGTTTGCAACAAGAAACTTAGCTTGTTCATTAAATGGTTCTTTCTTACGCTATCATAGTTGGACAATCAAGAATCAACAACTATATATATTACCAAATTGTCCATTATTATAGTTGAAGTTCAATCTATTTAAATCTAAATAATGATATATTTTAAATTGAAAAGTAAACTCAGTATTTCTCCACTTCTTGGTGAGGAGTTTTAAGTAATTTGAACTTGTTAAATTAAAATTGTTGACCTTTTCTGTTATTTCTATGAAAAAGGAATTCGATTGCCATCTTTTGTAAGATTTATTGTCTGAACAAATTTATTGATCATAAGGTATTAACTTTTTTTTGTGGTATTTTCGGTCTAACAAATAAAAAATTTATTATTAATTAATAAATTATTATATAAATAAAATAAAATTAAAATTTATAATATTTATTCAAACTAATAAATGACTTAATCACTTGACCAATTTAATCTTAAAAGAGTCTTTAAAAAGCAATTATATATGACCATCTTTTTAACGACTATGATAATTTTATTTGTTTGTTATTTGAACGACGAAAATGAAAGAATTGACTTATGGGAGAACCAATTCAATTCAATGTTTGGCAATCTTAATTCACAGAATGGGAGGAATAGTTTTGTGATGATGAGAATTTTATATGATAAAAGTTTATAGAATGGAGAAGACTTTATAAAACTCTTAAATATATAGGGGGGGATAATCACATGGTTGGACCATGTACTTGTAACTCGTTCACGTGTCTTGATTGGTTAGTTTCTGGTAAGATAAATGAGAAATATACCAAAAGTTTCATGTTAGTTTTCTATTATTCAATACACAATTGCAACGAAAATTGAAAACGAAATGCTAGCATGAATTTAAAATAACATTTTTTCTATTAATTATTAATTAAGAAAACAAATATCTTAGTAATATATTAGATAACGTGTACACAAGATGTTCTTCAGAAGTCCTACATCAAATCGCAATTGATCACCCACTTGAATTGATTTCTAACTGCCTTCGGGTGTGTTAGACTGTTAGGTTTACACTTTATGCTATATAAAAATATTTCATACCTTATCTTAACTTTAATAAAGTTTTTTTCTATTAAATGAGATTAGTTACATGCATCAAACGATTATTGCGTCGTGTTCATATTTTGAGATGCGGTTTTGTTTTATATTGACTATCACAAATTTAACACAATCCAATATAATTTTAAGGACGTTATTGCATTATGGTCATGTATTAAGATACAACATTATTTTAAGTTAACAGTTACAAACACCAAACAATCCTTTTTATTTTTCTGGACTTAAAACTGCTTATGTAGACATAGATAAAGTTAAATGAGATATAAAAGTTAAATATGCTATATAAAAGTGTTTCATACCTTATCTTAACCTTAACAAAGCCTTTTTCTATTAAATGAGATTGGCTACATGCATCAAAAAATTATTACGTGGTGTCCATATTTTGATATACGACTTTATTTTATGTTGGCTATCACAAGCTTAATACAATTCAATATGACTTCAAGAACGTCATTGCGTCATAGTCATGTATTGAGATGCGACATTGTTTTAAGTTAATAGTTGCAAACACCAAACAACCCTCTTTATTTTTTCAGATTTGGGACCGAGTATGTAGACATAGGTAAAGTTAAAAGTATTCTATAAATATTCAAAAATAACTATAAAATTAATTATTCAAAAATACTATTTGTACAGTCACTAAAATCAACCACTAATGTATTTGTATATAAATATATATGTGATTTAATTTATTTTTAATGTGTATTTATATTTCAACATGTATTTTATATTGATAACTGACTTTAATAACTGATTTTAGTGTATATGTAGTATAGAGAAATGGATCTTTTCCAGTAAAAAAAACACTTGAGAGAATAAAGTGTAATCTCTCACATTTAATTCTATAAGTGAGACCAAAATTAAATAACAAAAAAAAGTAATAAAGAGTTAAATTAAACACTTCACAGCATTTAATTTTTTTTTCATTTAAGAGGATCCACTTCCGTAATATAGTCCTTAATGGTTATACATATAATAATAGTAATTTACCAGAATAAATAAATCTATCATAGATTTGTATAAAATTTTTTATGTTCATACAATGCGATTGTATATGATTATGGATTGCAATAGAATTTGTAGTGATGGTCCCTCGTCCTATCTCCGTTTAAAAACAAGTTGCTTCATGCCTTCTTCTCATTCTTATTAAGGTCCATGAACAAAACCAGTTCACAATTCTATCAAACTTCAACTAATTTTTTGTATTACCAAAGTACTACTTTTAAAAGATAAGTTGAAGACGATCCAAAGTTGCAAAGTTTTGCAAGTATTATAGAATTATTATAATTATCTAAAGTCAAATGAAAGAAAAACATGAGATAAAATTTAAAAAAAAATCTCATAATCTAAAAAATTTATCTCCAAACCAAAACACTTCAAGCATGATAGTCAAAGAAAAGGAAATGACCGTGGAGGTCATGGAGATATTAGTGTATCAATGTGGCCTCTTGTCTTCTTGGAGGCATACCTTTCATCTTTGTTTGCTCTTTGCTAAGAGTAATTAATCAATTCATATTTGATGATAATTTTTTATTTGAATTGTACGAATTTTATTATATAAACTCACACTTAATTACTAAAATAGCATATTTTTGTGATTTCTCTCTATATTGGATCTAAATGTGAAAATATGTATTTTTGTGTTTAAATTGATTATTTTAATTCCACTTTTATTCCATTTGATGTCGTGATATGTTTTGTGAGTGATTCCAAGTCCAATAGGTAAGAATGACTAGGCAAAAATGAAAAGAAGCATGCAAAATAAGAGATTTCATGAAGAAAACAAAAGAGAAGCACACACTCAAGTGTGCGTACGACAACCTCCTGTGCGTGTGCACAAGTCCCAACGCGTGACTTCATTAAAAAATCACATGGCCCGCGAATTTGGAAGCCTCTTGGCCCAATTTTTGGAGTTGCTAAAGCCAATTTGAAGGCTATATTAAAGGAAAATGAACATACACTTAGGAGGCACATTTTACATAAATTACAAGATAATTAGGAGTAGGAGTAATTTTAGTATAGTTTAGAAAATATTCACCTAGAGTTTTAATTAGGGTTCATAGTATAATTTTATAATTTTAGTTTTGATCTTAAATTTTGTTTATTTCTTTGTAAGTAATCTTTACTTTTCTCTTTAATTACACTACTTTTGTTACATTTTTTTCATAATTCAAGTTACTTTGTTAATATATCCAATTTTAGTTTCTTGAATTTTTGTTGATACTTTTGGTATTTTATGATTTATATATGCTTGATTGAGTTTCTACTATTAATTTTGTTCATAGTTTGATTTTAGTTTCCATTATCTTTTGCAATTTATCATGTTTTGTTTTTACGCCCACAAGGTGTTTGGGAAAACACCAACTATAGATTTTGAGTAGATTTTTACCCCTTGTCTTGGGTAATGAGTAATTAGGATACTAGAGTTATAATGTTCGACATTTAGTGGTAATTCTTGGGTTGTTAGTTGGCTCTTGTTTCCATTAACACTAGCTTTTTACTAAGTTAATAAGTAAATGAGTTAGGACTTATGGATTAAGGTCAATTATACTTGCTTGACTTATTCCTCGATGTTAGGGGTTGATGTAACATCCTACCACATAGAGTCTTATGCTTAAGTCATAAAACTGAGGTGGCAAGGTATTACGACCTCTAAAAGTAAAAAATATATATAATAATAGTTGAAAAGAATTTTATAACGAGGAGCATTTGAAGGAAAGTTTAAAACATAAGGCGCATTGCTTACGTAATCGAAAAACTTGCATTCTCCTCCCTCTCTTCAGCTTTCAGCGTGCCTCTCATCAAGAAATGAGGAAGATGGGCTGAGTTCCCTCTTTTATATGTTAGGTCATGGGCTCGGTTACCGGTTTAGCTCGTTCGTCCTAATCTTGGGTCAAATTCTTTAAAATTAGTGTCAAATTTCATGTTTTAATGATCTCTACCTCATTTAACTATAAAATTTAACTTTCTAATTTCTTTAAATAATAATTTATTTATTGGATACTTATTTATTAATTTCATGGGTCTTACATCCTATATATCCCCCTAACAGAAATTTTCTCCTAAAAAAATTTGCTCTCGAATATTTGTGTATGCTTCCTCAAATTCAATCGACCTTATATCATTCATTCTGCTATTCTCCAACATCAATTCAAATACTAATTCACATTCTCCATTCTCATGTACAAGATCATAAACTTAACCAAATTCAAGCCTAAGTTATATCCATTTGTTTCACTCTTAGTTTCGTCTAGTTCTTTCTCAGTAACTACACTCTCTCTTACCCTTTAAGGTTTCCATCCAAATCAAAACAAACTCAAATCTTTCTCACTGTCTCAAACACTAAACATTTCTCAATCTCTTAGTCTGATTCAACCCATTATAATCTAAATCACACACTCACACTTTTCATTCCTGTCAGCAGTAGCTCGTATAGCAGCAGCCATAGAATCAATCGTATCACCTCACTCGCGTCCACGAGATGTATTTTGGGTCTTGTCCATACTGAACAATCGATATTAAGGTGATCAATCTTAATATCTCAAGTCTAGTACTTCGAATCTCCAAAAGTATGCTCATGAACATTCATGCTATGTATGTCAAGCAGACATCCTAAATAACATGTACACACACCCAGAGTATGCCCAGAACCATAATCACTCTATTCCCCAAGCTCTACGGGAACAAACTGCTCTGATACCATAATGTAACATCTTACCACACAGAGTCTTATACTTAAGTCATAAAACTGAGGTGGCAAGGTATTACGACCTCTAAAAGTAAAAATATATATAATAATAGTTGAAAGGAATTTTATAACGAGGAGCCTTTGAAAGAAAGTTTAAAACAGAGGGCGCATCGCTTACGTAATCGGAAAATTTGCGTTCTCCTCCCTCTCTTCAGCTTTCAGCGTGCCTCTCATCAAGAAATGAGGAAGATGGGCTGAGTTCCCTCTTTTATGTGTTAGGCCATGGGCCCGGTTAAACTGGTTTAGCTTAATTTTGGGCTAAATTCTTTAAAATTAGTGTCAAAATTCATGTTTTAATTATCTCTACTTCATTTAACTATAAAATTTTACTTTTTAATTTTTTTAAATAATAGTTTATTTATTGAATACTTATTTATTAATTTCACGGGTCTTACAGTTGACAAAGTGAGATTAACTCATCATAATTGTCATAGTTGTGGTAGTGACAATAATAGAATTCCTTAATTCTCATTCCCAAATCAAGGCTCTTTTACGCATTTATCACATTTTTACTAATTTTGATCTTATTTTTCTTTAAATTGCATTAATTGTCTTTTGATCCATTGTTAGTTCTTTTATTCTTTAGTTCTTTTTAATTTTCTACTCCACGATTGAAAATCCCCTTATTTCACAACCAAAAGTGAAAACCAAGTTCGTATAGTCCGAGGAAAAATGACCCGAAATTTCAAACTCCCGGTTATTTGAATTGAATTGTGACAAAATCTTTAATTAAACTTTGATAAGAGAATCCATCACCAGTTTGAACTATGCTTACAACGAATCACTTATTTTCTATTGAGAAATTATAAACCGGTATAATCCTTCTTCATCAGTAATCTTAAAGCCTATCCTATATAATGCTAGTAAGAATCTTCAGTTTGGATCCCTTTGAGAAGCAAATAGTTATATTATCCGAATGTATCGCTCTTGAATACTTTTGTCTTTGTCCCTTTCAATAATTTTTTTTAACATGAGTTACACTTCTCAGCAATTTCAGCAGAAAAATTTTACATTATAATATTCAAAAATATTTGTGAAAAACATAACATAAGATAGAGCTATATTTTTATTTTTGATACACTCATGCATATGATGTATCATTAAGGCATTCTTTGTTTGGACTGAAAATCAACAGAAGAAAAATAAAGGAAGGAAGTGAGAGGAAAAATATATATTTTTCCTTGTTTGTTTGGAATGAAAATTATAAATGAAAATTGAAATAGTTTACTATTGAGAGTAAGTCCCACCCAAAATTTTTTTTTCCAGCTATGGATAAAAAATTGAGATGAAAATCAAACTCAAGAGCACTATCTCACATTTGTCCTTTTATAAAAAAGAAAAATTAGAGAAGAGTTCCTCTATACAAAACATGGCGAAGTTGAGTATCGTATAAAAGCATTCAAGTTCTGCTTCTACCACAAAATCAGAGTACATTTCTTCTTAAATCTTGCTGTTATTGTCAAGATTCTACTACAATCATTCTCAATCTAACCTTACACAAACAGATTAAGGTTCTACGATTTTTGATGTGAAAAAAATTGTCATTTTTCTTTTTTTCCTTCATATATAAAACTATATTTATAGTATGAAATCTGTGGAAGTTCTTGAAATTTATTTTTTGTCTTTAATTTGTAGTGATATCATATTTTGACAAAAAAATAATTTATTTATAAAAAATGCTAGACGACTAATAAAATTTATTATTTTTAGTTAATAATTAATTAACATTATTTAAAAATATAAAATAAAAATATATTGTTAAATTATTAGACTAAAAAAATATAGAAAAAATAATAATTTTTTTTAGCTCTTCAGCTTTTTTCTTTATTTATATAATACATAAATTATTTATTTATATATTGTTAAAACATCCAAATACTAAATCCATTTCTCTATTTCGGTATTTTCTCAAATGTGAAATACGAAAATATTTGGTGAATTTTATCATTATTATTTGATGTTAAAATTTTGTTTAATTTATTTTTTTATAATAAATTTTAAATATTTAAAAGTTTTTATATTTTAAATACTGTCTTTTAAGTACCAAAATAATCACCATTATAAAAATAAACTAAATAACACATTTCTCTAATTTAAAGTTTAAACACATCATTACCTATTCTATGTTTTTGAAGTAGTGCATATATAAAGGTTAAAAAAAAATTTAAGTGTATCAAAAATATTAGTATTCCAGTTATTTTAACTATTAATTTTAATTAATATATATTATTTATATATTTTATAATTCAAATCAATAATTAAAACAATTAAAATATAAATATTTTCAGTACACTTAAAACTCTTCCAAAAGTTATACCAACAAAGGAAACTTCCATATTTTGTTTCGTGAGTCAACAGCAGAAAAAAAAAGAACAGAAGAAAAAATTGATATTTTTATTTTTGTGAGATAGATTGGTTTTCGAGTTTGACATGCACTCCACATAGCACATGGATCTCCATCTTTCACTGCAATTTCTATTATTTGACGTAGGAAAATGTGGATTAAAAGCAAAAGAATTATTTTGGCTTATTCCTAAGGCAATGTCTAAAGATCTCTTGGACGAATCAATGTGTACCATGCATTTGACTATCGAAATTGGTGTAGACCGGTCGTTAATTAGGATGACAACTTGTTTAATGGCTATTGCTTTTTTTTTTTTTGGAAGAGTGTTTAATGGCTATTTCTTTTTTTTTTTGGCTATTTTTGGAAGAGTGTTTAATGGATTTTAAAACACCTCCTGACCTTTGTCCAAAAACAATAATAATAACACCCCCCCCCCCCCCCCCCCCGCGACCAAATGTTAAAATTTGAGGTACTTATGCTAAGTCATATGGTAACAAGAACTGTGAAAAGAAGATTAGGGTAGACACAACTAAGGTTTAACGGATTCTTTTAAACAATAAAATAAATATAATAATTACCAATATATTTAAATATAAGAGAAATAATATCTTTGTACCACATTATAAGTCTTGTTTATGGCAAGGTTAAGTAGTTATACACATATTCCTAAAGAGAATTTTGATGAGAATCTAACTTTGTGATTACCTAAAAATTTAACTCTCAAATATATTTGCATTGCAAACAGCCATCTTGAAAGCTCACTTTATGATTCCTCTCAATCCTACCAATTGTTCTATTCTTTGCAAGCCATATTTCTGTAAAAAGCTTTGTATTCAAAGTGGTTCTCAAAAATCAATGGTTGGGTCTGCTAGCCTGAGTAATGACTTTGGATGGTCCTATCCTAAAGATGTTTGCTGACAAGATTGAAGAACACTGTAGCTACTTACTTCACTTTTTCTATTTACAACGTACAATAAGACATGTGTATGTTCTATTCACATCCATTTTCATAATTTATGCATTGTATGGAATACTTAGTCACTCTCCAAAATCTTATACTCAACTTCTCTTTTGATACTATACAATAGACCTCCATTGTTTTTGATATCTCTTTGCATGGAATCTTCTAACAGTATATTTTGATACAAATTTGAACCTCTATGCTACATTATTCTCCTATCATCTATATTTGTCACTTAACTACTGCCTATTACAACCAACATCTAAAGAACTTCGTCTATTACCTCCTTTAAAAGGACAAAATACTTCAACATATGAATCGTTAGATAACAAGAATGACAATGCAATATTACTCAACATAATGATCATTGCGTTATTACCAGTAATTGTATCATGCAACAATTAGCCGCCTACAAATTATAAAACAGTTATAGGTTATTCGTCTAGGAGTAAGATAATAATATTTAAAAAAAAAATATGTAAGTATAATAATAATATCAAAATTGTTAATCTGTTTTTTATTGAAAAATATAACCATTAAGGATATTAGTATAATATTTTTTTAATGAAAAGTGTCACCAACTTCTATACAATATCTTTATTAAATTTTTTTCACCTATTTTGTATTTTGTATAAAATTTCATCGCTGTAATGAATTGGCAGGAATGATTTTTGAGACATTTTGGTTTACACATAATAAAGACACAATAGTAAAAATACAAGTCGGAGTAGGAAGCTAGAAGAAATTTGATGAGTTGAGTACACTTAATGATGGAGTTTTATAATTTTTTTTTTTGGTTCAAGAAGTTTTATAATGGTTTTTTTTAGATAAGTATTGTTTTGGTCCCTCACGTTGAGGGTCGGAATCAAACTCGTCCCTGATCTAATTTTTGATTTAGAATCGTCTTTAACGTTTTTTTTCGTATTAAAATCGTTCTTTTTATTTTTTTGGACAAAAATATCCTCTCCTTTCTCCTTTTCCCTCCCCCTCCCCCACCCCCACTCCTGGTCTCCCCTTCCCGCCTCCCCCTCCCCCTCCCCCTCCCCCCACCACCAGCCCCGGTCTCCCCTTCCCGCCTCCCCGTCCCCTCCGCCCACCACCAACCCTACCCCCGTCCCGCCTCCCCCTCCCCTATCCTCACCCCCACCCCCGGTCTCCCTTTCCCGCCTCCACTTCCCCTCCCCCCACCCCAACCCCACCCCGTCCCGTCTCCCTCTCCCACCAACGCGTGTTTTATTTTTTTAATTTTATAATTTTTATTAAAGTAAGGGGAATTTAGGAATAAAATAAAAAATTTTATTAAAAAGAACGATTTTAATACGAAAAAAACGTTAAGGACAATTCTAAATCGAAAATTAGATCAGGGACGGGTTCGATTCCGACCCTCAACGTGAGGGAGCAAAACAATACTTATCCCTTTTTTTTGGCCAAATGAACGCTCAATTCTAAGTATCACAACACATCCACACAATACTAATTAAAGGGCTCATATTTTTTTTGTCCATGGTATTCCCTAACCTAACAGGTTAAGGACTAATCTGTCGCGGATCTGAGTTCCATTTAAGCGTTTGTCGCTGGCTAATGGTTGCTGCATGCACAAGGTGGGATTCGAACTCTCGACACTTGCTTAAGCGGACGAGTGAGATGACCACTCAACCAACCCAAGTTGATTCTAAAAGACTCATATTTAACACTTGGCGTATTTGCCAATGTTTAAATCCAGGTACAACATATTAAGAGACATATAGTTTTACCAATTGAGTTAGCCTCAGGTGTAAGTTTTATAATGGTTAAGATGCACAAAGATCAAATGAAGTGGGTCCAATCTGCAACAAAATTAGAGATGGTTAACTCATTTCAAGCCCAAAATCGGAAAAGATTCACCCGATTAACACGAAAATCGAATGATAAAAAAAATAATAAATACATTTGAGTAAACAATCTAATAATTTGTTTAGCAAAATTGTTTTTTATTTTATTTCATTTCAGAAAATAACCTCTTTGTGTCTACTCTCAATAATTCATGACATTGACCAGTGGGATGTTGATATGGCACCATAAAGTAAAAGAATGACTTGCGCCAAGGAAATGCCACAAAATACACTCCGTCACTCCCTAGATATAAATCCAGGAATCTTATCTGAATATCAACTTTTTTTTTGTTTTTTTTTTTTTATCAAATACGAACCTTACAAATATTAGTTTTACGTATATATAAATTTTAGCTTCTATAAATTATCAATATAAAAATTTTTCTATGCTTTCTCAGTATAATGTAAGCTTACTAAGACATCCAAGTATCCAATAATGAGGACCATTGTAATTTGCAAACCTTATACAAAATAAAATGCAGTCAATCTCTGCCCAGCTCATATAAATCATTAATTCCAACAAATAGAGAAAACCACCTCCTAAAATATTCAATTTTTATAAAATGTTATTTGAAAAAAATTTAGCCCTTTAAAGAGAATCTCAATTTAACAAAAACAAAAAAAAAACATAAAAAAATATAAAAACATATTTTTAAAAAAAATCTTAGATTCCAACAAAAATAGCAACACTACTTAGAATATGTAGAATGTGGATATTCTTTCTACTCCTATCCAGTCGGATGGATTTAGGAAATATTCATCCCAACCCGTCCTATATAATATATATAATTTTAATATATAATATATATATATATATATATATAAAATAATAAAATTATTAATAATATTATTTAATATTGTGTCATTCTTATATTTTTGTTTAATTTATGTTATGGACGTGATCATGATTATAAAAATATAAAAATTTAATTTTTTTTGTTAAATTTTAATAATTATAAAAACAAGTAGAAATGGAAGGAATTTTAAACCCCATTGCCATCTTGGTGACCTTTTACAAATTTACTTAAAAAATGATATTTTTCAACCTTCTAAATTCAGTGATTTGTGCTCAACAAGTTTTTTGTTTTGCAATCTTTTTACATAAATTACCAAAAAAATAAAAAAATAAAGGATTGAGTGCAGAATATTTCCACAAATTTTTGTACGTACTGTATGAATAATTTTTCAAATATTTCAACAAAAATTGGATCAAATATATAAATACTTTCCCATTTAAAAAATAGTATATTTTATCAAACTAAAATCATCTTTTAAAAAATATCTTTTTTAAATTATTTTATCAAAAATTCAAATAGTATACTCCAGTCAATATTGTATTTTATCTGAGACACTGAAGATGAGTCAAGGACACCTGAAAAAAAATTAGAAAGGAAACACAATTTACACGTGAAAGCATGTGAAAATAAAATATACATAGTAAATTATTGATGTAATGGTATATACGGATTCAAATTGAATCCAACAATTCAAAACCTTTTAAAGTTTTACCAGTAGTACTACAATATACAATTAAACCATTGATTAGCCGACAACAAACATCATTTTGGTCAAAAGCAGGGAGCACTAAATTTGAAATTTCAATCATTTCGCCCGCAAGGATCCAAATGACTGTGTTTTCGGATAATGTTCTAAATTGTTTGCTGATTAAACTCAATAATAAAGAATGTAGATCGGTTTACGTTATTTGAAAGATGAGTATTATTTCTTTTCTTTTCAATTCGACAGAATATTATTATTATTATTATTATTATTATTATTATTATTATTATTATTATTATTATTATTATTATTATTATCTTTTTTGTACATAATTTGAAAGAATATTTGCATTTTTACTTCAAAATATTCACCAATGGTACATGTAAAGGAAATAAAATTCTATGGACTGCAAGATTATTTCTCACAGAAATCCTTGAATGGAGGAGAAGAACAAGATATAGGTCTTCTTACATGAATACAGGCACAACTATTTTTTCCCCCTCAAAAAAATAACTTTGAATAACGAAATACAATAGCATCACAATTCACACCTATAACTATTTTTCCTTTCACAAAAAAAAAAAAAAAGAAAACAAGAAAAAAAAAGACAAAGAAATGAGAAAACAAACCCAAAAAACACCAACGCTAAATTACAACGAAGCAACAGCTAAAAATACCAGTGACAAAAGAATACAAAAAAATAATAGGATTAAATTGAATCACCATACTTGCCCATGCATCTAACAGCTGAAGGACTGAACTTGAAAGAGTGAATGAAAAAAAAAACACCACGTTGACCACACAACATGCTTTAAAGTCTGAAAGAGATCTTCATAAAGGATTTGATGAAGTCAACGTGATTTACCAAAAATTGTGGCCTAAGCAGCCACGGAAGGTTCCTGCATAATTGAACAAAATCATGTTATCACACAAGATTCCCGTCAAATAATTTAGTTGAAAATTAAAAAAAAAAAGAATGAGTGGTTGTAAATGTTTCTAATATAAGCATCAAATATGCTCATATAGCATGCAAGTATTTCTTGAATTCTTGCAGAATGAATATTTAAAAGGTATGAAATCAAGCTAGTTCTACCAGACTACCAGCACCACCTCCCTGAAAAAAAAAATATGTATTTGTCAGAGTGATACTGCAAGAGCAAAGCCAACCTTAGCAGTCAAGTTTGAAACAGCGAAATGAAACTTTTCTCTTGTTTTAGTACTGGCAACATGTCCGGCTTTCGCCACCTTGCTAAAAGCACCATTTAACCATGCCGTTCCGGCAGTCACATACCTGCAAGGGACCACAAGTACGCACTTCAACATCATTGACATCCAAATAATACAGACTATAGTTCATTCGGGTATGATCTAGGAAAAAATCTAAAATTTATTTTTCTTTAATTCCATACAGAAATCCAAGAAAATAAGCTGCAACGGAGATCATGTTTCATATTCAGCCAAACCTGCTAGTTTTGACAGCTGATCCTGTATCATTCAACTTCCTCTCAGCTGCGAATATCGCTGCCATCGTTTTATCGGAAACATGAAGCTTCTGATCCACGCTCTTCACTTTCTCATTCACTGCAGAAATTCCAACTGTCAACTTTTCTGTGAGTCCAACTCTCTTGTCAAAGGAAATGACCTTCGCCGATGCATTAGCAGTCAACTGATGCTTTTCGTCAAATGCTTTAGCTTTATTAACAGCATCTTGTCTGATTGCTGAACCTTTTGCCAGCATATTCGTAACTACATCCTGTGCTCTATTAAGGTACATTCTTCCATTGGTGGGGCTGGTTTTCCCCTCCTGAAAGGGATGCAGTAAAAAGAACATAAGCTCGGTTGGAGAAAGAGAACATGAAAACAAATATGTTGATTACTGATTAGTACTTCATCCTCAAACAACTCTTCAAAATGCAAACCAAAAGAGATAGCATGGAATAGAAATATTGAATTAATCTTCTCAACTATTTTGCAACTCCATGGCACATGCAAATCGAAAACAGCTAATCAGGAAAAAAATGTTAACTATGAATTTTTATTTACCTCGCTATTCAGCATAACATCTCCGGATGATGCTACACTTACAGCATTTTCCACCTTTTGTACTTCCTGCATAAATTTTGCATTATAAGTTCAGAAATCCACAACAATGCATCATACAAGAATATATATTATTTAAGAGTTCTTTCCAAGTTTACCTGCAACTCAGAATTCGGTACATAGTTCTCAGCTGGTGTTATACTCACAATCTGATCTACTATTGTTGCTCCCTGATAAAAGACAACAACACTTTGACTTTCAGAAGCCATAAGGTGAAAAAGCTTGTATTACATGAATTAAGTTCCCAAAACAGTATCAATGACAACATGTGACCATGACAAAAGAGTGAAAAATAGGTCAGAAAGATAAGGTATTTCTGGTTATAGACTTGGTTCTAATTTCAAGAAATTGGTCCTTTCAACTTGAAATGTCAATTATTGACATGTATATAAATGTATTTAAATGAAACATTTTTCACAACTTGCAATCTAATTAACAGAAGCTCCAAAGTGGCTTCTCGATTCTTGAGGGCTTCAATGTCATAGTTCCTTCTAGAGTTCACTTGAATTCATTTAATTATTGAGGGAACTATATCTTTATATAAAGTATAAACCAGGTTGCCCCATAATACTGTCATACAAGTGACGTTTTGTTAAACATCTATTGCAAGGTGTGCAATCTTACATCATATCCCAGCACCTATCACAGCACTTAATGTTGATGTATAACAGATATGACAAACATTATTCTACTTGAAACAAACACGACATAGTTTCTTATTTACAATATGAACCAACTTAATTCACAACCTCATAAATTTTCAACATAATAAAAAGCATTAACTTCTCAAAATCACATAACAAGCATGATTAAAAGATTTCATTAGCAAAATGATCAAAATAGCTAAGAGACATTACTGATAACAATAATGCAATTTCAAGCGCTTTGGGGTCTTTAAATGTCACAAATGCAGTCTTTGATTTCCCATGTTCACTGCAAAAAAAGAGCCACAATATAATATCTTTATCATTTTGTTATTTAGAGGGGAAAAAGAAGAAGTTAAATGCTGCAACTGCAGGAGCTGAATTCAAGCCACATATAGTTTCAGCATAGAATACTAGTTCAAATCCTAAAACAGAACATCTTAAGTGTACCAAACTTCACTTAACTTCTTAGCTGGCATTGAGTAATGCCAGAATAAATTAATAAGTAAAATAAAATAGAATGATGGTTAAAGTTACACCCTACCTTATTCAGCTTTGCTTTACTCTCAATACATCAATTAATGAAATTTAATATCAATAAATTAAAAATAAAATGTTTAAGCGTTAACTGTTAAGAGCAGCACGCCAGCACGTGATTTCTTGTCTACCTTTTGTACTTTTTCTCCCCCCCCCCCCCCCAAAAAAAAAAATCCCTAGCCAGAGGTCTTAAAAAATGGAGCTAACGAAAACTGGATTCAAGAAACCTTTTTTCTTCAAATTCTAAGAAAGAAATAAGCTAAAATTTAAGAATTTTCTGCACAGAAAATGAGAAAAGTACGTACCTCAAGATCTCAATGTGCTCAATTTCTCCGGAGAAAGAGAAGAACTCGTGAATCTCTCTCTCACCGGCTAGATCTGAGAGTTGCTTCACTTGAACCGTCCTAGTCTGCACAAAAAAAAAAGAAGAAATAAATTAAAAAAAGTAATAAAGAAGTAACGGAAACTCAGAAAAGAGGGGAAATGGATTTTGAAGAAGAAGAAGAAGAAGTTTGAACAAAGTGAGCAGTAACCTGCATTGCGATGTTTGAAGAAACAAGGGGAAGATGCTTCTTATTTGGCGTCGGCGAATGCGTAGAGTGATGGTGATGGTTTATTGGTGTGTCACAGAAGACGAAGAACAAGAACAGGAACAGCAGAGAGTTTTGTTGAATTGAACGAGAGAGAGAGAGAGAAGAGAAGAGAGAAGAGAGGACGAAGAATGTAATGGTAGGCTGTATATTGTATAATGAGTTGCCGAATGTCATTAAAAAAATTATTAATTATTTAATACGTGGAATCCTATGATTAATTGATTATTTAAATATTAACTTTAAATTTTTTTTTGTTAAAATATATTTTTGTTGCAAATTATGTGGACAAAAATGTTACCACCGAACCAAAATTGGCTAATTTTTTTAAAATGGAAATGAGATTAGTGATATATTTTAATATTATAATTTTTTGTATTTTTTAAAATTGTGGGAGATATTAAAATTAGAAGTGATTTATGTATTTTAAAAATTTTTAATTTTTTTAATTTTTGTATTCCAGATTTTTGTACCTTCTAAAACTTAAAAAGTTCAATTTTTATATCCTAAATTAAATCGTTTTATATTTGAGATTAATACTCCAACCGTCTATAATTTAAAAAAACACTACTGTTAATCAAATAACAAAAATAAAAAATAACCAAAATTTAACCATTAAATAAGTTATTATATATATGGGTACAAACATATGTATTATTTAATTTATTTTTAATATGTATTTATATTTATTATTTATTATTAATTTTACAACTAAAATATATCACATATTACTTTTATTGTAATTGAAATTAAATATTTTTTTTCCAAAACTAATGAATTTTCTCCTTTTCTTTCTCTCTAGCTATCTCATTTCTAAAATATATTATACATCATAGAATTATATTATAATATAATTATAATAAAAATATTTTTTCAAAATAAATTTAAAAGAGAGAATAGTACTTTTATTTTGGAAAAAAAAAATAAATTCATAAGGAATTGACACCTCATTTTTATTAGTTGATAATGTATTAAATATTGATTTTATATAATTATAATAAAGATATTTTCCTAAATTAGTATAATCATGCATTATTCATTGAATGCTAGTTGTAATATAATTATAATATAATTATAATAAAAATATTTTTCTAAAATAAATTTAGAAGAGAGAATAGTACTTTTATTTTGGAAGGAAAATTAACTCATGAGGAATTGACACCTCACTTTCATTAGTTGGGAAAAACTTCAGTCTTAGTATATTAAGTAGATTGATTTTATATAATTATAATAAAGATATTTTTCTCAATTAGTATAATCATGCATTATTCATTAAATGCTAATTATAATATAATTGTAATATAATTATAATAAAAATATTTTTTTAAAATAAGTTTAGAAGAGATAATAGTGCTTTTATTTTGGAGAAAAAATGAATTCATGAGGAATTGACACATCAATTTCATTAGTTGGAAAAAAATTCAGTTTTAGTATAATAAGTAAATTGATTTTATATAATTATAATAAAGATATTTTTCTAAATTAGTATAATCATGCATTATTGATTAAATGCTAATTGTAATATAATTATAGTAAAGATATTTTTCTAAAATAAGTTTAGAAGAGGGAATAGTACTTTTATTTTTGAAAAAAATAAATTCATAAAAAATTAACACCTCATTTTGATTAGTTAAAAAAAATCAATTTTAGTATATTAAGTAAATTTTTAATATTACATTTTAAAAGTAAATATTAATAATATTCAAAGGTTAACTTTATAAAATAATTAATAACGCGTCTAATGAAATGATTTTTTAATTAATATTCATACTGTTATATGTTTTGGAATAAACATTATACAAAATTTGTTAATTTATCAAAAAATATTAATATATTGTAAATTAAATTTGGCATCATTTAACAATTTAAAAGATAATCATTATAATTATCATAATGTTTGGAGACATTACTTGAAACGAAAACGAGATTATTGAATTGGACGAGTAATTTGTACACCTTTAAAAATCTTTTTATCCATTCATTGGATAATAGTGGGTACCTGTAAAAAGTTCTAATACTTAAATTAGCCAAAATTTAAGTAAGATGCATGTAAGTTGGATGTAAAATATCTGAAATATTAGGATATTGAAAAAATAGAATAATTAATTGGTCATTAATATAATGAATCTTTTATGATAATAGTGAGTGGTTATTTTTCTCATTGTAGGAGAAATTATACAAAGATGAATTGGTTCTCATTTATACTATGCTAACGGAAATAGTGGGGATGAGTTTAAACTTGTTCCTAAAGTTGGGTCGAACTTGGGTCATGAAACTCAAGTTTTGAGTTGTTCAGATATAGAATCCACTGGCTTGGCCTTGCTCTCGTTTTAGCTAGGCCTGGTTACGTAGCCTAAGTAGAGTGGGAGATCTATATTACTGAAATGGTGTTTATTGGGCTTGTATTTGTTGATCAAGGTATCAATAGTACCCCTATTCGAAGTGCGACTTTTAAGGTCGGTCTTAAAGTAAATTTTCTCATGTTGCCTTCCGGGCAATCTAGTTAAATTTAAAGATTTTACACACACACACATGCACGCAATCTCTAACACAAAGATGTTGATTACCAAGAGTTTGAGTTATGTATAGACCGAGTTAGACAGGGCTTTATCCTTTTGTTAGCTAATATTTATTATTTCTTTTACTCAATGTTTAACTATTCATATTTTTGTATTGCAGCCAAAATAATAAGTAAATCGGGTGCTTTCCATCGCTTGCAACAGGCCAAGCAATGCTGCTGCCCGTGCTGCTAAGACTACAACTTGGATATTTTTTCTATTTCAAAGCAGTCCGACTTGACTCTTCTGACTTCTTAGCAAAATTTGGTGCCTACCACTCTATTTTTTTAGAAGAATTCTAAGACATCAACGAAATTACTTTGAAGAAAAAGATATATTTTAACAGATTAATTAATTATCAAATAATCAAATACTTAACGATAAATAAAAAGTTTTTGTTAAAGACTAATCAAATAATAATAATAATAATAATAATAATAATAATAATAATAATAATAATAATAATAATAATAATCAAACATTTCATGAATAAAAAAATTTAGAGTCAATTTTATATTTCGGATTTTGATTATAAGTAGAATTTGGTAACATAAGTTATAAAGTTTAATTATACGTACATATATATGAATATAACTTGATTATATTGTCTATGAAGTTTGATTATAAAATATTAAAATTATCAAAAATAAATGAAAAAATGATAAATAAATTTCTGACTTTTTATTTTGCAAAGATTTTTGTTATTGACCATTTGAAAATATTTTTAGTCTCTAACCTCTTTAAAAGTTGGACATATGAATTCTTCTATTTATATAAGTTCGTCAGACCCAACAAAAAAGTCTGACGACGTGGCTCCCATTGTTCTAATTTGACCGTTACGAATGCGCACACACAGAGAGAGTTTTTAAAATGGGACAAATAAGTTCCCTGCTTTAAAACGACATTGTTTGATTAGTAGCCCTAATCATTCAACCAGGGGCCGTTGTGCGTGAAGGTTGGTGGTGAAAAGTGCTAATATACTGTAACAATGGATGTAACTACCTTACAAAATTTCAATTAGGGTTTTTTGTTTCTTTCTTCTTTGGTTTGATCCCAATTAGAATTTCGATGCTTGCTTTTACCCCCAAATTCTCATTTACATAACACCACAAATCCACGTTAGTTCCAAATTAATCATTTTAGCTTCGATTTTTCATCAAATTTATGGCAATAGAGAGCTCAAAAGATTCATTGAAGAACCTCAAGTACTTGTCTCTTATTTTAAAGGTTTGCACCAAAATGGAGACTCGCACCGGAAACGCTGATAAGGTACTTGTTGAGTTCATCACCGACTTGGGTCGATCTTCCGAGAACATCGAAGATTCAATGAGAAGCTGAAGGAGAACGGGGTTGAAATTAGATGGTAGTGATTCCAAGTGGAAGTTCAAGACATCGGCTATTGCGGATGATAGGGACATGGCTAAGGAGATGCAAAAGGAGATTGAAGCTGAAGCCAAAGAGAAACAAGGTGGTGACAAAGACAAAAAAATATATTGTTGAGTAAAGAATGCATTGGTTGCTTTGATTTGGTTAAGAATGGTCATATGAATCAAAGGTTTATGAAGGTTAAGAGTAAGAATGATTTTCTTTTTGATGATGTTTTGGATTTGTGAAGTAGTAATTGAGGTGTTAGAATTGGTTTTGAAATTAGTGGTGGTTCTATAACATTTGCTCAGCTAGAATGGCTTAGAGGAATGTTATTCTGATCAATAGCACTCTCAATGTTGATGCATCATTCAGTGAGCAGCAAGAGGGCTTTTCGCTCTTTAGTGACAAAGGCAGCAACTAAGACAAACGCCGTTGTTTTGAAGTACGGGGACTTATTTGACCCATTTTGAAAATTCACTCTATGTGTGCATCTATACTGCCAAGTTATCACAATGAAAGCCACATTAGACTTTTTCGTTGAATCCGACAGACTCATATGAACAAAGGGATTCATATGTCTAACTTTTAAAGAAGTCAAAGACTTAAAAGTATTTTTAAATGGTCAAGAATGAAAATATCCGTGGGACAAAAAGTTAGGAACCTATTTGTTCTTTTTTCAAAATAAATTTATCACCATGTAATAAACACATGGAACTATCATATATTATTAAATTAAAATTAATCCAGTGTCATTGATATTCAAGGAAATTATTAGTTTAATTTTATATTTACTTGTTCATATATATAAAGTTTATAAAGAATAGTTAAGTAAATATTAGAATAGAGAAAGAGTAAAGTGAATTTTGTATATTCGGAATATATATTACAGAAAAAAGAGAGGAGCTATTTATACTAGGAATAGCACTCCAAGATAACCAAGAAAAGTAAGATATTTACTAACTATAAGTAATTGACTTATATACCCTCTATACCCCCCACCCCAAACTCAGGGTGGCTTATTGTGCAGTCTGAGTTTGCTCTTGAACTTGTCAAACAACATAATGCATAACAATTTAGTTAGGATATCAGCTACTTGTTCATTGGAGGGTATATGAGTGACGAAGACTAGACACTTCATTTCATGTTCTCTAACAAAGTATAAGTCTAGCTCAACGTGCTTTGTTCGTTGATGTAGAATAGAATTGTATGCAAGCAATACTAATGACATATTGTCACAAAAAATACTTGGTGATGTAAGACAATGCTGCTGCATTTCAAGGAGTAAATTCTAAATCCAAGTTAATTATACAAAGATTGTTGCTAGTGCTCTAAACTCAGCTTTTGTAGAACTTCTACTGACTGAAGCTTGCTTGGTTCATTTCTATGAAACCAGATTAGGACCATAGTAAATGTAATAACATGTTGTAGACCTCTTATCATTAAGATCTGAAGCCTAATCAGAATATAAAAAAGTAATAATTCTTAAATCAGTTGACTTATAAAAATGAAAAGCTTGATCACTGGTGCCAGCAAAGTATCTTAAAATTCTCTTGGCTACACACCAGTGATCTTGACAAGGTTTGGCCATAAATTGGCTTAATTTATTAATTGAAAAATTAATGTCAGGTCTAGTTATAGTAACTTATTAAAGGCCTCCAACAATGCTTTTAAACAAGGTTAGATCTTCAAAGGGAGCACCTGATTGAGCTGATAATTTAGAAAAAGATATCATTAGAGTGGTCATAGGTCTAGAATCTTACATACCAGCTCTCAATAGTAATTCATATATATAATTAACTTGTCTGATTTAAGGTAATAAGATTATCAGCATGTTTAACAACTTCAATACCTAAGAAGTAATTGAAGTCACCAAGGTCTTTAAGTAATAAACTAGAATGTAATTTTGTAAGAACAAAATGCATTTCATTCTCATTATGACTAGTAATCAACATATCATCAATATAGATTAAAATATACATGACAGAATGAGCAATGTGTCTAGTGAATAAAGAATGATTAGATTTAGTGTTATTGAAACCTATAGTTTTTAAAGCTGCAGTGATAGTTAAGTACCAAGTTTGGGGAGCTTGTTTTAACATATAAATAATTTTATTTAATTTACAAATTAAATGAGAATTAAAGTGTTCAAAACCTTATAGCCGGAACATATAGACACAATTCATGTAACTATCCGTTGAGAAAAACATGATGAAAATCATATTGTTTAATTCTCCATCCCTTAGATAATGCAGTGGTAATTATGATCCTAATGGTTACTGGCTTAATGATAAGAGAGAAGATTCGATCAAAATCTACTCCAGCTATTTGAAGATATCCTCTAGCCACTAATATAAATTTATGCCAAATTATTTTTCTTTTTGAGTTTTTCTTAATAGCAAACACACGTCTACATTTCATAAGTTTTTTATTCTTTGGTAGCATGTATTATGATGTAGCAAATTCTTATATTCAGTTAACATAGCTTCTCTCTAAACGGAAGATTGTACTGCAGTCTTTACATTTTTAGGAATAACATCAGATTAAGATAGTTTAGATGATAAATGACTAACCTGATTAGTTTTAGGTGTGATCTTACCTGATTTTGATCTAGTTACCATATGATAATAATTACCTTTGTGTGATGTGGGTAGAGAGAAAGTTGAATCACCTTGAGGTTCAATTTGGATGCTTGAGATAGGAATGGTACTAATTGTGTTATGATGGTGTGTGACGTTTTGACCAGAGGTTGAAGTTTGTAATCCAGCAACTATGGTACTTGTTTTAATTGACATAGAAGCAGCCTCCAAGGGAGGTAAAATATATTGTGTAGAGTTAAGGAAAGAGGGGGGAGAATGATAAAAATTATGGATAACATTTCATTATTTGAGACAGATTTTGTGTTAGAATTATTGTGTGATGTAAAAAATGTTAGTGCAGGAAATTGTGATTCATCAAAGATCACGTCTCTTGATATTATAATTCTACCATCTATATGATTGAGGCACCACAGAGGGACATCCATCCTCTTCCATGTGGGATGGGTGGTTGTCTTGAGGCACCACTTGGTGATTGGCGTAACCATGGATATAGACAGTAGTATATGATGTTAGTATTTCAGTTTCATATGTTTATTATTGTATGATTATGTACACTTTTATATGTTTAATATTGTATGATTCCGTTGGACTTTTATATGTTTGATATTGTATGATTATGAACACTTTTATATGCACTATTATATGTTTGAAAAAGTTAAATATAATAGGTTTAATTACTCTGTTAATCCCTATAGTTTCACCAAATTTTTAATTAACTCTCTATACTTTTTTTTTTCTTTCAACTAGATCCCTACACTACTTTTAATTTTGTAATTACGTCATTTTCATGTTAAAAATATTAAAATTAACATAATGTTTTTACCAAATACATGCGGTCAAAGATTTGATTAAGTTTTTAATTATAAATACCTTCAATTTGTAAAGAAATATTCAATTAACTCTAATATTTTTTACACTAGGAAAGACTTAATTACAAAATTAAAGCAATGTAAAGATCTAATGAAAAGAAAAAAAAGTATAGGGACCTAATTAAAAATTTGGTAAAACTATAAGAACCAACAGAATAATTAAACCAATATAATATCATGGGCTTTTTTAACACACTAAGTTGAAGCACAACTAATTGAATTCATACATGGCTATCACTAGCACAAATACTACAAGTTGTAGAATTAACATAAATAACAACTCTATTTAATGTTCCCTGGTGTGGACAAATGCCCATCTAGTGCAGTACATGTCCTCTATGTGGCCCACTGATAAACCACTATTTTATGATATTTCTTATGCTCAATTGAGTGGTTTCTATCAAGTTTTTGCTCACTTATTCATATAAATTGCATGGTTTTACAATTCCTTCCTTATTCCTTAATATATGTGAAAATATGTTTCCTAGACCATAAAATTATTAATTTTAATTATCCTTTATTACCATTCGATGCCGTGATCCGTGTGTTGAGTATTTTCAGGCTTTATAGGGCAAGAATGGCTTAGAGGACAGAAAGAAAACATGCAAAAGTGGAAGGAACGCGCGAAAATGAAGTTTTGACAAAAATGGCAGCGACGCGCATGCATAGACGACGCGGACACATGACTCGCACAGAACCCAAATGACGCGCACGCGTGGACGACGCGAACGCATGCCTAGCGCAAAGTACAAGCGACACGTAAGCGTGACTGACGTGTACACGTGACAAGAAAAACTTCCAAATGACGCGCATGCGTGACGGGCGCCACGTGCAGAAAATTGAAGAAAACGTCCCCAGCGATTTCTGGACTCCTTTTCGGCCCAAATCCAAACCCAGAAAACACAGATTAGAGGCTATAAAGTGGGGGAATCCATTCATTCAGAGGAGAGGCTCATAATTCATAATTTTTAGGTTTTAGATGTAGTTTCTAGAGAGAGAGGCTCTCTCCTCTCTGTTAGGATTTAGGATTTCTCTTAGTTTAGGATTGTTTCTTCATTCTAGGTTCAATGTTCCTTTAATTTATTTTCTCTTCTATTTTTATTTTATTCTATTACTTTAATTATTTATTTTCCTAATTTGGTTTATGAACTCCATGTTAGGATTGATTTTCTTATTTAATACACGTTAAGGTATTTCAGATTTATGACTGCTTTCTTCTATTTATGATATAAATAATTTGGATTTTTTCCCTTGCTTTGGTTGAGTAATTGGTGACACTTGAGTTATCAAACTCATGTGCTGATTGAAAATTAGAATTTGCTGATTGCTTTGGATTCCTCTAACGCTAGTCTTTCCATAGGAGTTGACTAGGATTTGAGGAATCAAATTGATTAGTCCACTTGACTTTCCTTTATTTAGTAAGGGTTAACTAAGTGGGAGCAATAAACAATTCTCATCACACCTGATATGGATAACTAGGATGGGATTTCCAGTTCTCATACCTTGCCAAGAGTTTTTCTAATTATTAATTTATTTTCTTGCCATCTAAATTCCTTGTTCAAACCTTTCAAAAAACCCAAAAATATATCTGTTTCCATAACCAATAATAAATACACCTCCCTGCAATTCCTTGAGAGATGACCCGATGTTTAAATACTTCGATTATTACTTTTTGGGGGTTTTGTTACTTGTGACAACTAAAATTTTTGTATGAAAGGATTCTTTGCTGGTTTAGAAACTATACTTACAACGTGGTTATTTTTATGAAATTCTTTACTAGCAGAAATCCGTTCGTCAAAATGGTGCCGTTGCCGGAGAATTGTAAACGTATGTCTTATTATTGGTTATTGTAAATATTTGCTTTTTGCTTATTTATTTGTTTTTTGTTTTTAATTTTTATTAGCTACTATGAGTTCTCACCCCTCTGGCTTTAAGTTTGATTCCAATGTTGTTGTAAGGAATGGAAGCTATAATGAGAACAGGCATCAAGGTTGGAAGAATCAAAGATGGAAGGAGCCACAAGGATTTGATCAACCTTCTTGGCAACAACCCCCTCCAATGCGCTATGCCAACAACCACTCTATGATGCATACCAAGACAATAGTTATGGTGGACCTCTTCGTGACAACCAACCTCCACCAAATTACTATTGTCAAGAGCCATTCTGAGATGCGTACCAATATGATAGATATGGTGGACCCCTTTGTAGTTACCAACAAGCCCCACCCTATGCTTATGAACCACCTCCACAACATACCTTTGAAACACCAAACTCACAAGCCCCCCTTTCCACCAAACACCCTCATATGACCCTAACCCTTATCCACCACACCAACCACCATATGAACCATATATAGAACCACTCTAATTCCAACCAAATTACTCCCAATGACCACTACCTCCATATGCACCATACCTATATCCGTCAATCCAAGAGCCTTATGGTCCTACTTATGATACCCAAGCGAAACAAGAATAAAAGGATCGTCTCAAGGAAACAACGGATCAATTTTATGCAACTCTTCATCAACTGGAGCAAGCGATAAATCGGTTAGCTTCCTAACGTTTGGACACTCAAGGAACCCCCATGGCTTCATGTGGAGAATCTACTGAAGAACACAACATGAAGGAGAAGCTAGAAACTCCGGTGGACAGTGAGCAGCATGACTTTGTATTGGAACAATTAGAGGAAGCCGTAATCATTGAAGAAGAAGAAGTGGTCGAAGACTTAGGTGATGTGGAACGTCCATGGGAAAGCCCAGTCATAGAGCCCCCTTCTAAGGAGTTTGAATTTGATGTTCAGGAGGGTGTACAACCTCCAAGGCATATCATGGTTGAAGACTTTGAAGGAGATGATCAAGAGATGGATTCAATCATTGATGAATTCTTATCTATATTTGAATCCTCTCCCATTGGACTAGACATGGAGATTAAACAAGAAGAAGCACAACCTCCCATGCCCTTGGTGAACAATGAAGAAGAGATCGAATTGGAAGAAAGCTACCAAGAGGAAGAGGTTGATATTGAAGAAGCTTGCAAAGAGGTAGAAGTTGTCAAGGAAGAACTCAAGGGAATGGAGCTGAAAATCACCTTGCCAAAGCTGTTGGAGACCTCTCCCCCAAAGCTATCACCATCCATTCTTTCATTCAAGTGGGTAAATCTTTCATCTCTAAGCTTAATTAGCCCACTTGAATATGCTTTGCTTGAGACGGATGGGTAGCTTAGAGCTCTTTGTGGCTTTAAGAGTAAGAGAGAGATGGTTAGTGGTAAGAAATGTCATGCAAGGTTCAATATGGTTACATGCTCCAAATTGAAGTACAAAGGTTGGTACAATTCCCAATTGAACGGGTCTAGGAAGCTGTTTGGATGTCTCAGTGAGAATTTAAATTGCGTGCCACCCGGTTGGAACAATGATGATCACGGCAAGGACGAGTGCAAAAGCAAGGTTTGGGACCCCGGAGGCTATTGGAATTGCAAACATTGGTGGAGATTCCAGGATGAGTTCAAGCATAAGCAACCATAACAAGGAGCTCACCAAATGTCCAACTTAAGGACTATAACTAAAAGTGCTAGGTGGGAGACAACCCACCATGGTATAATCGTTCCTTTTTATTTTTTAATCTTATTTTATTTTATTTTTACTAGTGTTCATTCATAATTTCTGCATATTCACCTGCATTCTACATTTGCATATGCATATTGCATAAAAAAAGAAGAAGAGAGAAGTGGCAGAAAGTTGCGTTGGAGCAATGCAAAAAGTGTGCCAATCGCACAAGCACCACCACGTGCACGCGTCCCTCACGAGTGCGCGTCATTTTGAAACATTTGGCACTTCAGCGTACGCGTCAATGACGCGCACGTGTGACCTAGGAAAATCGGCTTAAAGAGGTGTCAGGCCGAAAGTTGTGCTGACTTGGTGCGGGCACTGTGCCCAAGGCACAAATTCACCCACGCATACGCGTCCCTGACACGTGCGCGCCATTTTCAAATTCTGACCACTCACGCGTACGTGTCACATGTTATTTTGGCACGCACCCCAAGACAAACAGAGAGTTATGCGCTCGCAAGGATGCCTTCGCGCGAGTAGCACAAACACAGTCACGCGTACGCGTGACCGATGCCCACGTGTCACCTTCCAATTTTTGCGACCCACGCGTACGCGTGGAGTACGCATGCGCGTCACTAGCGCAACACCACCAGACCCCTGCACCGCCACTTTTCTTATCTTTTCTTTTCTAATCCTTATTTCTTTCTTCTTTCTTTCTCTTCTTTCTTATTTATTATCCCTTCTTTTTCTCCTTCTTCTTCCTTTACTTTTTCTTCTTCTTCCCCCTTCCATCATATCTTCTTCACCTCACATTCTCCATTATCTCTCTTTGTCTCCTTCTTCTCAAGGTTTTTTTTATTTTCTTTCTTCTCTTCTTATTATTTATTTATTTTTATATTATTTTACTTGGTGTTAGAAATCTAATTGGGTGATTGTTTTCTTCTATAATTGCTTGTGGATTATTAAGGAGTTGTTTGACAATTATCACTAGTTATTTTTGGATTGTTTGCATGTTCAAATTTAATACTTTTCTTAACATATTTTACATGCATACCAAGTGTTTGTGAAAAGCCCGTATAGCATTATGAATTCTTAATTATTCTATCATTTCACTTTAATACCTGTTTTCACAAAACCCTTCCGAAATTTTATTAATTAAATATAATTGTCAATACAAACGTTATTGTTAGTTTGTTACGAGTGATAATACATTTTGGCTTTTAATGCTTGATCTACGCTACTCATGCCTTTGCCAGCATACCAATAAACATCTTGCATTTAATTGCCTCAATATATCATGCTATATTTCCATTGATGTCCTAATTACATGGAGTCGCGACCATGTGTTAACGACATTATTTTTTACCTTGGCATGATTATCACTCGTACTGTCCTTTTCCTTGCTCTATCCCTTTGAATTCATGTCCCTTTCTCTTCTCCCTTTTCAGGATGGACACCAAGAAGGGTACAGAGAGAGCCTCTAACAAGTCACCGGCAAGGAAAAGAACAAAAAGCACAAGCACTTTCAACAAATCAACTGCTC
Organism: Arachis hypogaea; assembly: GCF_003086295.3. Classification (NCBI taxonomy): domain Eukaryota; kingdom Viridiplantae; phylum Streptophyta; class Magnoliopsida; order Fabales; family Fabaceae; genus Arachis; species Arachis hypogaea. The sequence continues at coordinate 92,897,247 of NC_092041.1, read as the reverse complement.
CTTCAGATACTTCAGAGGTTAGACCGGCTTGATTGGCAGGCAAAGCGAATAGAGAAGCGTAACAAGTGCCAATTTACATACCTCAAGGAGTTGCTTGTTGGTAACACCCACCTGAGGAAGACCAAAGGACACTCCGGACTCTACCTTACCTACCAGCACCGGGAACCATGACGGTCCAATTGTGGAGATGCTGCTACCAGCCCCCCTTTATTCCTGACTGATGGAACTGAGGACGGTGCCAAGCTTTAAGTGTGGGGAGGTCGGTCAGTACCTGACTTCCGGAAGTAACTTTTCTCTCTTAACACCAACATTTTTAGCTTTTCTTTTGTTAGTTAGGATAGATTGCATGTTAATAATTGCTTGCATGTATGTTTTGCTTGGTTAAAGTAATGAGTTTCTTTTCAAGACCCTATTTTATAGTATTTCACTAATTTAAATTGAAAATTTGTGATAAACTTGTTGGAAGTTGTATTTGGAACATGGTTGATAGCTAAGAACACACAACCCGTGAGATTTAAGCTTAATTACATGGTTATATTATTTAACCATAATATTTTATTCTTGTGTGTTTCCTTCTCTATAACTGCAATCTTTGCTTTGTTCCATTCTATATGTCCAATGTTTAGTGTATTTAAATGCATGCATATGATTGAGGCCATTATTTGTTTTTGCTCACTTATCCCAAATAGTCTACCCTTTTAAATCACCCTTGTTAGCCACTTTGAGCCTTTTAATCCCCATTTATTCTATATCTTACCACATCACTAGCCTTAAGCGGAAAAATAATTAAATTACCTGAATTGAATCTTTGGTTAGCTTAAGTTAAGGATTATGTATCAATTAAGTGTGGGGAACTGTGGAAACTTGGGTTGATAAAAGTGTACAGTGTTCCATTGACAAAATATTGGGAATTTGGATACCTACTCATGTGAGACCAGAAAAATTAAAAATCCATGTGCACTGATATGTTATGTTTACTTTTATATTTTTAATAAAAAATAAATAAATAAATAAATAAATAAATAAAAAGAAAAAGAAAAAAGAGAAAAAATATATATAAATAGGGGATAAAATTACCCCAATGCTAAGTTTAATAAAAGATCAATGCATATGTGATACAAATTAAAAGAAAAGTTGATACATGAGTATATGATGCAAAAGTGAGAATTTTGGGTAGTTAGGCATGATTTAAGAAGTTATATAGAGTGTGTGTGTGTGTGTGTGTGTGTTTATGTGAGAGCTTATATTAGTCAAAGATTCAATTTATAGCTCACTTAGCCATACATATATCCTCACCCTTGCCTTGACCCCATTACAACTTTGAAAAGACCTCATGATGTTTGCATTGGTACATTAAATATTTGTTGATTGGTTAGATGAAGAACAAAGTTTAGAAAACATGATTAGAGAAGAGTAGAGTGAATTAACCCTAGACAATTGAGAGATTAGAGTGCATATACACTACCAGTGAGGGTTCAAGGCTTGATTCTATGTTCCCTGCTTTCATGAGCTATCTTCTTACAAGTTAATTGCTTCTTATTGTATGATTTGAATTAGTGGAATTTGATTTATATTTGTCTTGAAGAACTTGTTTACTTTTAACCAAGTAAGTAGAATCATCATAGCATATAGTTGCATTCATAGGTTGCATCTCATGAGTCTTACTTTCCCCATTCATTCTTTATAGCTTCTCTTGAACTTAGCATGAGGACATGCTAATGTTTAAGTGTGGGGAGGTTGATAAACCACTATTTTATGATATTTCTTATGCTCAATTGAGTGGTTTCTATCAAGTCTTTGCTCACTTATTCATATAAATTGCATGGTTTTCCAATTCCTTCTTTATTCCTTAATATATGTGAAAATATGTTTCCTAGACCATAAAATTATTAATTTTAATTATCCTTTATTACCATTCGATGCCGTGATCTGTGTGTTGAGTATTTTCAAGCTTTATAGGGCAGGAATGGCTTAGAGGACAGAAAGGAAACATGCAAAAGTGGAAGGAACGCGCGAAAATGAAGTTTTGACAGAAATGGCAGCGACGCACATGCATGGACGACGCGGACGCATGACTCGCGCAGAACCCAAGCGACGCGCATGCGTGGATGTCGCGAACGCATGCTAGCGCAAAGCACAAGCGACGCATACGTGTGACTAACGCGTACGCGTGACAAGAAAAACTTCCAAATGACGCGCACGCGTGACGGGTGCCACGTGCAGAAAATTGCAGAAAACGTCCCCAGCGATTTCTGGACTCTTTTTTGGCCCAAATCCAAGCCCAAAAAACACATATTAGAGGCTATAAAGTGGGAGAATCCATTCATTCAGAGGAGAGGCTCATAATTCATAATTTTTAGGTTTTAGATGTAGTTTCTAGAGAGAGGCTCTTTCCTCTGTCTTAGGATTTATGATTTCTCTTAGTTTAGGATTGTTTCTTCATTCCGGTTCAATGTTTCTTTAATTTATTTTCTCTTCTATCTTTATTTTATTCTATTACTTTAATTATTTATTTTCCCAATTTGGTTTATGAACTCCATGTTAGGATTGATTTTCTTATTTAATACACATTAAGGTATTTCAGATTTGTGACTGCTTTCTTCTATTTTTGATATAAATAATTTGGATTTTTCTCCCTTGCTTTGGTTGAGTAATTGGTGCACTTGAGTTATCAAACTTAGGTGCTGATTGAAAATTAGAATTTGCTTATTGCTTTGGATTCCTCTAACGCTAGTCTTTCCATAGGAGTTGACTAGGATTTGAGGAATCAAACTGATTAGTCCACTTGACTTTCCTTTATTTAGTAAGGGTTAACTAAGTGGGAGCAATAAACAATTCTCATCACACCTGATAAGGATAACTAGGATGGGATTTCCAGTTTTCATACCTTGCCAAGAGTTTTTCTAATTATTAATTTATTTTCTTGCCATCTAAGTTCCTTGTTCAAACCTTTCAAAAAACCCAAAAATATATCTGTTTCCATAACCAATAATAAATACACCTCCCTGTAATTCCTTGAGAGACGACCCGAGATTTAAATACTTCGGTTATTACTTTTTAGGGGTTTTGTTACTCGTGACAACAAAAAATTTTGTACGAAAGGATTTTTTGCTGGTTTAGAAACTATACTTACAACGTGATTATTTTTATGAAATTCTTTACTAGTAGAAATCTGTTCGTCACCTACCCTATGACATAATCCACACCTCTTTTTGGTAGTCTTCTCCATGTCATCCATGTTGTTACGAATCTTAGTTGAAACAGGACAACCTCTCTTGACTTGCATTAGTCAAGGGTTGGGCCAAATACAAGGCCCATCATATATTGGCCAGCCATCCTCGTGACCAATCGGTCTGAACTCCATCTTGTAAACCCAAAATGTCCATGCGATATAGAGAGTGCAATTAATTCTTTTAGAACATGACGACAGGGAATGTGAAGAGTTTGGAAGTATTCATAATTACACTTAATTCTTAATACTTGGTAATTCTGCTGCCTAAAGCTTGGTACTGCTGCTAACTCCTCAATAGGGAAGGTTGATCTCAAATGATCAAACTAGTAAATATTGTTCACGTGTTTCGAGTTGAACTCAATAGCCTTTATTGGTGTCTGTAAGAATTCCGCACCCACTTGAAGCTATGCTTGAGCCTTTGAACTTTCCTCGCAAAAAACTCATCCAACCAGAAGTAAGTCGACTTGACAAGAGCTATTATTGGAAAATTTTCAGTAGCTTTCATGACATCATTGATGCACTCATAGATTATTTGTCGTCATGTGCTCAAACCTGCGACCTTCATTAGCAATTTAGCATACCGTGTCCATTGTAAATGTGACATTTCTTCTAGCCAATTCGTGATTGTCACATTCTCTACCCTCAATTGACCAAAGTAGTGAGCAAACTTCCTACGCAACTTCGAATATGTTGCATTTATAAGTAGCTTCTTCAAGCCCTTTTCTTGAAGTGCATCAAGAAATTGGCACAATATGTCTTATATAAAAGGCTTGAAAAGTATGCGATGGTTTTCAACCACTTCTATCAGCATTTAATGCAGCATCAATCGACTTGTTCTTGTCTAAGATCACCAACAGGCCTAGCTGAGGTGTGATATACTGCCGAGATAAGATAGGAAAAATGACTAAGCCGCTTTTGTCTTTCTCTCGACCACAACAAATGCAACAGATAATATGTTTGAATTTCTATCTTGTGTGATAGCCATAGCCCATAAATAGAGTACTACTGTATTTACCATACAAGTGAGTGCCATCTATGGACATAAGTAGTTTGCAATGCTTAAAAGTTTCTACATAAGAAGGAAATCTCCATAACACCCGATGAAACATGGCACTGTCAACATCACCACATTATGATTGTGTTACAAGTTGCACCAAGTACCTAAATGACCATAGTTGTTAGAACAAATCAATTTTTAATTAAGCATATGTAACTAAAGGCAATATAATGAATCTTACTAGATAAGTACATCTGCATTGCAAATAATCACCTAGAAAGTTCGTTATGTGATTCCTCCCAATCTTCATATATCCTAACCAAAGTGATTCTCAACAGATCCTTACAGGACTCTTATGTTGATCGTTGGATTTTCTTTGAACATTGTGAATATGTATTAGGCTATCACCTTTGAGTCCAATCTTCTATAGTCTTGGCCTATTGATGTTTGCATGCAAGAATGACGACCATTGTATCTACTCACCTCCTATTTTTTTTGCTTTTGGCGATAAGAAATGCATATACTCTATTGACAACCTAACCCAAACTGAGTGCACTGTACAATATATTTCAATGGTCATTCTTTAATCTTATACTCCACAGTCCTCCTAATACTATACATCTTAACTACCATAATAACTTTCTCCTTGTTTTCAAATTGTTGTCCAATCTCAAACTCATTAGTAGGATCATCCTTGGGGCCTCGCTGACCAAATGAACAATCTTGATTTATTGCATCGAGATTTAATGCGACAAAGTGAGTGGGATGATCGAATAGTAAAAAAATAATAGGATGTGTCAGCACGAGTTGTGAGTATGTGAAGTAGTTAATCTCTTCTTCCTCCTCATCAGGAATATCCATGGGTTCAGCATCTACATCTTCACCATCAGATACAAGGTTAACTTGATAGGGATCTGTTATTGGGTCTCTGATCGTAGAATCTTCATGGCTTTCAAAATCTGCTTGCAACATCCCATCATTAAAATCCTCGACATTTGATCCCTCTTGACTATCCTCAGGTGATATATTTAGGTCAACCATCAACCTTTTAATATTTGTTCTAGTTGCTCTACTTCAGAGGGATCATCAACAATGTCCATAGAAGTCCCTCCACATAGGTATTGGAGATAAATGTGTATGTCCAACAAAATACTATCATGAATTATTATTATTCCTTTTTATAAGAATAAACTTTTATAATTTATGATAGTGTTCTTAATTAAAATTAGAAACGAATAATTACGATAGAGATAGTAATAATAAGATATTACTTTTAATTTAAATTGTTCTTAATCATAGAATCGCTAAAATTGGGGCATTAGTGATTCGGGTATATATATATATAGAGTTATTACCATTGAACTGACTCACTCTAAGAATTCCTAATGGTTATAGTTACCGTATATTTGTCATTCTTATGATGAACATAATATTAGAATTTTCTTTTGATCTGTGACTATCATAGTAATTGACAATGTATTTATTATACTTTGATTCCGGACACCTAATACCCTACGGTGCTAGTTGAATGGACATTGGGTATGATTTAAATACTTGTAGAATTAATGATTAGTCAATATAGAACCCATCAACCATGATAATGAGTTTGAGCTCTATAATTATAATGAATGAAACAAACAATGCCTTGGCCAAGGAAGTTTGAATGAATTAAGAAATGAGTTTCTTAAGTCATTCATAATTCATTATAATAATGGTAACAAGTTAGAATTTGACAATCAAATAGTATTCTAAAAGTTAGCCAAAAGTTGAAAAGATAGAAGAAGTTATATTTTTTGTTCATCTTGGGTTCTTAGTAAAAATATTATTACTTCATACTATCAGGTCATCAAGGAGGGTTGCTAGACACCAACATTGATTAGTAAATTTAGTATGACTAATTTACTACCCGTTTAGTATGGAACCTATGCTGTCACACACTAACGAGTATTCTAATCCTTGGTAAATAATTATTTAATTATTATTTTGATTTGATCAAATAAATAATTATATTAATTCAAATGAAATATTATTATATTCTTTGCTAGCACTATGAATATAATAATATTATAATTGAGAATATTAAATAATTAATTATTTATTCTATGATGAGTTTTAAATATAGACAAGATCCTAACTGATTCTATTTTAAATTAAGTTGTAATTTGATTTATAAGATTTGATCCTAAAATTAGTTACTAATCTCATACTATATAGATGTATGTGGTAAAAGAAAAAGACATAACTTTTTTTTCTACCACCATATACACAAATATTCCAATTCTTAGTGAAGAATTGTTGGTGCAAAGAGTTGCAAGAAATTTCTCAGTTAAATCCATTGGTCAAGGAGTTGATAACAAGGATCAGTCTCGGTGTGAATACATATATTACCTTCATACTGTCGAAGGAGAAAGTTTCTTATTCACTAGGGTACTCAGGTATTGGCATCTAACCGATCTTATTTCAATAAAGTTTTAAGCAAAAAATATATTAATAGGATTACTTTATTACTTCCGCTGCATGTTATGAACACTTGTAATCCTACGGTGGTATCAGAGTCATGACCCTTTTGTGTTTAAAATTTTATTGGCAAATTAATAGGATTAATTTAAGTTTTGTTATTATAGTGAATATGATTCATAATCCATGGCATGGGATGTTATTGTCAAAATCATAAATTTATATGGAATAAAACTATACGTATGTTAAGAAACATACTATTATTATTATTTTTATTTATTTATGAAATAAAACTAAAAAAAAAGGATAAATAAACTTTCTACTTTATTTACGAGGAGCTATTTAACAATTAAGAGATTCGTACTCAAGGATAAAATTTATATAAGTATTTGATACAGGAAATGAATTAATTTTTACTTGAATCTAGATAACTTAAGGGTATAAAATATAATTCAATTAAATAATAACGTGATAACCAGGTAATTATTTGAGATTAAAATTGTATATGATACATTTAATCATCTATTTAAAAATGTATGAGTAATGACTTGACAACTAAGATACTCATTCATGATTTTAAATATTTTTTAACACTTAATTTTTAACAAATAAAGATTTTTTAATTTTTTATAATAATTATTGTAGAAAGTATTATTTGTATGTGTGAATACGTACTTATATTTATTTTTTCTTTTAGATTCATGAATAATGTCTGCTTTATCACTGTGTGGCATACTTGATAACAAATTGGCTGGAGCCAATTATGATGATTGGTATCGCAATTTGAGAATTGTTCTCATGCATGAAAGGCTAATTGATATAATTGATAAGCCTGTTGTTACGGTCTCAGTTCCTAAAGAGGATGGAAGTATTGATAATGAGGCAACCAAATCTTATGAGAAGTACTTGAAAAATTATCTTATTGCCAAATACATTATTTTGGCATCTCTGGGTTCTGATCTTCATAGGCAACATCAGGATATGGATCCACCAACTATTGTTGAACATCTTAATTAAGAAGATATATAGTGCACAAAGTAAGACGGCCCAATATCAATTGTTCAAAACTTTGTTTAGATACACACTTGATGTGGACTCTCCTGTTGGACCCCATGTTCTTAAGATAATTGATCTTATTGAACAACTTGAGAAGTTGGGATGCAAATTGAGCAAAGAACTTTCACAAGATTTGATCTTGCAATCTCTTTCAGGAACTTTTTCACAATTTATTGTTAGCTTTAATATGATTAAAGTAAGCTATGATCTTCATAAAATGCTCAACATGCTAATTGATTATGAGAATCAAATTACATCTTAGAAAAAGAAAGGAGTTGCTATAATAGTTGGTAGCTCTTTTAAGAAGAAAGGAAAGCGGAAAGCAAAAAGAAATGGAAAGAATAATTCTAAAAGAGAACCCATGGCACCTAAGGGTGGTGTGACCAAATCCAAGGACAAACAAGAAAAAGCTGACAAAAATGATGTTGAATGCTTTTATTGTAAAGGCAGAGGTCATTGGAAAAGAAATTGCAAGGAGTACCTTACTTCTTTAAAAACCAAGGAAGAAGGTGAGACATGTTTGAAAATTATTTTCATGATTTCTTTAGCTACTATTAATTCTTCTATATGAGTATTAGATACCGAAAGTGCTCATAATATTTGTAAATTGTTGCAGGGACTATGAGTAAGTAGATGGTTGAAGAGGGGAGAAACTTAGCTTCAAGTCGGGAACAGAGCAAATGTTGCTGCTGTAACTATAGGATCTATTTCTTTAGCAATACCTACGGACAAGACATTAGTATTGAAGAATTGTCATTATGTTCCTAATTTTGTTGTAAATGTTATTTCTATTTCTATGTTGGATAAATGTGGTTTTTATTTTAATATTAAAAATGGCAGTTGTTCTACTTATTATAGTGATGATTTATATGTAAATGGCTATCTCCAATATGACATTTATATTCTTTCTGATTTAAATGGTAATTCTATCATGCATATTTCTACTCTCAAAAGAGAGAGGGATAATCAAGTAAATGAATCATATCTTTGGCATTGTAGACTAGGTCATATAGGGAAAAAATGATTTCTAAGTTACATGAAGAATGTTACCTTAACAAATATGATTATGAATCATATGTAACTTGTGAATCCTGTCTGAAAGAAAAAAATGACTAATACTCCATTTATGGGACATGGAGAAAGGGCTACAGAATTTTTTGGACTAATACATACAAATATTTGTGGACCAATGAAAATTCAAGTCAAAGAAGGATATTCTTATTTTATCACTTTCACTAACGATATGTTTAGATATAGCTTTGTATATCTTATGAAACACAAATCTGAGTAATTTGAAATGTTCAAATTTTTTGGTAGTGAAGTTGGAAATCAAATAAGTAAAAGCATTAAGGTGGTTAGATTTGATTGAGAAGGAGAATATCTAAATGATAATTTTCTTTAGTACTTAAAGAAGAATAAGATTCTTTCTCAATGGACACCTCCTAGTACTCCACAACACAATGGTGTTTCAGAAAGGAAGCATCGAACTTTACTAGATATGGTTCGATTCATGATGGATTTTACTGATCTTCCATTAAATTTATGGGGCTATGCTTTAGAAACATCGGCATATTTGCTAAATAAAGTACCCACTAAAGCAGTTTCTTCAACACCATATGAGATATGGAAAGGACGAAAACCAAATATCAAACACATTAGAATTTGGGGATGTCCAACATATGTTAAGAAATTGTAAAGTAATAAACTTGATGCTAGATCTGATAAATGTAGTTTCATTGGTTACCCTAAAGAAACAATGGGTTATTATTTCTATCACCCTTCTGACCACAAAGTGTTTGTGGCAAGAGGTGAAACTTTTTTAGAAAAAGAATTTCTTTGTGAAGGAAAACAAGGTGAAGAAATAGAACTTGATGAAGTTCAAGAAACCAATGAAATAGTACAAGCCCAAGAACATGAAATACAAGTTGAGCAACCAACTTTAGATGTACTCAAACTAACACCAAATTTATCATCTTCAAGAGTTGAGGATAACGAACCGATAGTAGTTCAAAGAGAGGTTAATGAACCAATCTTTGAACTACCTTTGAAACCAATTCAGCAACCTCCAAATTTGGTACAAGAACTACCTCTTCGATGGTCCACAAGAGAACATCGTCCACCATTGAGGCTAAACCTAATGGGGCAAGATGATATGGAAAATGGAATCAATTATGATTATAATGATCCTAAGACTTATGAAGAGGCAGTGCAAAATTTTGAAAGTCTAAAATGACAAAGTGCCATGGAATCCAAAATAGAGTCTATGAGGATCAATAATGTTTGGACTTTGGTTGAATCCTCAAAGAATATAAAACCTATTGGTTACAAATGGGTTTATAAGAAAAAGATTGGAGTAGATGGTAAGGTAGAGACCTATAAAGCCCGTCTAGTTGTCAAGGAATACTGTCAAAAGGAGGGAATAGATTATAAAGAAACATTTTCTCTTGTGGCAATGCTCAAATCTATTCGGATTCTACTTGCTATAGCAGTATACTATGATGATGAAATACGGCAAATAGATGTGAAAACAGTTTTTTTTAATGGAGAACTCAAAAAGGAAGTGTACATGACACAACCTGAAGGTTTCACACTCCAGTCTGATCATAGAAAAGTTTGTAAGCTGAACTACGCCATTTATGGGCTAAAGCAAGCTTCTAGAAGTTGAAACATTTGCTTTAATAAGACGATCGAAAAGTTTGATTTTGTTCGGTATGAAGAGAATCCTTGCATCTACAAAAAATTTAGTGAGAGTACAGTCATTTTCTTAGTATTCTATGTTGATGACATATTACTAATAGGAAATGATGTACCAGTGTTACAAAATACTAAAATTTGGCTATCTCAATAATTCTCCATGAAAGATTTGGGAGAAGCAGTCTATATTTTAGGAATAAAGATCTATAGAGATAGATCTAAAATGTTGCTCGAACTCTCACACTCTATGTATATTGATACCATATTGAAAAGGTATAACATAAAAAATTCCGAAAGAGGCTATTTACCAATAGGGACTAGAATTACTCTTAACAAAAAAGATTGTCCTAACACTCCTGAAGAAAAAGTACGCATGAGTATAATACCATATGTTAGTGCAGAGGGAGCTATCATATATACCATGACATGTACACGTCCTGCATATGCGCTAGGTGTAGCCAATCAATATCAGGCGAATCTCGGTGAGAAACATTGGAAGGTGGTTAAATCCATTCTTAAATATTTAAGAAGAGCCAAAGACCAATTCCTCATTTATGGAGATTCTGAACTTATACCAAAAGAGTTCACTGACGCAATTTTTGTCTCAGATAAAGATGATAGCAAATCTACTTCAGATTATGTTTTCACTTTAAACGGTGGTGGAGTGAGTTGGAAAAGTTCCAAATAAACTACTGTAGCTGATTCAATGACTGAAGCTGAGTACATAGCAGCAAGTGAGGCTGCTAAAGAAGCTATTTGGATGAAGAAGTTCATAAACGAGATTGGTGTGGTGCCTTCAATTAAAGAACTACTTCCATTACTGTGCGATAATAATAATGGAGCCATTATAATAATAATAATTCATGATAGTATTTTGTTGGACATACACACTTATCTCCAACAATCTCTTACTTGTACTAGAACCAATGACAAATTGGATTTAGGAGCATACATGTATTTCCAACAATAGGTCGACCGAAAAAACAAATAACTCCAGAGAATAACATTTGCCCAACAATTATGCTAAACCTTATTAAATGTATGTCCTCATCATCACATAACTAATACCTAGGTCCAGTGATGGATCCAGAAAAATTTAGCTGTGGGAGCAAAAATATAATAAAATTTAGGTATAGATATATATTTTTTTACTTCCCACAATACCCAACAAGTTAAGAACTAATCTATCTTGAATTTGAGTTTCATTTAAGAGGGCCAATGAGTTGCTACACATATGAGACGAAATTCGAACTTCTAATAGTTATTTAAGCGGACGACTAAGTTAATCATTCGACCAACCCAAATTTGTTTAAATATATTTAAAATTTTAAATTAGAACTATCTATACATATTGATAAGAACTAGAAATATACACAATCACTTATTATAATATTTAAAATAATAAATAGATAATTTCACACAATATAATATTTAAAATAATAAAAAAATAATTTATAATGGCTTTCTTTTTATTTTTAAGATGACTAAATTTTATTTTTTTATATATGTTCTTAAACAATTATTTTACTTTTTATTATCTTATATTTAACTATAAAATATACTTATTATAGTCTTTATGGTATAAATAATTTTTTTAACCGAAATAATTACTATAAACAAGATCATAATTAATAGAGTATATTAATATATAAATAATATTTTTATCTTAAATATTTTTTAAAAAGTCACTAATAATTTAAGTTGTATTTAATTAGAAAACTAAGTTTAATTTAATTATTAACTAATTAACTAATATAATAAAATTAATTATCACTATTTTTTGAGTTTATTTATTTATTTTTATTTTTATACTAAATCAAATTTAATGATATAATTATTATTAAATGTTAAGTGTAACAAAATATTTTTTCAACATAAAACACAAGAAAACTTCTCACTCAATGATATTTATAGAAAAGTAGAAATAAATTTATCAAAGTTTTGTACCTCGAGAATAACATCAAGTTCACCTAAAATTTAGGCAAACTTTGTATAAATTAAAGTAATGCGAAGAGCTTTGACGAACTTTGAGCTATATGCTGAACGGCGAACTTCATAGAAACTCCAAAAAAAAGAAACGAATTGTAAAAAATAAAGATATTTTAATCTACTTAATATATTAAAATTAGATTTTTCTCAACTAATAAAAGTGAGGTGTCAATTTCTCATGAATTCATTTTTTCTCCAAAATGAAAGCACTATCCTCTCTTTTAAATTTATTTTAGAAAATATCTTTATTATAATTATATTATAATTATACTACAATTAGCATTTAATGAATAATAGATAATTATACTAATTTAGAAAAATATCTTTATTATAATTATATAAAATCGATATTTAGTATATTATCAACTAATGAAAGTGAGGTGTCAATTCCTCATAAATTTATTTTTCCTCCAAAATGAAAGTACTATTCTCTCTTCTAAATTTATTTTAGAAAAATATCTTTATTATAATTATATTACAATTATACTACAATTAGCATTTAATAAATAATTCATAATTATACTAATTTAGGAAAATATCTTTATTATAATTATATAAAATTAAATTAATACATGATCAACTAATGAAAGTGAGGTGTCAATTTCTCGTGAATTCATTTTTCCTCCAAAATGAAATCACTATTTTCTCTTCTAAATTTATTTTAGAAAAATATATTTATTATAATTATATTACAATTATACTACAATTAGCATTTAATGAATAGTGCATAATTATACTAATTTAGAAAAATATCTTTAAATAAATTATATAAAATCAATATTTAATACATTATCAACTAATGAAAGTGAGATGTTAATTTCTCATGAATTCATTTTTCCACCAAAATGAAAGCACTATTTCCTCTTTTAAATTTATTTTAGAAAAATATCTTTATTATAATTGTATTACAATATTACAATTATATTACAATTAACATTTAATGAATAATGTATAATTATACTAATTTTAAAAAATATCTTTATTATAATTATATAAAATTAATATTTAATACATTACTAAACTAATTATCAATCAGAAATATTTTTAATCATTTTAATTATATTGATACAATTCTAATTCTCATTTATTATGCAATAATTTTATTAGTGACAAGTTGTTACGTTAATAGTGACCCATTTATATTGATATCAATTGATGATGATGATGATGATGATAATTAAATGCTAAAATAATTGCCAAACGTTGTTTATCTAGCTTCAATTAGTTAACAAATTTAATTTTAGTTGTTATATTTTATTTTCTACATAATTATGTTAATTGTCAATCATTATACATCAAATTAGCATTTAATACATGTTAATTGTCAATAATTTTTTTATAATTATAGATCAAATAAGTATTTAATACATAATTATGTTAATTATCAATAATTTAATTTTCAATTATTGTAATATAATTTTAAATTAGTCGTAATTTTTGACAAATTAATATTGATATCTACGATAAAAAATTAAAACAAAAATCTTTTATTCTAATCATGATAGAAATGTATATGATATGATAATGGTTTATTCAATTACGTTAAATATATATGACATATAACGTAAATAATAAAAAATTAATTTAATAATAACTAATTTATATAATTATTTTTGTTCTAATAAAGGCTATATATAATGTTTTTTGTGATTCGTGAGTTTAGATATGAGAGTCAACTTATATTTATTTAATTTATTATTCTTTCTTGACTACTTCATAGAATAAGAATGTATTCTTCATTTTTCATCGAAGTTGATCATTTTAAGGTACAATTTATAATTTTTTATAGTATTTTTTGTAAGAACCCAATTTTCAGTAAATAGACTTTTCTGGCTCTTTTAAAATTTATTTCACAAAATTTCGAACCACAGATCAATAAGAAATAGTGAGGCTAGTAAAAATAAAAAAATTAAATAGAAAAAAACCATTAATAAAGTCCAAAATTGACTTTATGGGGGTAATTAATCTCACTAAATCAAGTTTGACTAGTAAACAATAAATATTAGTTTACTATTAGTTTGTTTTTCTCACTAGAGACTTTTTAAGCCGGAAATTTACTTTTAGTGACGTTTTGTACGCGTGTCGAAAAAAACTCTAGTAACCGAAAAATCTCGGAATCAGTGGTCAAAATAATTTCTACCCAACTAAATGTGCCTCAAGACTTATATTAGCATTCATTCATGATTTAGTCTTTTAAGAATAAATATTAGCCATTAATTATTTTACTGCACCGTAAAAGTTATCCGAACCGAATTTCTGATTAGTATTCTGCAAACAACTTCTAGAGACCCCAAATCTTCTTACTTGGCATCCAAGTAACTTGTATCTCCTTCTTAGCCTCTGTACGGAGACTATCTCAGCCTTTTATCCCTCTCTGCTGTGTTTTTAACCTCGAGTAACTAACTGCGGTTAACTGTGGATAAGCTCGACACGCAAGCGCTGACCAAGCTTCCTCATTTTCATGCCCCTTATTCATTGAAGCCCATCCCTTGTCCACAAAAATTGTAGCCACTTTTACCATTATAAATTCAGCAACACTTTGATTTTTTATTTAAGGAAGCATTGGCCACAAAATTCACAAAATACTTTACACATTTTTACACTCTTTTAACCGAATTCTTGAGAGAGAAAGAGAGAAAATTATTGCACTTATTCTCTGAGTCTCGGTCCCTATTTTAACTCTTATTCCATTGCCCTTTATGTGCTCTTCAAGGACTCAAACCATACAAGCACAAATTGTTGCCTGTTTACGCTAATGCTTGCCTTTATACCAAAATTTTGGCTAGGTAAACTCTTATTCTTTCTCCTTTCCTTTTCTATTTTAAAAATAGTAGATATGATGAATTCCTACTCTCCTCCATATATAGAGAACTCCTCTTGAAGCACCCGTGGAGCACGCCTAAGGAGTTAGAGAGATTCGAGCTCAAAGTGGTTGAATTTCGACGTTTTTGTGACATTTTAGGCCAAAAACAAAACTCACCACCACTAGCTATGTGTTCTGCCCTTGTGTGCACGTTTTCTAGTGTGAGAAATATTTACTAACTGAATTACATAAGAGGTAAGGGTTAGGATTAGTTAAAGTATGTTTGTGCTTGTTTTCGGTGTTTATATGAGCCACTTTGTGGTGATTTTGTGCTTGATTCTTAATTCTTAAAATTTAGTGATGCTTCTCTATTTTTGGACTATTATCTGAGTGATATATGAAACTTATTTGCCTCTGAAAATTGTATGAAACCACTAAATTATTTGGAACACTTGGGGTGTGGTGATTTTGTGCTTGATTCTTAATTTTGAAAATTTAGTGATGCTTCTCTATTTTTGGACTATTATTTGAGTGATATATGAAACTTATTTGCCTCTGAAAATTGTATGAAACCACTAAATTATTTGGAGCACTTGGGGTTTAAGTTTCAAGTCTTAAAAGTCACTAAAAGTGGATAAAAATGAAAAACTGCAACCCTGAAAATTTAGTCACTAAATGATAATGAAAGTCATGTGTATAACGGTTAATAAGAGGTTAGAAAATTGATTTTAATCCTATGGAACAAAGGTGTAAAAGTAAAAAGGGTGTTATTGTAACACTCTAATTATCCTAAATCTTACCTCGCGTCGTAAAGCAAAGGTTAATAAGAGGTTACAACAGTTCTAAAGCTCATACATATAATATATAGAAGGATTAATATATCTAAAAGCCCGATGAAGGATATAGCTCAAAAACAGGATTTAAAAAGCACAAAACGTATTAACGAAGCTTCTAACTTAAAGCACAAAAAAATCAGATATAATATAACAAAAGATAATAATATAATATCATAGGAATCTAGCCACGGCTCACGGAGTTTAAGCTGGTTAGCTATACACAGACATACAAAACCAAGCAGTAAAATTAACTTATACAAGTTTTTTTCTCCCAATTACAAGCCTCTAGGCCAAAAATAAAATACAAAAGTGAGAGTTATATATATAAACAAAACAAATCAAAAAGACTCCAAGAGTAATAGGATCCTCCGCTTCTGTCAGCATCCAAAGCAACTCACTGAGCTGGGTTGCGACCTGCATCTGAAAAATAACAACAGAATATGGTATGAGAATCGGAAGTTCTCAGTATGGTAACAGTGCCCAGTGATGTAAGATATAAGACCCCGGGACACCAGAGGCAATCCTAGACTTCATATCCATAACAAGATTCAATTTCTAGGCATAACTAAAACAGTAGAGCATATCTAAAACCTTAACACAATAAAAGGGTGAACTAACTTAAAGGATTCTCTAGTCTAACAGTTCTCTTCTATCCCACAACCTTCACCAACCTATCCTCTATGCGATCCCATCGCCACTGCCTTCCGAACCTCCTCAGCACCAGACAAACACAAATAATACAAGCAAGAAAAACACAGGTAAAACTCATATAAATCAAGTAATTCAAGAAGCAAGTAGACATTTTATGCAATTAGGCAAGCCCAAGTAATCAAAGCAAGCAAGCACATAAGAGATGCATATGATGAATGCCTGTCCTTTTGCCTCGTGATATCACTTGTCAGTCCGTAAATGCCAACCCGACACATCCTTCTGGATGTAGCCTTTTCTGCCACGCCAGGGATATAGTGCCATGCACACTCATGCAGGAGCGAATTTGCTACGCCAGAGATATAGTGCCCTGCACACTCATGTAGTAGGGAGTCTACTATGCCAGGGATATAGGCCCCGCACACTTCATGTAGCAGAGAAGGAAACAACAATAACTACTCATGCAACAGAGAAATCTGTTACGCCAGGGATATAGGCCCTGCACACTCTCAACAACATATACTCATGCAGCAGAGGAATCTGCTATGCCAGGGATATAGGCCCTGTACACTCTCAATAACATATACTTATGCAGCAGAGAAACTTGTTACGCTAGGGATATAGGCCCTGCACACTCTCAACAACCATCAAGATCATCATTTCTCTTCGAGTCCTCGACTCATCACAACCATCATCAATTCATAATTTTCATTCCAAACTCATTAGTTCATCAGTTCCTCAATTCCAGTACCATCCTTCTTTCTCACTCCACCAAACTCATCCTCAGTACACCAGAAACCTAACCTTCATTTGCTAGCTTTTTAAAGTAAAACCCAATTAAATTCTTCTAAGACTTCCCCCATGTTGCAATGCTCGAAAATAAGCCCAAAAATCTTAAAATGGTGTCACAAAAGCTTACAATCTTGTTGGGAAGGTGAAATAGTTGAAAACAAAGTTTAAGTTTGAGAAACAGGGCGTGTGCGTACACACAGGAGAGTGCATGCGCACGCCCAAGAGGACTCGAAAGCACAGGAGAGTGCGTAAGCACACGTTTTAAACTTACGCATAGAGGTGTGCGTACGCACAGGTACCAAATTTTACAATTTTGTTTGCTCGCTCAAGGCGTGCTCGCGCCCTCAACAGATTGCCCTTCCCAACGTGTGTGTGCGCACAGGTTGTAAACGTTCATTGGGTATGTGCGCGTAGAGGCTGTGCTAGCGCTCTAAACAGGTTGCTTCCTCTGCATGTGCGTATGCACAGGTCTGTGCGTGCGAACAGGTTTAAAGTTTTGCATGGGTGTGCATGCGCACAAGGCTTTGTGTGCATACATACCAGAAATCACAAAATTCTGCAACTTTGCAGAATTTTAAATTTTTACACCAAACTTTGAATGATTATAACTGTCTCTACAAAAATTCAAATATTACAATCTCTATATCAATTTGAAGAGTTTTCAATAAACTTTAATTCTATTTTTTTTGGATTATCATTTAGGTGAATGCAATCAATATAAAAGATAGTTATTTTTTATAATATATAATATTACGTCATTGAACCTTTGTGTAAAACTACTTTACACTAATAGTGTATCAAAATTATAAATTGTATCTTAAAAGGATCAACTTTGATGAAAAATGAAGAATATATTCTTATTCTATGAAGTAGTAAAAGAAAAATAATAAATATAAAATTATGAGTTGACTCTCGAATTTAGATTCATGTACCACAGAAAAATACTATATATAAACTTTAGTAAAACAAAAATAAATATGTAAATTATTTATTATTAAAGTAATTTTTTATTATATACAGTAATTATACATCATATATTAATTTTGTTAAAATTATGTAATTTTTCATAATATGATTAGAATCATTATCTTCTATCATAATCAGAGAAATCCCGGACAATGAATAAGAATATTATACCTGATATACACAAATTGAAATAAAAATATATGTCTTGAAATTTAGAAATATAAATTCTATTATATCTTCTTAAACAAACCTAAACAACTCTACACTAATAGCCCGTGCGATATCGTGTTTTTCAAGACTTATATTTAGGAACATATTGAATTTTAATAATAATACACGTGTAATTGAAATAGTTTATATACGAATTTTTCAAGTTGTTATTATTATTATTATTATTATTATTATTATTATTATTATTATTATTATTATTATTATTATTATTATTGGATAATAAATAAGAATTAGAATTATATTAATATTTTTAAATTAATATAATTAAAATGACTAAAAATATTTAAAATTAATGTGCGTTATTAATATCATAAAATTTGATCATTTTATGATTAGATTCAAATATTTTTATCATGATTACTACGATCGGTGCAATTATCATATCATTATCATATATTATTATTATTATTAAAATATTAAAAGTATTTTCAATTGATAAGTAGTTTAATAATGTATTAAATATTGATTTGATATAATTATAATAAAGATATGTTTCTAAATAAGTATAATTATGTATTATTCATTAAATATTAATTATAATATAATTACAATAAAGATATTTTTTTATAAAATAGTTTAGAATAGAGAATAGAAAAGTTCATTTTGGAGAGAAAACGGAGTCACGAGAGATCGACACCTCACCTTCATTAATTGGGGAAAAACCCAGTTTTAGTATATTAAGTAGATAGATAGATTTGTTTTACAGTAATAAAATTCATTATTCAATCAAGAATTATTTGGCAAAGATGTTTAAGAATGAACTGATTGAGGGGAGAATCTATGTCTTCTCAAATTTTGTGACTGAGGAATCAAGCAAAATTTATCTTCCAATAATAACTTTTAAGAAGGAGTCACGTATAGTAAATACGGTCGATGATCGTAAAATTTCTCACAATTATTTCAATTTCTTGCTCATATTAATATATTGAAACAAACAAATGAACAGTCTAACTTATTTGATACGTAGTTAATTTTTGTATTAACTTACACAAAATTATTTTTTATTTTAATTTTTGCCAAGAAATTATATAATAGCGTCATTTTAATGATAACATAAATTTTAACATTTAATTTATGCAAATGTTTAAAATTGTAATGTGACTTTTTTTAAGGTATATCTTTTCATTAATATATTGTTAGTTTTATCGTTTAGTATAAAATAAATTGATAAATCTCTTTAATTTATAAATAATTTATTATATTATTCATTTATTTGTCCTTAATTTGATACTTTTAATTCAGTTTCTTTTTTTTCAATTAGATGTTAATGGACTATTGACCGAAAAAAGAGAACTTATATCATGGTCAAAAATAGATAGAAGTGGTCATTACATTGTAGTTGATCTTTATGATTTGTAGTATGTGAAAGTTTAATATTTCACAATAAGATTTTATTTTGTAATAATTATCTATTTATATGCAAAATCTTTTATCCTTTTTCATGATATATTACTACCTATTTCTCTTAATTTTCGCTTTTATTTAGAAATGAGGAAAAATAAAATGCACACTGTGAAATTAATATGCAATCCAATTACTCAGTTATCTACGTGATTACCAAGCAATCGAATACATACTTATTCTCCAATTTACAAAATTTACCAAATACATCAATAAGCATATTGGTTTAACCTTTTATTTAATATATTTATTTATGTTATATCTGTAATCATATTATATCTATTTTTACATATATATCTTTTTAAAAAATACTCTTAATATTAGCATATGGTGTATTAAATAAATATTTTAAAATTAACTTTAATATATGATAAAAAATTAAACTAATAGATATTACAAAAAAAAAATATAGGCACAATCCATTTAATCCAATTCCAAACACAACCATAGCAAAGAACTCCCTAACCCACCCATTTAATAACCTCACATATTTTTATAAATCTACCTATCAATTCCCCTCTTCTTCTGACTAGGATCATGAAATTCATTATAATTGAGGTCTAATTGCTCTCTATTATAACCAAGTCCACAAACAGTCCTAAACCCAAATAAATAAATAAATTTAGTGGCCACTCAACAACATAAAGAACAAACTCGTCGCGCTGTTATGTGCTTGCTATTAGAGTATTGTTATGGTGGGTAACCGGAGATTAATGGACTGGACTGTATTGGCCGGCCCGATCGTCAGCAGAGGGAGGCCTCCGAGCAGGTTTGTGCGCCTAAGCCTCCTTCCGACTTGTGTACGTGAGTGAATGGGGGGTGGTACCTGCAAAGACACTCCGATGCCTAAGTTAGCAAGGGTGTGAGTAGGTCTAGAATGTATTGGGCTTAGAGATACCTGAAGAGTGTCAGTGTATTTATAGTGGTGAGCCAATAACCACCGCTGAAGTAGTGCCACCCTTTTAGGGTGATAACCGTCCCTTTATCTTAGGGAGGTTAAGATACGGCTCCTGGAAGTGGTTAGAGATATTTTAGGGGTAGTTACTTTTTTGAATTGATGTTGATCTGCCAACTATTTTCCGTCCCGACTTCTTTAGAGTGAATCGTAGTCAAGACCGACTTCTCAGTACGAAGGTCGGTGCTCAGCAAGGCTCAACCCTTTGGACTAGGCCTTTCGTTTGGACCTGGGCCTTTATTATTGGGCCATGGTATGAACAGTGCCCCTACTCGAGCCCAAGATCTCTTTAGAACTTGGGTTCGAGTATCTTACTCGGGTTCGTAGCCGACTTTCTTGGAGGAGACGAGGGTTTTCAAACCGACATGATTTTTTGCGACCTTTTGTTTCTGACAGTTACGTCTATTCAAGCGTCGTGTCCGTTAGGGATGCGCCTAGGGATTGATGGCTTTGGTAACGGTGCACTCTTATTAATAACTGCCCCGTTTTTACCATTATGCCCCTAGAGTATTTATAAATACTTTTCCCTCTCTTTCATTATTTTCTTTCTGCGATTTTTCTAATTTTTCTGTTCGTTCTTCATTCGTTCGTGCTGCGCTCTTGTGTTTCGGAGACTTCTGCTTCTTTCCAACCTTCATTTTTGGATAAAGGTTAGCCTTTCTTCTTTCGTAACATGCCTTATGTTTGCATGCTTTTATTTTGTAGATAGATAGGTTGGTTTGTAGACTTTAGTTCCATATTTCCTCCCTTTAGAGACCGTGTTTTTGATTTTCCTTTTCTTTTCCTTTTGTAGGTTTTTGTTACCCTTTATAAGAAAAGAAATGGCTTCCGTAGATGTTCTTTCTCAATGGGTTGATGTCACGGTCCTAGGGGAGGAACCCTTGGTCGATGCTGAGTTTATCACCCACCTTCGTACTCACCACAGAATTTGTACTTCTGAGGAGGACGAGCCAAAGTATGAGTTGGTAGTCCCGGGTCCAGAAGACCGGGTTTGTTTTGGGAGGGCCAATGAGGCGGCCCCTTATTTTTTCTTTATGTATGAATGTATGATCACCCGTTTGGGTGTTTTTCTTCCTTTTTCGAATTTTGAGATGTCCGTTTTGCACCACTGTCAAGTTGTCCCTACCCAACTTCACCCCAACTCTTGGAGTTTTTTGAAAATTTATCAATTTATAAGTCACGCTTTGGACTTTCCGACCTCTTTGAGGATTTTCTTTTATCTTTTCCACATGACTAAGCCTTTCAGTGGGCTAAACAATAAACAACAATGGGTTTCCTTCCGAGCCATACAAGGTCGGAGAATCTTCACCCTTTTTGACGAATCCTTCCACGACTTTAAAAATTATTTTTTCAAAGTGCAAGCTGTAGAGGGTCACCACCCATTTTTCCTGGATGATAATTCTTCTCTTCGCTTTCCTTTATACTGGCTGGAGGCCTCCCCTTGTGAGAAATATGGTCTAGATGACCTGGATGAAGTAGAGGCCGCCATTGTGGGGTTCCTCCGAGAAGTGTGGGGGAGGGCCCCATATTTGGACACTAAAAGGTTTCTCCAAGGGTCTCCGACCTTTATCCAAGCACAGCTAGGTAGCTTTCATTTGTTTGTTAGATTCCTGACTCGTTAACTGAACTTTCCGACTTGTTTAATTCATTAGCTATTGTTTTATTTTTCAGAAATGGCGAAGACGAATGCTCAGGAATCTTACCAGAGAGTCCAGGAGGCCAAAGCAAAGTCTCGCGCCAGGACTGGTGGTACCCGGGTTATCTCTCCTCCTCCTCCTCCTCGGAACGTTGGGACTCTCTCCAAGCCCATTGTGATTTCTTCTTCAGCTTCCTCTCAACCGCCCCCCGTCGTCCGACCCTCCCCTGAGCCAGACAAGAAGAAGCGCAAGACCTTAGAGTCTGGCTCTTCTGGTGAGGTTAAGGCAGATGCTCTTGCATTCGTCCGAAAGAACATCTACCCCCATGCTCGTATAAGCATGGATGATGTGTCTGTTCGGAGCCACCTTACCACTATGGTTGAGGAGAGTCTCAAGGCGGCAGGGGTTTGTAGCAAACTCTTGGATATCTTTGAGAAGGCTCCTCTCAGCTCTTTAGGGATGACCTCGAGGGTCGAAGAGCTGGAAGGAAGGCTTCGCTCATACCAAGAGCATGAGAGGGAGTTGAAGGAGGAAGTCGCCAAGTTGAAGGAGGAGAGAGATGCCCTCCGGGAGAAGGGGAAGGTTTTACAAGCCCAATGCAACATGGAGATGGATTTGAGGAAAGCAGCGCAGGCCAGCTATCAAAGTTTATTCAATGATCTTGTGTCTGTGAAGAATGATCTGCTGAATTCTCGAAAGGCATATGATGAGTTGGAGGACTCTATTGCTGATGGCGCCGAGGAGTCTTGGAGGATCTTCCTGGAGCAAGTCAGAGTTATTGCTCCCGACTTGGATCTTTCTCCTTTACATCCTGACAAAGTTGTTATTGACGGAGCCATAGTTGATCCCCCTGTCCCTGTGATCGTTTCTGAATCAGAGTTGAAGACTCGAGGGCAGAGGATCATTGAGTCTCCTCCTCGTGGAAAGGATGTTCCGAGTTCTTCAGCAATTCCTCCCATTTCCTCTTTATCTCCTATGGATGACTCTCTTCACGGTCCTGGTGGCACTCCTCCTGACTCCGGTGGTGGTGATCTGTCTACTCCGTTTTCTAAAAAATGATTTGTGGGCTATTTGGGGGCCCGGCCTGTGGGTCCCCCATTTTTAAACTCTTTATATTTGTGGTAGTGGTAACTGAACAATTTCTTCTGGCCTTTTAAGGCCGTAAACAAAATATTTATTATTGCCCTTTTTTTGGATAAGGGTTTTGTTTAACAAAAAATACCCTTTTTGATATAAGGGTTTTCAGCTACCTTTTTGCGTGCATGCTTTTCTGGTTTTGACTTTTCGAAGTCCCCTTGATCTTTTTCTGAAAATCTTTTCTTTGGCTTGTCTGTCTTTCTGAACCTTTTCGCTTTAAGGATTTTAGGACAGCTTTTAAGCTTTTTCCTAGGCTTTTTAATCTCTTTTTTGTTATTCCTTATACTCAATTTTGTTTTATTGAGTTCTTATGATTTAGGTTATTTTTGCGATTCGTTTTCATTTCTACTCGGTTTTTCATTTCGACTTATAAGTCGGAATGTCTTTCGAGTTTTCCACGATCAACTTTTATAACCTCTTTACACCGACTTGTACCTCGTCGTTTTATCCTGACGACCATCTAGGTCGGTTCATGAGATTTTCACGTTTTGTCGAGCTTAAGTCGGCGCGTTTTGTAGAAAGACTTAGAAAATAGAAAGGAGTTTATAAGAGATATTGCAAATGAAAAAAGATCTTTATTGATTGTGGATGTACTTTATTGCTACTAAGGGTTTTTAATAGCCTATTTTCCCTTAGCCTCTACTATGATGCCTCGTTAAAAACCCTTCTCCAGAAAAAACCCTTTGATTTTGGGAAAAAAAATCATGAAGTTGGGAAAAGAGTACATCAGGGAGTAGAGTTCGCTTTTTAACTGTAGTACCTTTTCATATTACAAGCATGCCACGACCTTGGGAACTCAGTGCCGTTCAGGTCGGTCACTTTATAATAACCTTTTCCTAAGACTTCATTGACTTTGTATGGTCCCTTCCAATTAGCAGCGAGTTTTCCTTCCCCTGATTTGTTGACTCCAATGTCGTTTCTGATTAAGACCAAGTCATTCGGGGCAAATGTTCTTCGAATGACTTTTTTGTTGTATCTTGTAGTCATCCTTTGTTTCAGCGCTGCTTCTCTTATCTGGGCTTGTTCTCGTACTTCGGGAAGTAGGTCGAGTTCTTCTTTGTGCCCCTGTATGTTCCCGATCTCGTCGTGGAGAATTACCCTTGGGCTTTGTTCATTGATTTCTATTGGTATCATGGCTTCTATGCCATAAACTAGTCGGAAGGGTGTTTCTCCAGTGGCGGATTGGGGAGTTGTCCTGTAAGCCCATAGCACTTGTGGGAGCTCTTCTGCCCAGGCTCCTTTTGCATCTTGTAACCTTTTCTTTAGCCCTGCCAGTATGATTTTGTTGGCTGCCTCGGCTTGCCCATTGGCTTGCGGGTGTTCCACCGAGGTGAACTGGTGTTTGATTTTCATATTGGCTACTAGGCTTCTAAAGGTAGAGTCGGTGAACTGGGTTCCATTGTCTGTAGTAATGGAATAAGGTATCCCATATCTTGTAATGATATTTATGTAGAGGAACTTCCGACTTCTTTGAGCAGTGATGGTGGCCAATGGTTCTGCTTCTATCCACTTTGTGAAGTAATCTATTCCTACGATCAGGTATTTAACTTGTCCTGGTGCTTGGGGAAAAGGACCTAATAAATCCATTCCCCATTTTGCAAAGGGCCATGGAGAAGTGATACTGATGAGCTCTTCTGGTGGAGCCACGTGGAAATTTGCATGCATTTGACATGGTTGACACTTTTTCACAAACTCTGTGGCATCTTTCTGCAAGGTCGGCCAGTAGAATCCAGCTCAGATTATTTTCCTGGCTAGTGACTTTGCTCCGAGATGGTTTTCACAGATCCCACTATGTACTTCCTCTAATACCTCGGCAGTTCTTGAGGTCGGTACACACTTTAATAATGGTGTTGATATTCCCCTTCTGTAGAGAATATTTCTCACCAGGGTGTAGTGTTGTGCTTCCCTTCGAATCTTTTTTTCCTCTTTCTCCTCTTTAGGGAGGATGTCGAATTTCATGTATTCGACCAAGGGGTCATCCATCCGAGGTTTAAACCGACTACCTCAAGTACTTCTTGTTTGTCTTATGTTTTTACTACTGAGGGTTCCTGGAGGGTTTCTTGGATCAGGTTTCTGTTGTTCCCTCCCAGTTTGGTACTTGCTAACTTGGATAGGGCGTCCGCTCTGCTATTTAGATCCCGAGTTATGTGTTTGACCTCGGTTTCTGTAAAGCGCCCAAGGTGGTCCAGAGTTTTCTCCAAGTACCTCTTCAATTTGGGTCCTTTGCCTGATACTCTCCACTTATCTGGGAAGTCACCACTTGTGAGTCACTGTATATCATCACCCTTGTTGCACCGACTTCTTCTGCCAACTTCAGTCCAGCAATCAAGGCTTCATATTCTGCCTGATTATTTGAAGCTGGAAATTCAAACTTTAGGGAAACCTCTATCTGGGTTCCTCTTTCATCTACCAATATTATGCCTGCGCCGCTTCCTGTTTTATTGGAGGATCCATCTACGTAGAGTTCCCATGTAGTTGGTTTTTTCTTCTGATCCCCTGCGTATTCTGCAACGAAGTCAGCAAGGCATTGAGCTTTAATCGCTGTCCGAGTTTCATATCTTAAGTCGAACTCGGAGAGCTCTATTGCCCATTGAACCATTCTTCCTGCAACATCCGTCTTTTAGAGGATTTGCTTCATGGGTTGGTTCGTACGGACTCTTATTGTGTGGGCCTGAAAGTAAGGTCGTAGCCTTCGTGAGGCTATTACTAAGGAGTAGGCGAACTTCTCTAGTTTGTGGTACCTTAGCTCAGGGCCCTGTAGAACTTTACTGATGAAATAAACTGGATGTTGTCCGACCTCGTCTTCTCTTATCAGTGCTGATGAAACAGCTTTGTCCGCTACGGATAAGTACAGGACGAGGTCTTTTCTAGATACTGGTCGAGTCAGAATAGGAGGTTGGCTTAAAAACTTTTTGAACTCCTGGAACGCCTCCTCGCATTCAGGAGTCCATTCAAACTGACATCCCTTTCTCAATAAGGAGAACAGAGGAAGAGATTTTAGTGCCGATCCTGCCAAGAATCTGGAGAGGGCTGCAAGTTGGCCATTCAGCTGCTGGACTTCCCTCAAACAAGTCGGGCTTTTCATTTCTAGGATGGCTCTACACTTATCGGGATTGGCTTCGATCCCTCTTTGTGTTAGCATAAATCCTAGAAATTTTCCTGCCTCCACCGCGAAAGCGCACTTTGCGGGATTTAGTCTCATCCCGTGCAACCTTATGGTGTCAAAGACTCGTGACAGGTCGGACAAGAGGTCGACTTCTTTCTTGGTCTTTACCAGCATGTCGTCGACATATACTTCCATTAGATTCCCGAGGTGAGAAGAAAACACTTTATTCATCAACCTTTGATATGTGGCTCCCGCATTCTTCAATCCGAATGGCATGACCACGTAGCAGAAATTAGCTCTGGGTGTGATGAATGATGTCTTCTCTTGGTCTGGCTCATACATTGGGATTTGATTATATCCCGAATAGGCGTCCATGAACGATAAGTATTGATACCCCGAGCTAGAGTCTACTAGGGTATCAATGCTTGGCAGTGGATAAGGGTCCTTGGGACATGCCTTATTTAGGTCAGTATAGTCAATGCACATTCTCCATTTACCATTTTGTTTCTTAACTAGCACTACATTAGCTAGCCATGTTGGGTACTTGACTTCTCTGATGAAGCCATCTTCTAAAAGTGCCTGTACTTGTTCTTCCACTACGAGAGCTCGTTCAGGGCCGAGCTTGCGTCTTCTCTGTTGAACAGGTCAGGATCCCGGGTAGACCGAGAGCTTGTGTGACATGAGCTTGGGATTTATCCCGGGCATGTCGGAGGCCTTCCAGGCGAAGAGATCGGAGTTATCTCTTAGGAGCTTAGTCAACCCTTGTTTTAGGGTTTCCCCTAGGTTGGCTCCTATGTGAGTATTTTTCCTTCCTCTTTGCCGACCTGTATCTCCTCCGTCTTTCCTCCCGGTTGTGGTCGCAACTCTTCTCTGGCCCTTGCACCTCCGAGCTCTATTACGTGGACTTCTCTGCCCTTTCCCCTCAGATTTAAACTCTCATTGTAGCATTTCCTTGCCAATTTCTGATCTCCCCTTACCGTTGCTATTCCCGCTGAGGTCGGGAATTTCATGCAGAGGTGGGGAGTGGATACCACTGCTCCGAGTCGATTAAGGGTAGCTCTGTTGATTAAAGCATTATATGTTGACCCGACATCAATGACTATGAAGTCTATACTCAGAGTCTTTGATTTTTCCCCTTTTCCAAAAGCGGTGTGGAGGGGCAAAAATCCCAGTGGTTTTATTGGCGTGTCCCCCAATCCGTATAGGGTGTCGGGGTAGGCTCTTAATTCTTTCTCATCCAACCCTAGCTTGTCAAAAGCGGGCTTAAAAAGGATGTCCGCCGCGCTTCCCTGGTCCACTAGGGTTCTATGGAGATGGGCATTTGCTAGGATCATAGTTATTATTACTGGATCATCGTGTCCAGGGATTATTCCCTGCCCATCTTCTTTTGTGAATGAAATGGTAGGGAGGTCGGGTGACTCTTCTCCAACCTGGTAGACTCTTTTGAGGTGTCTTTTGCGAGAGGATTTTGTGAGTCCCCCTCCAGCGAACCCCCCTGAGATCATATGGATATGTCTTTCAGGAGTTGGCGGTGGTGGGTCTCTTCTGTCGATATCATCTCGCTTCCTCTTCCCATGACTGTCCGACCTTTCTATGAGATATCTGTCAAGCCGACCTTCTCTAGCCAGCTTTTCTATTACATTTTTAAGGTCGTAACAATCGTTCGTGGAGTGACCATATATTTTATGGTACTCACAGTAATCGCTGCGGCTTCCCCCCCTTTTTATTTTTGATGGGTCTGGGGGGTGGCAGCCTTTCAGTGTTGCAAATTTCTCTGTACACATCCACTATTGAAACTTTTAGAGGAGTGTAAGAGTGGTACTTCCTTGGCCTGTCGAGACCGAGTTCTTCCTTCTTCTTGGTCTCCCTCTCCCTCTCTTTTATTGAGGGAGGGTGCCCAGGTCGCCAACTTAGGTCTCTCAGCTTAGCATTTTCCTCCATGTTGATGTACTTTTCAGCTCTTTCCTGCACATCACTCAAGGAGATGGGGTGTCTTTTGGATATGGACTGCGAGAAGGGACCTTCTCTAAGCCCATTGACTAACCCCATTATTACTGCCTCGGTGGGCAGGTCTTGAATCTCCAAACATGCTTTGTTGAACCTTTCCATATAGGCTCGTAGGGACTCTCCGACCTCCTGCTTTACTCCTAGGAGGCTTGGTGCATGTTTCACTTTGTCTTTCTGGATAGAGAACCTCATCAAGAACTTCCTTGATAGGTCTTCAAAGCTAGTGATTGACCTTGGAGGGAGGCCCTTGAACCACTTCATTGCTGCCTTTGACAGAGTGGTCGGAAAGGCTTTGCAGCGTGTTGCGTCAGAAGCATCAGCCAGGTACATCCGACTTTTGAAATTGCTTAGGTGATGCTTCGGATCCGTGGTTCCGTCATAGGAGTCCATGTCCGGGCTTTTGAAGTTCCTCGGAACTTTTGCCCTCATTATATCCTCGCTGAAGGGATCCTCCCCTCCTAAGGGCGTTTCTTCACGCTCGTCGCGGGAGTTCCGACCTTTGAGGGAGGATTCCAACTTCAAGAGTTTTCTTTCTAACTCTTTCCGTCGTTCCGTTTCCTCTTTTAGGTTCTTCTCAATCTCCCTTTGTCGCTCCCGTTCCTGTTCTAACTGCTCCAAACGGTTTTGGTGGACGTGGACCAATCCCATGAGTTCGGTTGCATGGGATGGTTCATCCTTTTCTGATTCGCGGCCTTCTGAGGAATTTACCTTTGGATTTTTTACTCCAGAGGTGCCTTCCCTGTGACGGTCGCTGATTTCCTGGTGGAGGACCATATCTGGGTTATTGTTTCCAGTTTCCTGATTCTCTTGTTCAGAATCTGTCTCCACATGTCCTTCCTCAGGGAATCTGTCCGCCATCACTGGTTGATCTCTCGGTTCCCCGGCAACGGCGCCAATGTTACGGTGGGTAACTGGAGATTAATGGACTGGACTGTATTGGCCGGCCCGATCGTCAGCAGAGGGAGGCCTCCGAGCAGGTTTGTGCGCCTAAGCCTCCTTCCGACTTGTGTACGTGAGTGAATGTGGGGCGGTACCTGCAAAGACACTCCGATGCCTAAGTTAGCAAGGGTGTGAGCAGGTCTAGAATGTATTGGGCTTAGAGATACCTGAAGAGTGTCAGTGTATTTATAGTGGTGAGCCAATAACCACCGCTGAAGTAGTGCCACCCTTTTAGGGTGATAACCGTCCCTTTATCTTAGGGAGGTTAAGATACGGCTCCTATAAGTGGTTAGAGAGATTTTAGGGGCAGTTACTTGTTTGAATTGATGTTGATCTGCCAACTATTCTCCGTCCCGACTTCTTTAGAGTGAATCGTAGTCAAGACCGACTTCTCAGTACGAAGGTCGGTGCTCAGCAAGGCTCAATCCTTTGGACTAGGCCTTTCGTTTGGACCTGGGCCTTTATTATTGGATCAGGGTATGAACAAGTATGTTAATAAAAACGATTAATAACTACATTAGAGTTGATACACTTAATACCAGATTAAGAAAAAACAAACAATGCATGACATGTTATCTTTTTATTAATTAAATAATTATAATTTAAATTAATTTTAATATAATTTAAAATTATAATTTCTATTTTATCATGACACGAATTATTACACTTATTTGTTATAGAAATTAAATTTTTATTTTATTTTATAATAGAAGAAAAAAAAAATCCTACAATCTAATTGGGCCGCCAACAACATACGCCTGTGATATGAAATTCTGAAGGCCGTAAGATACTAAGAACTAGATACCTCTTCTAACATCCACTATTATTAATTATCGAAAATAAATAACAAAGTGGAACCTTTTATTAATCTAAATCCATTCCTTCTCTGTTTATCGATCTTACGAGAATGGAAGCCAACGCAGCCATTAAGGAAAGCGAGCAACATGAAGACGAAATCTCTGATTCCTTTGTTTGCTGTGTTTGCCTGTAACACCCTCTTTTCTTTATTCATATTATTATGATTATTGTTATTTGTTTATTTCATTATTAATCCTCATTTTTGTGGTCTGTCCAAGTTGATTTGTTTTTACTCCTTATTTTAATTGAAAGCTTGTTCGTAATCGAAAGCTTTGTTTTCTCGGCATTTTTTTTCCATTCATATTTTTTGTAATTTCTGATTTTAAAGTTTAGTTGATGTTAACGATTTGGAGTAAGATTATTTTAAGGAACTGGATTCTGTACAAGTGCATTTGTATTATCTCAAAATTCGATCGATGGTAGTAATTAAACCCTATTTATTAGAATAAGAATAAGAACAAAGGTTAGTCTATATTTTGATAAGTTATAGTGATGATTTTATTGTTATTTACCCCCAAAAGAAAAAGAAAAAAAGTCAATGTATTATTGCAGTTTAAGTTTGACCAATGTATGCTTCTTGCAGCTTCATTATACCGTGGAAGGTTTCGATGATTTGGCTGAATTATTTGGACTTTGAATCTTGGTTTTTCTTCCATTTAGGAACAACATAAATGCACCAAGTTAAACTTAGTGTATGATGAACCAAGATGATCTCAATGTTGAAGATCTAATAAAAGTTATTGGTTATAAGTTATGTGCTAAGATATATACCATTGTGTTATTTATCTTAGTTTTACGATATACCAAGTTTATCTTGGTGCATCATAGCATTTTCCTGTCTAGAAACGCTGGATTGTTTTGACTTTGCATTAAGTTGGTCTATGATGTCTTAGTTCTATTTTCTTTATCAAATTGCACTATTTGAATTTGCTTCTATAATGCAGAGAACTGTTGCACAAGCCCATTGTACTCGGTAATGATGCATCAATTTCTAAAGCTACATTTAAGGTTTTGGTAATTTTATGTGATAGATTTTCACATTTTTATTGATTTTTTCACCCCTGTTCACAGCGTGTGGTCATCTATCTTGTTTCTGGTGCGTCCATAAATCAATGGATGTTATACGCGAGTCTCATTGTCCGATTTGTAGACAATCATACTATCACTTTCCAACAATCTGTCAAATGCTTCACTTTTTGCTTCTTAAGCTGTATCCTGATGCTTACAAGAGGAGGTTACATCAGGTGCTTGGTATGTTTCTTTTTCTAAATACTTCTCTATCAGCATATTCACAAATATAAGTGTCATGAGCCTTATAGGCTTATACAGATTAGCCAATTTAAACTCTAAGCGCAATTTATATATTCGATTTGTGGTTACATGATTATGACTGGCTAGATTTAAGGTACATTACTTTCTAGAACTACACTATCTGATGTTTCCGTTTTAGATATGCACTCAGGTGGCAACACCTTAAGCCCTTGATTTAATCTAATCCTAACCTATTGTGATAAGCTAGACATTACAGCGTAGCAAACAATGAACGAAAATAAAAAAAATGTATGTTATATGGGCTATGGAAGTTCCACTGCAATAGTGTACCTTGCTGAATGCTGTTGTAAATTGTAATTGCTTGCTACACTGTTGTAGTTGCCTTTTGCAAACTTTGGAAGAAGATTTCTTATGTTTATCATCACAAGACTTTGACTGATGAGTGGATTGAGCGATACTTTTCTTATTACTGCTTGGCTGTTTTGCATTCTGTTTTCATTTTGGGATAAAAATGATAGCCTCTTCCCTTGCATTCAGAATTTATTGATTGGAGTATTTAGGAGGTCTTTTCTTTTGGGCAGAGCACAAGGAAAGTTCTAAACCCACTATATGTTTATGAAGAGAACATGATAACTAAGTACCCATGCAGATTATGCAAAAATAAGTATAGACAACTTTAACCTTAACCTTAACTTTAATATGTGAATTTTCTTTCCCTGCTTTTCTAATTCCATCTCTTCTTCCTCCATCTTGATGCAACTGTCATTTAAAATTGCATTTATCATGAAAGAGAAATATCTTTCTGTCTACTTTGTTGTGTAAAGTTTGAGTTTGACCATACTAATTCTTCTTGTGTTTCAGAGGAAGAAAAGGAATTGGGATATTTCTCCCCTCAATTTGATGATGATATATGTGGATCACAAGCTAAAATTGATAATCCTGAGAGTTCACATTCTACCGCTACTAAAGATCCCTCATCCAACTCAAGCAACTTGGAAACTTGTGAATGTAAGGAACAATCAGGCTCTTCCAATCATGAAGGAAAAGAAGGTGCCATCATTTATGAAGACACATCCAATAGAATGCCTGAGGTTATGGGAACAACTTCCATTGCAGGAAAAAAAGTACCCGAGAATGACAAGCACAATCAGCAACAGAAAATAACAATTGCAGATGTGACTTGTACAAAGTGCAAGCAATTGCTCTTTCATCCTATTGTTCTTAATTGTGGTCATGGTACTCGATGCATTAAATGTTTTCTTCCATTTATAATGAATTAAGGTCATCAGTAGCAGAAAAGTTAATTACATATGCTTATTCACTTTTTGCTCATTTTGTACAGTATTCTGTGAAGTTTGCATGATGAACATAGACGATCAGGTGCTTAAATGCCAAATTTGTCAAAGTTTGCATCCAAGAGGATTTCCAAAAGTTTGCTTGGCCCTTGATCACTTTTTGAAGGAACAATTTCCAGAAGAATATGCAAAGCGAAGAGATGCTTCTCAATTTAGCCAAGTCAAAGTCAAACCTAAGATCTCATCTTGTAAGTATTTTTTCCCTACTTTTTATTCTTTTGTAAACATTTTTGGAATCATGCAATTCTGAGTCAAACCACTGGGAGAGAAATAATTGTAATTAATAGAAACTGGCAATACTAAAAAGATGATTTTTTTTTTACTATAAGAAATCAAATTGAAACAGAAATAACCAAGTCTTATCCTACTAGGTGAGTTAACTATATGGATCAAACATGTATTGAGCTCTACATATGACTAAAAATTTTCAATAAATCCGTTTAGAGTTAGGTCCTTCTTTAGGTCCTTCATCATTATTAACATCAACTACAATACCTCAACCTGCACTGCCACTCTTTCCTCCACTCTCTCATCCTCTCCTTTCTCGTTCCCTTCGATCTCCACCACCATCACCTCTTTCTTCTCTCACGGGACCCCAACTGCCACTGCCACCAAGCCACAACCACCATCACCAACATCTTCTTCTCTCTTCATCTTCTTCCCTTCAAACAACAACGACGACAACCATTCGGCCATCACCACCAACTAGATCTAGCTTATTACAAGTTTACAACTTACAGATCACGAATCATGGAGGTGAGTGGCGAATGGTGAGGGTGAGTGTGGGGTTGATGGTGATGCGGCTTTGGTGGGGTGAAGGTGGATGGGAGTGGAGAAGGGGGCGCCGGTGTGATCGTGATAGTGGTGAAAGTGACGCACCGGCAGCAACTGTGAAGTGAGGGATATGGTAGATGCACATGTGAGGTGGAGGTGGAGGTGGGGTTGAGAGGGATGACTATGGTAGTGCGGTGAAGGTGTTGCAAGTAAATGTAGTGGCGTGAGGATGGTGATGGTTGAGGTTCTAGCGGATTGGGGATAAGACATGCATGGTGATGATGATGTGGGGTTAGTGACTTGGTTGGGAGTAGAACAGGTGATGTAGATATTGAAGAACTGAAGGGAGAGTGGGAGACACAACATCTGTGCATTACTAGAGTGCTCTGGATCAAGGAGCTTAGCACAAGAACAATAAACTACAATTCATGAGGGTATTTGTGAAACCCTTCTCGCAATTCCTTTGATACCAATGCATAGCTTCCTAACTCCTTATTCCTTTCTAATCCTAGCTAATCAAAGGGCCATCATGAGGCCTGTTTTCTATCAGATTTTCCCTAAGGTTTGCCTAGACGCTAAGTTAGACTTATCTCCTTTCTTGTTTAATAACTTACGCTTATCTTTCTTGTCTTTAATTTGTCTCCATTCAGAGGGGGCTTAAGGTTTGATGATTTTTTTAAAGATCAAAATCAGTTATTTCTCAGAGCAACACTCACTGTTTAAGTGATAATAAGAAGAAGATGCAATTTTTCTTAATTTTGTTGCTACAAGGAGCTCAACAAAGCTTCGATTATTGATTTCTATTCAACTTACGAAATTCTTAGATGACATTATGTGAGATTTAATTAAAAGTAGTAAGTCTTTGGTGGAAAAGCCTACCAATAAATTTTTGTTGTCTTTTAGGTACAAGTTGAAATACTAATTTTAATCTGTCTAATTCATCACTCTTCAGCAAGCTGCAAAGAGCAATATTTCCCTATGTAGTCTACCATATTTACCACGCATTTCAACCAAAAATAAACAACACCATTTGTTAGATAATATTGCGCAGGTGTAAGATAATATACTCACCGAGACAAAACCATTTGTGTGCCTTTGCTTAGTAGTTTAAACTTTTGAGCTAAATAGCTTATAAAACTTGATCTTCAATGACCAAATAATGTAGAGTTAAATGATCATTTATCCTATTCTTCTAATTATCATTTAAATTTCAATAAATAGTAGTGTAATAATGTTCATTGTCCATCTTTCAGGCTCACACACATTTAACAACTTTAGTAGTTTTTTGGACAGAAAATTACGTGTATGAGAATTTCTTGGAAATGAAAGGAAATAGATCAAATTTTAGAACAGTGGTTAACTCATGATGTATCTTGGTATTTATTTGATATATTTGTGACAGCGTTACTATGTATTGTCTGCTTTCAGGTTCATCAGGAAATGGTGAAGCAGAATTGTCTGGTCTTCCATCAAGAATTCACATAGGAGTTGGATGTGATTTTTGTGGGGTAAAATGAAATCTCCTAATATCTTACATTTTGTTTTAGGTTTTGTTTTGCTCTATTATTAACATGCTCTTTTCCAATTCCGCCCCTTTCTATCTTTGAAACTAGCTCATATTTTTATAAATTTAGTAGGTATGTTTGTAACAGCTTTTTAGTTTGAACTCCATAACCACCTTTTCAAAAGGTCTTAGATTTTCTCAATCTTTGGATCAGTCACACCTTATCATCTATTCAAACGCACACACAGACTAAAGCTATAACATAAGCTGATGCATGCACACCGAATCATCCAGATATTAGGAAAAGATATTTGAACCCATGTTTAGTGTATAACTTAGGTAGCATTTGTTTTCAGAGACTGATATTGAGACTGGGGGATTGAGACTCGGTATTATGTTCGGTAGTTAGAGTCTGGAACTAAAATTTCAATTCTAAAACACAAATTCAGTACCTCTAAAAAATGGGGACACAAGAGATTGAAATTTTTGAAGACAGAAACTGAAACTTTAATAACAATTTTCTCAAAAATACCTTCATTTAACTTTTCAAATTTCAAATTTACCTTTTAATCTCTATATTTATCTTAAACTAAACATAATATTGAGATATAACTCAGTCTAATATATTTTACACCAAACACAATATAAATACTTAATTTAGTTTCAGTGTCTCTGTCTCTATCTCCTAGTCTCAATCTCAATCTCCCTATCTCCCAGTCTCAATCTCAATCTCCCTTCCAAATGCAGTCTTGTAGATAGAAGAGAGAAAAGAATACAATAACAAAGCTTTGTTCCACTAGGTGGGGTTGACTACATGGATCAAACGACGTCATTGAGTTCTATCATGTATCATGTCAACAGAGAAACTATTTACATGTAGATCTCGTTTGACCACCTCATGAATGGTCTTTCTAGGACTTCCTTTGTCTTTCACCCCTTGTTCATCTTCTATCTCATCCACCCTGTTAATTGGGTGCTCTGTCGGTCTTTTTCTCACATGTCCAAACCATTTGAGACGCGATTCTATCATCTTTTTCATAATAGATGCTATTCAAACTCTTTCTTGTATTTTCGTTTCTTATTTTATCCAAACGCGTATGACCACTCATTCATCTCAACATCTTCATCTTTGTCACACTTATGTTCGTGTTCCCCTTTGGTCGCCCAACCCTTTGTACCATAAAGTATAGCCGGTGTGATAGTAGTGCGATAGAATTTGTCTTTAAGTTTTAAAGGCACTTTTTTGTCACATATAAAATCAGACGCACTTCGTTATTTTGACCAACCTGTTTGGATCCTATGATTTACATCCTGTTCAATCTCTTCATTATCCTGATGATGCACCCAAGATACTTAAAACTTTTAACTTTTCGTAGGATGTGTTCTCCAATCTTCACTTCTATATTAGGAGTTTTTCTTCGGTTGTCGAACTTATATTTCAGATATTCCGTCTTACTATGGCTTATGGCTTATGCACAAACCATACACTTTTAGAGCTTCTCTTTATAAATTTAGCTTCTTATTTAGGTCTTCCATTGACTCTTCTATAAGGACAATATCTTCGGCAAAAAGCATGTACCATGACACAGGTTTTTGGATATATTCTGTGAGTACATCCAAGACTAATGTAAAAAGGTACAGACTTAAGGATGATCTCTGGTGTATTCTAATACCAATAAAAAATTTCTCTGTCATACCACCTTGAGTCTTCACGCTAGTTGTAGTCCCATCATACATGTCTTTAATTGCGCGAATATATGCAATCCTTACTCTCTTTCTTTCCAAAACCTTCCATAAGACTTTCCTTGGTACTTTATCATACGCTTTTTCCAAATCAATAAACACTATGTATATCCCTTTTATTACTACGATATCTCTTCATCATCCTTCTTAACAGGTATGTAGTTTCGGTGGTGGATCTGCCTGACATAAACTTAAATTGGTTCTCTGTTACTTGTGTCTCGTCTCAACATCCGTTTTATCACCCTTTTCCATAACTTCATGGTATGGTTCCTAAGTTTGATCTTTCTATAGTTTTCAAACTTTGTATATTCTCTTTATTCTTGTAGATAGGTACCAAGGTGCTCTTTCGCCACTCATTTGACATTCTTTTTTTACCTTAAAATCTCATTAAAAAGTTTGGTTAATCAACTGATGCCTTTCTCTTCAAGGCACTTCCAAACTTCAATCGGAATATTATTGGGTCTTATTGTCCTGCCATTTTTCATTTGCTTTAGAGCCTTTTTTACCTCGAAATCTCGAATCCTTCGATAGTAGTCGAAGTTTTAATCTTCTTCCCTCGTGTATAACCGACCAAGGCTTGGAAGAGTTTTCTGTTCTTCATTAAATAACTCATACAAGTAGCTCTTCCACCTTTCATTGATCTTCTCATCTTGAGCCAAATTTTTTCCGTTTTTATTCTCTATACATTTAACCTGCTCCAAGTCTCTTGTTCTTCTTTTACGATTCTTTACGATTCTATATATACTTTTTTTTCCTTCCTTGGTGTCTAAAGATTGGTAGAGACCATCATATGCTTTTGTTTTTGTTTCACTTATAGTCACTTTTGTCTCTTTCTTAGATGTCTTGTATTTTTCCAGTTATCTGCATTGCGGGACAAATACCACTCTTTAAAGCACTCACTTTTTGCTTTTATCTTTTCTTGTACTCTCGCATTCCACCACCATGACTCCTTGTCTCTTGATTCTATCCCTCTAGATTCACCAAAATCTTCTTTTGCTGTTCTTCTAATTACTTCTGTCATTTCCTTCCACATCTTTTCTGTGCTTCCATCTCCTTCCCACTTTGTCTCTTCTCTTATCCATTTTAGAAAGCTTCTTTGTTCCTCACTTTTCATTCGTTACCACCTCGTCCTTGAGTTCTTCGTATGATATCTTTTTCTCAACTTTTGCTCAACTCGATAATTCATGACGAGCATCCTATGTGTTATTAAACTCTCTCCCGTAATAATTTTTCAATTAATGTAAAAATTCTGGTCAACTCTCCTCAACAAGAAAAAGTCGATTTGAGAGCTTGTCATGCCACTCCTATAGGTTAAAAGATGTTCGTCTCTCTTTTTAAAACATGTATTTGTGATGAGAATGTCAAAGGTTGAGGAGAAGTCCAAAATAGTTTTACCTTCGGTATTAACCACCTTGAAACCATGGCCTCCGTGAATACTTTCTTACCCAGTCATTTCTCTTCTAGTATGACCATTTAAATCTCTTCTTAAGAAAATCTTATCTCTCGAAAATATGTCTTGGACCAAACTCTCTAGATCCTCCCAAAACTTTATCTTGTGTTGTTTGTCCGAACTCACTTGTGATGCATAGGCGTTAATTACATGAAAAGTACCTCCTTCCATCACAAGTTTAATAGAGATGATCCGATCATCCACCTTCTTGACATGCACTACATCCTTCTTCCACTGTTTATCCACGATAATACCTACTCCATTCCTGTTTTTCACATTTCCTGTATACTAAAGTTTGAACCCTGAGGTATCCAACTCTCTAGCCTTTGCGCCCACCCATTTTGTTTCTTGTAGGCACATAATTTTAATCTTCCTCCTTGTCATGGTATCCACCACCTCCATAGATTTTCCTATTAGAGTGTCTATGTTTCATGTTCCAAATCTCAACTTTCTGTTGTTCCGACCTTTACCCCTTTCTTTGTGAACTAGCTTATTTACCTTCATGTGTTCACGAAAACGCGGTAATCCTTGCTCATTTAACACTACACCCGGGAACCGATGTAGCGGCTCTTGCTCATTTGACACTATACTCGAGCTATACAGCGCGTTGCTTCCGGGCAACGATCTAGCTTTAGCGCAATAATGTCTTTTATTCATGTGATGAATATTCGACTAAATTTTATGTTGGTTGTCGAAAGCCTAACACAACCCTTCTCTTTTATCCGGACTTGGGACCAGCTATGTACCATAGGTGTAACATAGGCGGAGTTAAGAGATAAAAGAATGATAGGATGAAAATTCTAGTGGGTCTCATGTTCTTTTGAGTGTGTGGATATTGGTGTCTTTATCTATCTAACATTGCTCCATGTTATTAGTTTACACTGAGCACTTCATTTTCATAAGCATAAACCGCATCACGTACATAGTTAATGCAAATCAGCGATACTGTCATCACTCACATTAATGTTGCCCACAAGCATCCCTATCACAGCCTCCATTTAACATGTACCTTTGATCATAATCACCATGCACCATCACACACAAGCGTGTCACTTTCCTTGCCACCACCATTTCTACCACCACATCATCTCAAAACCTACAGCTGCAGCTAGGGATTATTGCTGTAGAGCACCAATGCGTCGTTCTTGCTCAAAAAGCCACATTGATAGCCACCGTCTATGTCCCCTTTGTCTTGCACACTGCTAGCAAAGGTGGTGGCACCATGGCAGACTCGTGTCTGGCATGACCATGATAGCCCCTCTATTTATACCATTGGTTCTCGATTGAGTGGCACAGGGCATAATGCCCCTTTTTTTTTATTTCTTTCTAATTGTTTTTTTTTTTTGCCCTTTTTGCTGCCTTCTCTCTATCGACTGATGTGGTTGGTTTTGGGTCTAGTTTTCTAGAGCCTTTTTTCTGCCAAAATTATAATAAAAATAAATTAGACAACTCTTCTTTCTTTTAATCCAAGCATAGTTCACAACATTGATGTGATATAATCATCATCAGGGTTGTAAAAACTGAGGGTGTATTATATAATAGTTCATGTTATCATGAATCCTGTGTAACAAGATATAAAATAGACAATATAATCATCCTATTGTTTTTCCATTTCAACTAAAAACCTTGGGTTCCTCGTTGCATTATAGAATAAGCAGGAGCACAAGTTAACTTTATGTATTATCCATCGATGTCAAGATATGATCTTTCTGAGATTCCTCTTTTCGCTGAATGTGATGTATTTCTTCATGTTTTAATGATTTCCTTTTAGTAGTTTTCTGATGTGTCACTGTAATGATTGTGGATTGTCTTTACAGATGTATCCGATAATTGGGGAGAGATACAAATGCATTGACTGTAAGGAAGAAATTGGTTTTGATCTTTGCGGTGATTGCCATAAAACGCATTCAAAGCTACCAGGCCGATTCAATCAGCAGCACACTCCTGAGCACAGGTTTGAGTCTGTACAAGGTTTTAGATCAGTTGGGGGGTGGTATGCACACGAGTCTCTGGAAATTTCAGGACATGTATCCGAAGATCCCAGTTCGCCCAACGAAGTTGATGAAGATTTCCGAACATATATCCAAAGATCCAGTCTGCCAGACGAAATTGATGGAGATAACCAGAACGAACACAGAGAGCCCCTCTGAGAAGAAGAAAAGAAAAATCGACGGAATTGTGTGCTATTCTGTTGGTGGTTATGGTGGGGTCTAATTACAACTCCTTGCTAATCCAACCTCCAAACACTTCATGCCTGTTCTCAAATCCGCTTGGCCTCGTTGAATTCGTCTCCAGCTTGTGCCAATTGTGTCTGCACTTCACTGACCCTAAATATAGGCAATTTGCTTTCTCTCAGGCCTTGATGCATGGTAAGCATTTTGCTGCCTATAATATTGGCCATATTGGTTAGGTAACGTAGGTATTCCAAGACTCTGGCTGATATGTATGAGAATGTACAGAAATATTCTACAACGTAATCTTATGTAGTTTATGGGAGAGTTGTTAGTATTATCATTCGAGGTATGCATAGGAGTGATTGTATTGAGATAGTGGATTCATGCCAGAATATTTAACACTGAACAATGTTTGTGTACCTTCGGGTCATATATTATGCTTCATATTTTAATAAGTGAACACGGCAATTTTTTTTTTATAAATTAAAAAAAAATTCTTTGAACTAGATGGAATACCCAAAAATACGAAAGACCTTGAAGCATTAGCTTCTCTATAAAATATTAAAATTGCTAAACCTATTGACATACAAATGGGGATGTGTTGGATGGGTAAGTGAATGAGTCTACTCTTATAATGATTGCACCTATGTTGCTTCTTTTTCTCTCTGCCCCTAATGTTGAAAGAACAAACGCAACACGAGAGAAACAAAGGAAATTAAAATTCATACGCACATAAATCGGGGAGGGATATCCGGATTTGTGTGCAAAATCGGAGAGGAGTACACCAATTTGCATGTAAATTATCTAAGGGAAAATCTAGAAACTAACTCTAATTTATATGCAGCCAAGCAATTAATTTTTTTAAAAATTCCGATTTTAAAATTTTAAAATTTTAAAATTTAGTTTTATGCTAAAAAAAATGAGCACTCCTATTTTTTCACTTCTCTTCTCTTTTTCTTATGCGTCTCTTTTTCGGATCACTTTTGGAAGTTTTTGTACAATAATTTTAAATGTTCTTTTTGTTACATTTTGGATATTTTTTTTTAATTTTCAATATATTTTTACAATGATTTTGAATGTTTTTATCATTTAATTTTAGATGGTTTTTTATTATATTTTTTTATGTTTCTTTTTTCATTTTAGATCAAGAAACATAAAAAATCAAAACATAACAATTACCAATATCTAAAGTTCTAATAAAACATCCAAAACCATAAACAAAATAACATCCAAAACCGATAAAAAATGACATCGTATTCCTTTGCAGGGTGCTCAAGGTTCTGTCGCCCATGGTTGTGTGAAGGAAGACGAACACGATGGAGAGGTTGACCACGTCGAAAAGAGGCACACAAAAGAGGGGCAACGACGTGGCGAAGGGACGCGAAGGATGCAGTGGAGGGAAGCAGACACACGGCAGAAGGAAACACGTGCACGGCAGAGGGAAGCATTGTAGAAGGAGTTTTTTTTTTGGGAAGAAAGATGTGGAAGTAGGAAGTGAAGTGATTAGAGTTTCAGATAGTTTTTGTTTTTTCCTGTGGTAGTAAAATTGACATTTTGGAGTGAATTACATGTTTTCGTTGTTTTCAGTATTTTCTGGACTTTTTTATAACCCAACTAATAGTTAACTGTACTTGACTCGCACCTAATTCGTTATTTAGCAGGATTGATCATCTAAAAATATTCTGATTTGCATGCAACTAAAAAATACGTAGGTGAGTAAATAATTTGTTTTAGGATTTAAAAATTTATTTATTTTATTTTGGAAAAAAATCAAAGGAAGACATCTATGACTTATAAGGGTATGTTTTATTTGGCGTTTGAAATATGAAAAGTACGTTCAAATTTTTTGAACGTTTCAATTTCTTATTTGGTTATTTTTTTTTATTTTGTGAAAACAAATGTGATTCGGTACTCTAACCCACGTTCACATGAAGTAAAAAGTTTTAGTTTTTACTTTTACTTATTAGTATTCAACTATTCACT
Organism: Arachis hypogaea; assembly: GCF_003086295.3. Classification (NCBI taxonomy): domain Eukaryota; kingdom Viridiplantae; phylum Streptophyta; class Magnoliopsida; order Fabales; family Fabaceae; genus Arachis; species Arachis hypogaea. The sequence continues at coordinate 92,854,251 of NC_092041.1, read as the reverse complement.
AAAAAAAATTATTTTCTTTTACCAACTTTACTTTTTATACATATTCTTATTTTATTTATAGAGTTTTTATTATTTCTATTTATATGAGTTTTTTTTATTATTTATTTTATTATTTTTTTTTATCTTTTTAGCTTTATATCGTACAATTTTAAAATTGTGGTTCTTATGTATTATGTTTATTATTATTATTTTTTTATAATATAAATTATTGATCCCATTAGGTAGAGTAAATTAAATAAAAAATTAACCAATAATAATAGTAAAAAAATTATAGTATACTAAAAAAATACTAGAAAATAATACTATATAAAAAACATACTAGAAAAAAAGTATCAAAAAAATTAAATACGCTTAAAAGGATAACATTATAATTTAATGTTAGTACGAAAATTCGACGCTTTGTATGAATCCACCATGATAACTAAAATGTCAATTACACTATGCATGATATGAGTCGAAAATCGCTCAAATCGAATTTTGTTAATGACACGTGAAAAAATTATTTGGCTCATGATAAATAAAAAATGTGAGGCTATTACTTGAAAATTAAGGTCCTTAGTGGTCAAGGAAGATCGTAGACAAGATGAACTCGAGAAATTGAAGCTAGATCGTGGGAAAGAGAAAAGAACTCAATCATCCAGTATTATTGTCTATAAATAGAGAAGTCAAGGAGAATTAAAGGAACTTCAATTGAAAACACTTTAAAATTTCACTGAAACTCTAAAAAGTTTCAAGTCACACTTATATCTAAAAAGATTATGGAGTGCAAGTGCATTTGAGTGTCTGAAGTCAAATTTGAATTTATTTATTTCTTTCTTTTTTTAGTCCATTTATTTCTTTTAGTTTTCTTTCTTATTAATTTAAATTTCTTGTTCACATTTTCATTGATCCCTTTTGTTATCCATGTTATAGTCACGTTGTTTGTTCCAATCATTGAGTATTTTGATTATTAATTTATTTCTTTCTATAGTTACTTCAGAAGTAATTCTTGTATCTTTGACATGCTTAGTAAAATCCCAGGTCGAGCCTCCTCTTTAAAGGAGTCGTATCTGTTTCCTGAATTGTGATCTTTGATATAAGCTTGAGTCGATACTTGTGTTGACATTGACAAAAATCAAGCGAAATAAATTGGCACGCCCAACGGGACATCGAAATTGAGTAAACGTGTCAAATCTTGCATGCGATTACACAGTAATAAATTAATAATGTCCGATAGGACTTCCACTTCTACTAATATATCAAAAATGATGCTGGGAAAACATATAAGCAGTCCAAAGGCAGAAGCTGCCCCATCAGTAGGAACTATAAGTCGTTGGATGCATCCTCTAATAATAGAAGGAATCCCATCAACTACAGCTACTACATGGTCTCTGTATGGGTTGCCACTAAACTATTCTCCAACTTTGGAAAATCCTAATGTTGGGGGCATAGGAGGTGCAAATACAACAAGAAATAATTCTCTATACAACCCTAGACCTCCTCCAAGATACCCTCCAATAGATATACCAAGTAGTTCCAGTCTTAATATGGTAAATTATAATGCCTACCAATACTTGATAAATAATCATCCATATTTATGCTCAATACCTATGCCTTTACAACCCACTGTAATGTTGTCAAACTTCTTTTTGACACAAGGCACAGGGGCAGCCCCTTCCAGGTTGTAAACAAATGTGGGACATGATCTATATTTTTAGAAATATTGAGATAGATTCCTGTCAGAACAATGTCTCCTAACACAATCAAATCTTTAGTTGTATTCAGGCAACAAATTAAAGATAGTCACCAAAACATAGTTAATATACTTACCCACCAGATGACTACAATTTTAGATCCAATGATTGAAAATAATAATACAAGAATAGAGCAAGTAGCTCGATGGGTCGATGATATTGCAAAGGCAATCAATCGACCATTTGTACCTCCGATAGGCGAGATTCATGCAAATAATCCTTCAATAGTTTTGAATAGGAGAGATGATCCAAATAGGGTATTGAATGAGATGAGAGCAAATAATACTGCTCAAGCTTATGGTCAAAATATAACCCAAGCTGTAAAGCAAATTTTGAACAGAGTAGGATTTAACATAGGAGTAACAAATCAACCTTATTTTATTTCTCATTTTTCTGACTATGTTCTACAAGCTGAACTTCCCAAAGGAGTCAATTCCAAAGTACCTCACTAAATTTGCAGGTGAGAGTGGAGAATCAACTGTTGAGCATATAACTCATTATACGGTCAACATTGGAGAATTAGTTGGTAATGAATATCTAAAAATGAGATATTTTCCATATTCCCTCACAAAAAATATGTTTACCTGGTTTTCAAATTTACAACCTAACTCGATATCCATATTTGGATTCATTTAGAAAGAAGTTTTCATGATAAGTTTTTGAGGGGAGAATTAAAAATAACTTTATCTGATTAATTTACAATAAAAAGGGAAAACAGTAGAATTAATTGATGACTACTTGATACGATTCAAGAATATGAGGAACAAGTATTTCACTCTTTTTCCTGAAGCTGAAGTAGTCAAGATGGTAATCTATCGTCTCGATTTCAATATTCGCAAGAAGTTAGTAAACCAGCAGTTTCTTGACTTGGTTCAGTTGGCTAACAGGGTCCAACAAGGTTGAAAAATTAAATAAAGAAAAAGAAGAGCATGAGTCGAGCAGAAGAAAGACTTTCTTCAATAAATAAGTGACTTATGTAGATTGTATAAATGAAAAGGAGTCGAATAATGAGTCTGCTTTTACTGCAAAATTAAAAGGTGGACCTCCTTATGTGTGTTGATCTCTTAATCTAGCAAAAGACAAAACTCCTTTACAAGGAGGAAGAAGTTATTCCTTCGATTTAACAAAAGCTGCACAAAATCTTTACATGCTTTTAAAAGATAAACAACTTGCGCTTCCCAAAGAAAAAAGAATGCCATCTATTTCTAAAATTAGGAATAAGAAGTTTTGTAAATTTCATCAATGTCTTGATCATTATACTAATAATTGTATACGTTTCAGGGATTTGAAAAAAAAAGGCTATTGAGGATACTCGATTAAAGTTTGCAGACCAACATGAGTTGAAAGTGCATTCCGATCCTTTCTAGGTCTCATCAAACTTTCTTGAAACAGAAGAAATGATTTTCTCGATCAACATGACTACTGACGAGCCCATTGGAAAGTATGAACAGTTCAAACTGGACATGTTTGAGGGAGAAGGTCTATTTATCCAAAGGCAGGTGAGGACTTGTTGGATTTTTTGTTAGCGAAGAGGAAAATACCATTAATGGAAGTTTTTGGTTTTAACTAGGATAGGAGAGAGAGAGTCAAATACCATTAATGGGAGTTTTTGGAATGTTGGAGGATGAAGTTGAAAGTCGAGATTCAAGGACAGCTTTTAACGATAGGTTCACAACTCAGAATTGACCAAAAGACTTAATAGAAGTTTTTCCTTGATGAATCTCACCAACTACCAGAGATAAAGTTTCATAGAGTTGTCCTAAGATCAAAGAAGTAAAGTCAATGTATTTTTTATGATGAAGCATGATGGCTAAAGGAAGATCATTATTTTTCTGGATCTGGATTGATGTGGGATAAAAAAACAAAAGCATTGAGCCATAAAAACAAAAAGGATACTTGTTCGCTGTCGGTGGTAGAATCATCATCGAAGCCCATGTTGTTTTGAATAAAATCCGACATAGCACTCGAGTTAAAATTGATGTAAAAAATATCATCAGGATATTCAGTAGACCATGACACACACTCCCCATCAGGAGGCATGCCAGTTAAAGCATACATTTCTATCAGAGTGGGTCTCATCATCCCATATGGAAAGTAAATTTTTAGTGGCAGGACACCAAAAGTATAATCTAGCTCCTAAAAGGGGTGTAATGTATGATAAATCGAAAGTAGCTAGTTTGATAACAGAAGTGATCTCTACTTATTTCCATATAGATTTATAAGTAGGAGCTAATTTCGACATCCAAGTCGAAAAAAGAGAACTAGACTCCTTGGGAAGAGCAGTTCTATAAACTTGATTGGCAAAATAAGAGGCCTTGATATTTTTATAGAAAATAAAAAGATGTTCAGGAGGGGATGGAAAGAAAGAAGAAATACAGTCAATTTGTTCTTTAGTAGAGAGTGACCCTAAAAATGAATACAAGATGCCAGTAGGCATTAAAGGAAGGAATATCTGGCTCCGTAAAGTTTTGTGGTTTCAACGTTTGGATTGGAAGCTCTCAAGGTACCATCATCATTATAGAATTGTGCCACACTAACTACTAGAGGAGGAGGGGTTACAATTTGAACATCATTGTCCTCCTTGTGTTGTTGAGGTAAGAACTAAGCAGTGGCTGCGATACCAGGAACAGAAGTGGTTGTAGCAAAAACAATGGTTGGAATGGAAGAAGATGAAGCATCGAAGGTCGCCGGAGCGGTGGTAAAAGTAATGGTGATAGTCACAACAACTATGGCAAAAGTAAAAAAAGCAGTATTAACAGACGAAGAGGCGTTTTGTTGTTGAGTAGATTGGGAATCCATGGAAATGGTGAGAAAAGCTTTGAAGAAAGAGGGATTTTCTCTTTTAATGTGAATAATAAAAGAGAAAGCAGTAAATAAGTAGTAGCTTCTCTGAAAATGTTTAATTAAGAGGCTAGGAGACGTTGCATATTCCTAGGAAAATGTGCGCGCCCTTTCGAAAACTGCGTAACTATCTTTTCAAATTCTAAATTTGAAAAGCAGCACATAATTAGCACATGTTGAATAAAATTTATCATTTTACTTCTGAAACGATAAGTTTTGAGGCGCAATTTGTTAGTGAAAAATTTCAACGCCTTGTACGAAATGACCACAATAATTAAAATGTCGATTACACCATGCATGATATGAGCCAAAAATGGCTCAAGTAGAGTTTTGTTAAACGATACATGAGAAAATTATTTGGCTCATGGTAAATAAAGAACATGGGGCTGTTACTTGGAAACTAACATCTTTAGCGGCCGGTCAAGGTGAGATCGTGGACAAGAAGAACCCAAGAAAAATTAAAGATAGATCGTGAGAAAGAGAAAAACACTCAGTCCCCAACATTGTTGTCTATAAATCGAGAAGTCAAGAAGAATTAAAAGACTTCAATTGAAAACACTTTAAAATTACACTAAAACTCTAAAAATTCTAAGTCAAACTGGCATCCAAAAAAACTATAGAGTATAAGTGCATGTGAGTGTCTGAATTTAAATTTGAATTTATTTCTTTCTTTCTTTTTCTTTAGCCCATTTATTTTCTTTTAGCTTTCTTTCTTATTGATTTAAACTTCTTGTTCACATTTTCATTGATCCCTTTTGTTATGCACTTATAGTTATGTTGTTTGTTCCGATGAGTGTTTTGATTATTAATTTATTTCTTTTTGTAATTACTTCACAAGTAATTCTTGTATCTTCGACGCGCTTGGTAAAATCTCAGGTCGAGCACTTTTTTTAGAGGAGTTATATCTGCTTTTCGAATTGAGATCTTTAATACAAGTTTGAGTCAATACCCGTGTTGAGATTGACAAAAATCAAGCGAAATAAATATCATATCCGTTTTAGTAATCATCTATCCAAATGTGATTTAAAATTATCCAAACAATATACGTGCTATCAATCTCAATTTTGATATAGAGTTTTTAAACATAAATCATAAACAAACTCATTTCTATTCAAAATTAATTCTATAAAATCAAGTTCATTTAAATTACAGTAGATAATTTCTAGATAAGGTTGGAGACCTGGATTGAATCAAAAGCTAAGGGTAGTGGACGAAAATGAGGAAGGTCAAATGGAGACTTGAGTTTGCCAACAATCACTACAAAAAAAGGCCTATGGTCACAGTCCATAGCTAGTGAAAAGGGTGACCACAGATCTTTGGTCACGGTTTTGGACCTATGGTCACAGTTTTTTACCGTGGCCTATTCTGCCGTGGCCATAGGTCTATGGTCACGATTTTTTTACCTATGGTCATGGTTTCTACGTTCACAGTTACAATTTTCAAATTCTGACACTTTAGGCCACAATTTGTAACCGTGACCATAGGGCAATCTATGATCACGCATAAAAACCGTGACCATAGCCATATCTTTGGTCACAGTTTTTGCCGTGACCATAGCCTCTACGGTTGCCCTTCCTTAAAACCGTGACCATAGCCTTATCTATGGTCACGGTTTTGGCCGTGATTATAGACTCTATGGTCACCCCTCCTTAAAACCATGACCATAGCCTTATCTATAGTCACAGTTTTTGCCGTGACCATAGCTCTATGGTCACTCCACCTTAAAATCGTGACCATAGCCCTATCTATGGTCGCAATTTTTCAATGTGACCATAGCCTTTATGGTCACCCCACCTTAAAACCGTGACTATAGCCTTATCACTGTGACCATAGCCTATTGTTTTATGAGATTTAATTTTTTTTAAAGCATAATCACATCCCAAAACAATGATAATCACCAAATAAATTTAAAAATAAGAAATTCAAGAAATTTAAATCATAAGAGTTTCATTATAAGCTAGATATGTTTTTAGTCTAAACAACACAAATCAAAATTGAGTGTAATTTGTCCATTACATGTAATACCAGATAAAATCTCTTTTCAAAATGTACACAACACATCAAAATATTACATGTAGATAACTAAAGTCATTATAATACCTATTCCATCCCATCCAAAATACAAGCATGAGAATACAGGCAGCACCCTTTCCCTTCTTCTGGATTTTCTTCATATAAAATTCAAGCTCTTTATCTTCCAAAATATACCTGCAGCATTCAAGAAGGAATGAAATAAGTAACAGATCAAGAATCAAATTAGACAAAATTCAGGGCAACCCAAACAAGCAATAGTTATATGCATTACCCGTCATCCCTGCCACATTGATCAGGTCGAGAAGCAATGCAAGCCAGCAATCTCCCACCACCAAACTGCTCTTCAACATGAGGATCAAGCTTACGATCTTTCTGGCGTTTCTCGATTTTTCTCTACACATGGTTGCTTTTCTTGGCTTCCTCTGCAGGGTTCTCACCTTCCTGCAAATAAGACATCGATGGATAACAGGAAAACACACCAGCCTCTACACACGCTAATGCAGTTGACTTTATAAATCAATTATAGGTTAACTAAATATCACTATAGGAAAACACTTTTAGCCTCTGCAATGCATTCTTTATTTTGCATTTTATGTGCATTTGGCCTAATAGAAAAAATAACTTGCAAATAAACATAGTGCAGCATGTAATTACTTCAGATTATTTTCAAAAGGCTTATTCATTTTGAATATTCTTAAAATGAAACAACTACCTGGGTACATTTTTTAGAAATAGTATACATGCCTTAAACTCAATAAATGTTTGGCTGAGTTGAATCTGCTCCCCTTAATAAATTATCTCTTTTCAATTTCAATTTTGATTACATCATGGTTTTTGCATGATAATTAAGTATACAATCCAAGAAGGGTTTAACTATGAATATGTATTGGTGCACGAAATTGCAATCACACTTTTGCAACTCCGCACAACTAACCAACAAGTGCACTGGGTCGTCCAAGTAATACCTTGCGTGAGCAAGGGTCGATCCCACGGAGATTGTCGGCTTGAAGCAAGCTATGGTTATCTTGTAAATCTTAGTCAGGATATCAGAAATTATCAGGATTGATTGTGAAAAGCAAAAGAACATGAAATGATTACTTGTTTTGCAGTAATGGAGAATAGGTTGAGGTTTGGAGATGCTCCATCTTCTGAATCTCTGCTTTCCTACTGTCTTCTTCTTCAAACACGCAAGTCTCCTTCCATGGCAAGCTGTATGTAGGGTTTCACCGTTGTCAATGGCTACCTCCCATCCTCTCAGTGAAAGCGATTGCATATGCTCTGTCACAGCATAGCGGAATTCATCTGTCGGTTCTCAATCAGGCCGGAATAGAATCCAGTGATTCTTTTGCGTCTGTCACTAACGCCCCGCCTTCAGGAGTTTGAAGCACGTCACAGTCATTCAATCATTGGATCCTACTCAGAATACCACAGACAAGGTTTAGACCTTCCGGATTCTCTTGAATGCCGCCATCAATTCTAGCTTATACCACGAAGATTCTGGTTAAAGAACCCAAGAGATAACTACTTAATCTAAGGTAGAACGGAGGTGGTTGTCAAGCACGCATTCATGGTTGAGAATGATGATGATTGTCACGGATCATCACATTCATCCGGGTTAAGAACAAGTATTATCTTAGAATGGAAGCAAGCATGATTGAATGAGAAACAGTAGTAATTGCATTAATCCATCAAGACACAGCAGAGCTCCTCACCCCCAACCATGGGGTTTAGAGACTCATGCCGTGGAAAGTACACAAAGAAATCGTGTAAAGTGTCATGAGGTCATAAGGTACAGATACAATGTCAAGAGATCCTATTAATAGTAAACTAGTAGCCTAGGGTGTACAGAAATGAGTAAATGACGTAAAAATCCACTTTTGGGTCCACTTGGTGTGTGCTTGGGCTGAGCAATGAAGCATTTTCGTGTAGAGACCTTTTCTGGAGTTAAACGCCAGCTTTCATGCCAGTTTGGGCGTTTAACTCCAAGTTTTATGCCAGTTCCGGCGTTTAACGCTGGAATTTCTGAGGGTGACTTTGAGCGCCAGTTTGGGCCATCAAATCTTGGGCAAAGTATGGACTATCATATATTGCTGGAAAGCCCAGGATGTCTACTTTCCAACGCCGTTGAGAGCGCGCCAATTGGGCTTCTGTAGCTCCAGAAAATCCACTTCGAGTGAAGGGAGGTCAGAATCCAACAGCATCTGCAGTCCTTTTTGGTCTCGGAATCAGATTTTTGCTCAGGACCCTCAATTTCAGCCAGAAAATACCTGAAATCACAGAAAAACACACAAACTCATATTAAAGTCCAGAAAAGTGAATTTTAACTAAAAACTAATAAAAATATACTAAAAACTAACTATATCATATAAAAAACATACTAAAAATAATGCCAAAAAGCATACAAATTATCCGCTCATCACAACACCAAACTTAACTTGTTGCTTGTCCCCAAGCAACTGAAAATCAAAATAGGATAAAAAGAAGAGAATATACTATAGACTCCAAAATATCAAGGAAACATAGCTCCAATTAGATGAGCGGGACTAGTAGCTTTTTGCCTCCGAACAGTTTTGGCATCTCACTCTATCCCTTGAAGTTCAGAATGATTGGCATCTATAAGAACTCAGAACTCAGATAGTGTTATTGATTCTCTTAGTTGAGCATAATGATTCTTGAACACAGCTAGTGTATGAGTCTTGGCTGTGGCCCAAAGCACTCTGTCTTCCAGTATTACCACCGGATACATACATGCCACAGACACATAATTAGGTGAACCTTTTCAGATTGTGACCCAGCTTTGCTAGAGTCCCCAATTAGAGGTGTCCAGGGTTCTTAAGCACACTCTTTTTGCCTTGGATCACAACTTTATTTCTTTCTTTTTCTTTTTCTTTTCTTCTTCTTTTTTTTTTCGAAATTTTTTTTTGTATCCACTGCTTTTTCTTGCTTCAAGAATCAGTCTAATGATTTTAGATCCTCAATAACAGTTCTCTTTTTCCTCATTCTTTCAAGAGCCAACAATTTTAACATTCTCAAAACAACAAATTCAAGAGACATATGCACTGTTCAAGCATTCATTCAGAAAGCAAAGAGTATTGTCACCACATCAAACTAATTCAACTAGTTTCAATGATAAATTTCGAAATCCTGTACTTCTTGTTCTTTTGTGATTAAAGCATTTTTCATTTAAGAGAGGTGATGGATTCATAGGACATTCATATCTTTAAGGCATAAAATTTAAATTTTATTAATTATGAATTAAGAACAAGACTCAAAAATAGATATAAGACTAAAAAAAATAAAAATAGAAAACAAAACAAAGGAAAAAGAAAACGCAAAAACATAGGCTCCTAATGATAGAGATTTTCACAGAGTTAGGACTCAACAACCTTGATTTTGAGAAGTGGATGCTCCCTCAGCTTGAGAGGAGAGCTTTTGGCGTTTCAACTCTTGGAGTTCACGCCCCTGCTTCTCTTGCTCCTTCAGCAATTTGCAGAGCATGCAGTTCTGATTCTGCTGTTCTTCCTTCAGTTGCTCCATAGTCTCTTGCAACTTGGAGATAGATGCTTCTAGGCTGGTCCAGTAGTCAATTCTTGGGAATTCAGAGAGGAATTCCTGTGCCCTCCTCTTAATGGAGTTGTCTTGCACTTGTCCTTCCATTGACTTCTTGGTAATTGGGTGTTCAATGGGTATGAACTCATCTACTCCCATCTTCACCCCAGCCTCTTTACAGAGCAAGGAGATCAAGCTTGGGTAAGCCAATTTGGCTTCAGTGGAATTCTTATTTGCAATTGTGTAGATCTCACAAGCAATCACATGATGGACCTCCACTTCTTTTCCAAGCATAATGCAACGAATCATCACTGCTCTCTTGATGGTGACCTCAGAACGGTTGCTAGTGGGCAATATGGAATGCCCAATAAAGTCTAGCCAACCTCTTGCAATTGGCTTGAGGTCTCCCCTCTTGAGTTGGTTTGGGACACCCTTTGAATTGGTTATCCACTTAGTTCCAGGGAGGCATATGTCCTCTAGAACTTGATCCAACCCTTTATCTGCTCTCACCATCCTCCTATTGAAGGAATCAGGATCATCTTGCAGTTGAGGTAGTTTGAAGATTTCTCTTATTTTGTCCAGATGGAAGTACATAACTTTCCCTCTGACCATGGTTCTGTAGGTATGGTAAGCAGTTCCAGTCATTCTCTGCTTATCTGTTAGCCACAGATTAGAATAGAATTCCTGAACCATGTTCCTTCCAACCTTTATTTCAGGATTGGTCAGAACATCCCATCCTCTGTTTCGAATTTGCTCTTGGATCCCCGGATATTCATCTTCTTTCAGATCAAATTTAACTTCCGGGATCACTGACCTCAGACCCATTATTTTGTGATAATGGTCTTCATGTTCTTTGGTTAAGAACTTCTCTTGATTCCAAAGATTCTTTGGATTAGTCTCTTTCTTTCCTCTTAAATTGGTTTGTTTTCCCTTAGGATCCATGATCTTGATAAATCTTGGCTTAGTGATCACGGAAAAGCACACCAAACTTAGAGGTTTTGCTTGTCCTCAAGCAAAAAGAAAAGAAAGAAGAGAAGAGAGAGAGAGAGGAAGAGGAAATTCGAATGGTGTGGGGAATGAGGGGTGAGAAAACGTTTATTTATAGAGTGGGGGGAAGAGATTTTCGAAAAAAAAAAGAAAATTTTGAAAGGAGATTTGAGGAGATATGGAAAGAAATTGAAAGAAGAGTGAGTTTTTGAACAAAATTTGGGAATGATTTGAGAGATTTGAAGAGTGATTTTAGATATTTGAAAATTTGAAAGTGAATAATGAGAGATTGAAATGTATTTTTGTAGAAAAATATGAGTGAGAAAAGGAAAGTTTGAAAAAAATCTGATTTGAAAACAAAATTGTGGTCCCCCCACCTTTCTGGCGTTAAACGCCCAGAATGGCACTCATTCTGACGTTTAACGCCCAATTGGCACCCCTTTTGGGCGTTTAACGCCCAGCCAGGTGCCCTGGCTGGCGTTAAACGCCAGAAAACCTTTATCACTGGGCGTTTTTCTGAACGCCCAGGATGCTGCACACCTGGCGTTAAACGCCCAGAATGGTGCCCATTCTGGCGTTTAACGCCCAAAATGGCACCATTCCTGGCGTTAAACGCCCAGAATGGTACCCATTCTGGCGTTTAACGCCCAAAATGCCCCTTACTGGCGTTTTTTCTCCAGTAAGCTCATTTTCTCTGCTTTTTGAGCTGAATCCTTCTGTAACTCTGTGAATTCCTTCATTTTTGATACTTGCCTCTGTAAGAACAAATCATACAACCTACTAATGACTGGGTTGCCTTCCAGCAAGCGCTTCTTTACTGTCTTTAGCTGGACATTCACTGAGAATCACTCAAGTCTCAGTTTTGAGCATTCCTGCTCAAAGTTTCCTTCAAGATAATGCTTGATTCTCTGTCCATTAACAATGAACTTCTTGTCAGAATCAATATCTTGAAGCTCAACATATCCATATGGTGACACTCCTGTAATCACATACGGACCCCTCCACCGGGATTTGAGTTTTCCTGGAAACAGTCTGAGCCTAGAGTTGAAGAGCAGGACTTTTTGTCCTGGCTCAAAGACTCTGGTTGACAACTTCTTGTCATGCCATTTCTTTGCCTTTTCCTTATAAATTTTTGCATTTTCAAAGGCATTGAGTCTGAACTCCTCTAGCTCATTTAGCTGGAGCAGTCTTTTTTCACCAGCTAACTGTGCATCCATGTTTAGGAATCTAGTTGCCCAGTAGGCTTTATGTTCCAGTTCCACAGGCAAATGACAGGCCTTCCCATACACCAGTTGGTATGGAGAGGTTCCTATAGGAGTCTTGAATGCTGTTCTGTATGCCCACAGAGCATCATCCAAGCTCTTTGCCCAATCCTTTCTTCGGGCTATCACAGTCCGTTCCAGGATTCTTTTTAGTTCTCTGTTAGAGACTTCAGCTTGCCCATTTGTCTGTGGATGATACGGAGTTGCCACTTTGTGGCTAATTCCATATCTAACCATAGCAAGGTGTAGCTGTTTATTGCAGAAATGAGTGCCCCCGTCACTGATTAGCACTCTGGGAATGCCAAACCTGCTGAAAATGTTTTTCTGGAGGAATTTCAGTACGGTCTTTGTATCATTAGTGGGTGTAGCAATTGCTTCTACCCACTTAGATACATAGTCCACTGCCACCAGAATGTAAGTGTTTGAGTATGATGGTGGGAATGGCCCCATGAAGTCAATTCCCCATACATCAAACAATTCTATCTCTAAAATCCCTTGTTGAGGCATGGCATATCCGTGAGGCAGGTTACCAGCTCTTTGGCAACTGTCACAGTTACGCACAAACTCTCGGGAATCTTTATAGAGAGTAGGCCAGTAGAAGCCACATTGGAGGACCTTAGTGGCTGTTCGCTCACTTCCAAAATGTCCTCCATACTGTGATCCATGGCAGTGCCATAGGATCCTTTGTGCTTCTTCTCTGGGTATACATTTGCGGATCACTCCGTCAGCACATCTCTTAAAGAGATATGGTTCATCCCAGAGGTAGTACTTGGCATCTGAAATTAATTTCTTTCTCTGCACGTAGCTGTACTCCTTGGGTATGAACCTCACAGCTTTATAATTTGCAATATCTGCAAACCATGGAGCTTCCTGAATGGCAAAGAGTTGCTCATCTGGGAAAGTCTCAGAGATCTCAGTAGAAGGGAGGGACCCCCCAGCTACTGGTTCTATTCGGGACAGATGATCAGCTACTTGGTTCTCTGTCCCTTTTCTGTCTCTTATTTCTATATCAAACTCTTGCAGAAGCAACACCCATCTGATAAGCCTGGGTTTTGAATCCTGCTTTGTGAGTAGATATTTAAGAGCAGCATGGTCAGTGTACACAACCACTTTGGATCCCACTAAATAGGATCTAAACTTGTCAATGGCATAAACCACTGCAAGTAACTCTTTTTCTGTTGTTGTGTAGTTCTTCTGTGCGTCATTTAGAACACGGCTGGCATAGTAAATGACGTGCAGAAGCTTGTTATGCCTCTGTCCCAACACTGCACCAATGGCATGGTCACTGGCATCACACATTAGTTCAAATGGCAATGTCCAATCTGGTGCAGAGATGACTGGTGCTGTGACCAGCTTAGCTTTCAGGGTCTCAAATGCCTGCAGACACTGTGTGTCAAACACAAATGGTGTGTCAGCAGCTAACAGGTTACTCAAAGGCTTTGCAATTTTCGAAAAATCCTTTATAAACCTTCTGTAAAATCCTGCATGCCCCAGAAAGCTTCTGATTGCCTTAACATTGGCAGGTGGTGGTAATTTTTCAATTACCTCTACCTTTGCCTTATCCACCTCTATTCCCTTGCTTGAAATTTTGTGCCCAAGGACAATTCCTTCAGTCACCATAAAGTGACATTTCTCCCAGTTTAAAACCAGGTTAGTCTCTTGGCACCTTTTCAAGACAAGTGCTAGGTGATTAAGACAGGAGCTAAATGAGTCTCCATATACTGAAAAGTCATCCATGAAGACTTCCAGAAATTTCTCTACCATATCTGAGAAGATAGAGAGCATGCACCTCTGAAAGGTTGCAGGTGCATTGCACAGACCAAAAGGCATCCTCCTGTAGGCAAACATGCCAGAAGGGCAAGTCAATGCTGTTTTCTCTTGGTCCTGAGGATCTACTGCAATTTGGTTGTAGCCTGAATAGCCATCCAAAAAGCAGTAATAATCATGGCCAGCTAGTCTTTCTAGCATTTGGTCTATGAATGGTAAAGGAAAATGATCCTTTCTGGTGGTTGTATTGAGCCTTCTGTAGTCAATACACATGCGCCACCTTGTGACTGTCCTTGTAGGAACCAGTTCATTTTTTTCATTATGAACCACTGTCATGCCTCCCTTTTTGGGAACAACATGGACAGGGCTCACTCAGGGGCTGTTAGAAATAGGATAAATAATCCCAGCCTCTAGTAACTTAGTGACCTCTTTCTGCACCACCTCCCTCATGGCTGGATTTAGCCGCCTTTGTGGTTGAACCACTGGCTTAGCATCATCCTCCAATAGGATCTTGTGCATGCATCTAGCTGGGCTAATGCCCTTAAGATCACTTATGGACCACCCAAGAGCTGTTTTGTGTGTCCTTAGCACTTGAATCAGTGCTTCCTCTTCCTGTGAATTTAAAGCAGAGCTTATAATCACTGGAAAAGTGTCACCCTCTCCCAGAAATGCATATTTCAGGGATGGTGGTAGTGGTTTGAGTTCAGGCTTGGGAGGCTTATCCTCTTCCTGAGGAATTTTCGAAAATTCCTTTGCCTCCTCTAGTTCTTCTTGATCAGGTTGAGCATCTTTGAAGATGTCCTCAAGCTCTGATTCTAGGCTTTCAGCCATATTGATCTCTTCTACCAGAGAGTCAATAATGTCAGCGCCCATGCAGTCATTTGGTGTGTCTGGATGCTGCATGGCTTTTACAGCATTCAACTTGAACTCATCCTCATTGACCCTCAGGGTTACTTCCCCTTTCTGTACATCAATGAGAGTTCGTCCAGTTGCTAGGAAGGGTCTTCCTAGAATGAGAGTTGCACTCTTGTGCTCCTCCATTTCCAGCACCACAAAGTCAGTTGGAAAGGCAAATGGCCCAACCTTGACAATCATGTCCTCAATTATGCCTGATGGGTATTTAATGGAGCCATCAGCAAGTTGGAGGCATATCCGGGTTGGTTTGACTTCTCCAGTCAACCCAAGCTTTCTGATAGTGGATGCAGGTATTAGATTAATGCTTGCTCCAAGATCACATAGGGCTGTCTTGGTGCAGGCACCTTCTAATGTGCATGGTATCATAAAGCTCCCTGGATCTTGAAGCTTTTCTGGTAAGCTTTTTAATATGACTGCACTGCATTCTTCAGTGAGAAACACTTTTTCAGTTTCTCTCCAATCCTTCTTATGACTTAAGATTTCTTTCATGAACTTAGCATAAGAAGGTATTTGCTCAAGTGCCTCTGCAAACGGAATCTTTATTTCAAGAGTCCTTAGATAGTCTGCAAAGCGGGCAAATTGCTTATCCTGCTCCGCTTGGCGGAGTTTTTGAGGATAAGGCATTTTGGCTTTATATTCTTCAACCTTAGATGCTGCAGGTTTATTCCTTACAGAAGTGGTTGAAGAAGCCTTGTTAGAGGGATTACTGTCAGCACTCTCAGGTGTCTGATTCTCCCTAGGCGTCTGAACGCCAGGATTGGGTGAAAATTGGGCGTTTAACGCCAGCTTTTTCCCCTTTTCTGGCGTTTGAACGCCAGAACTGGGCAAGGAATGGGCGTTTAACGCCAGCTTTCCTTCCCTTTCTGGCGTTTGAACGCCAATGACATTCCTCTCTGGGCTTTTACTGTCCTCAGAGGGATTTTGAACAGTGGTTTGGTTGTCCTCTGTCAATTGTTCCTTGTTTGGCTTTTTACTCTTTTGAGCAGTGTTATTCAGGGTCTTCCCACTCCTCAATTGAACTGCTTGACATTCATCTGTTATCTGTTTAGATAATTGCTGTTTTGCTTGATTCAACTGTAGTTCTATGCTCTTGTTAGCAACTTTAGTTTCATGAAGCATCTCTTTAAAGTCTGCTAACTGTTCTGTCATCAGGAGCAATTGCTGATTAAGCTCAGTTATCTGTTCTTGAGGACTAGGGTCAGTGACTATTGCCATGACCTCCTCTTTTGGAGAGAACTCATTGCTAGAGTACAAATATTGGTTTCTAGCAACAGTGTCTATAAGCTCTTGAGCTTCTTCAATTGTCTTCCTCATGTGTATAGATCCACCAGCTGAGTGGTCTAAAGACATCTGAGCTTTTTCTGTAAGCCCATAGTAGAAAATGTCTAATTGTACCCACTCTGAAAACATTTCAGAGGGACATTTCCTTAGCATACTTCTATACCTCTCCCAGGCATTATAAAGGGATTCATTATCCTCTTTTTTAAAGCCTTGGATGTCCAGTCTTAACTGTGTCATCCATTTTGGAGGGTAAAAATGATTCAGGAATTTGTCTGACAACTGTTTCCATGTCTTTATGCTTGCTGTAGGTTGGTTATTCAACCACCTTTTAGCTTGATCTTTTACAGCAAATGGAAACAGTAATAGTCTATAGACATCCTGATCTACCTCTTTATCATGTACTGTGTCAGCAATTTGTAAAAATTGTGCTAGAAACTCAGTAGGTTCTTCCTGTGGAAGACCGGAATACTGGCAGTTTTGCTGCACTATGATAATGAGTTGAGGATTTAGTTCAAAGCTGCTTGCTTTGATGGGAGGTATACAGATGGTACTCCCATATGCAGCTGTAATGGGGTTAGCATATGACCCCAGAGTCCTTTTGGACTGATTGATCCCACTTGAGTCCATAATGGACAAAAGGGAAATGATAATGATTGCAAAGAGATAAATTTTGTTTGTTTTTTTTTGAATTAAACGAAAAAAAATAAAATAAAATAAAATAAAAGAAAATTGAAGAAAAAGAAAAAAAATAATTCGAAAATCAAAAAGCAAACAAGATCAAAGCAAATTGAGAACTGAATCAATTAGTTAATCAAAAAGATTTTGAAAACAGCAATTAAAAAGATATGATTGAAAAATTTTTATGAAAAAGATTTGATTTTTGAAAATAGGAAAGAGAAAAACACAAAAAGACACCAAACTTAAAATTTTTAGAAAATCAAACACTAATTTTTTCGAAAATTTTTAAGGGAAAAACACAAAGAGGACACCAAACTTAGAATTTTTATGAATCAAAAAGGGACTAGGAACATGCAAAAAGCGAAAATTAAAAGAAAAACAAAGGCATGCAATTGACACCAAACTTAGAATATGAAACTAGACTCAACTAAAAGACTCTAAACCAACAAAAATAAAACAGTCCTAATCTAAGCAACAAGATAAGCCGTCAGTTGTCCAAACTCAACAATCCCCGGCAACGGCGCCAAAAACTTGGTGCACGAAATTGCAATCACACTTTTGCAACTCCGCACAACTAACCAACAAGTGCACTGGGTCGTCCAAGTAATACCTTGCGTGAGCAAGGGTCGATCCCACGGAGATTGTCGGCTTGAAGCAAGCTATGGTTATCTTGTAAATCTTAGTCAGGATATCAGAAATTATCAGGATTGATTGTGAAAAGCAAAAGAACATGAAATGATTACTTGTTTTGCAGTAATGGAGAATAGGTTGAGGTTTGGAGATGCTCCATCTTCTGAATCTCTGCTTTCCTACTGTCTTCTTCTTCAAACACGCAAGTCTCCTTCCATGGCAAGCTGTATGTAGGGTTTCACCGTTGTCAATGGCTACCTCCCATCCTCTCAGTGAAAGCGATTGCATATGCTCTGTCACAGCATAGCGGAATTCATCTGTCGGTTCTCAATCAGGCCGGAATAGAATCCAGTGATTCTTTTGCGTCTGTCACTAACGCCCCGCCTTCAGGAGTTTGAAGCACGTCACAGTCATTCAATCATTGAATCCTACTCAGAATACCACAGACAAGGTTTAGACCTTCCAGATTCTCTTGAATGCCGCCATCAATTCTAGCTTATACCACGAAGATTCCGGTTAAAGAACCCAAGAGATAACTACTTAATCTAAGGTAGAACGGAGGTGGTTGTCAAGCACGCGTTCATGGTTGAGAATGATGATGATTGTCACGGATCATCACATTCATCCGGGTTAAGAACAAGTATTATCTTAGAATGGAAGCAAGCATGATTGAATGAGAAACAGTAGTAATTGCATTAATCCATCAAGACACAGCAGAGCTCCTCACCCCCAACCATGGGGTTTAGAGACTCATGCCGTGGAAAGTACACAAAGAAATCGTGTAAAGTGTCATGAGGTCATAAGGTACAGATACAATGTCAAGAGATCCTATTAATAGTAAACTAGTAGCCTAAGGTGTACAGAAATGAGTAAATGACGTAAAAATCCACTTTTGGGTCCACTTGGTGTGTGCTTGGGCTGAGCAATGAAGCATTTTCGTGTAGAGACCTTTTCTGGAGTTAAACGCCAGCTTTCATGCCAGTTTGGGCGTTTAACTCCAAGTTTTATGCCAGTTCCGGCGTTTAACGCTGGAATTTCTGAGGGTGACTTTGAGCGCCGGTTTGGGCCATCAAATCTTGGGCAAAGTATGGACTATCATATATTGCTGGAAAGCCCAGGATGTCTACTTTCCAACGCCGTTGAGAGCGCGCCAATTGGGCTTCTGTAGCTCCAGAAAATCCACTTCGAGTGCAGGGAGGTCAGAATCCAACAGCATCTGCAGTCCTTTTTGGTCTCGGAATCAGATTTTTGCTCAGGACCCTCAATTTCAGCCAGAAAATACCTGAAATCACAGAAAAACACACAAACTCATAGTAAAGTCCAGAAAAGTGAATTTTAACTAAAAACTAATAAAAATATACTAAAAACTAACTATATCATATCAAAAACATACTAAAAACAATGCCAAAAAGCATACAAATTATCCGCTCATCATGTATACATTAAAAGTTGTATCCAAAGCAAAAATTGGTTGCATTATTTGAGAAAAAAGTAGTTACCAATCGCCAAAGCATGTAGACTTAGAACTTTCTCATTTAAAGCTCTAAACGACTCCGCCATTTAACAGAATCAGTTATTGTCTCATATATAATCACAACCAACAAGTTTACAACAGTTATTATATTAGATAAAGTAAATCTAAATAATATATTTTACTAAGTTGTGTCAAATATGCCATACATTACCTGACAGTAGCAGGCTACTACATCTCCTCAACACATTCTGTAGTGAATCAAGGATTAGTCTGAGCTAGTAATAGAAGAAAGAAAAACAGTAACTTTTGTAGCAACTCAATTATTACTTATTAGCCTGGCTTGTAGGACGGTACTACTATCACTATAATTATGAAGAGCAAGATCCACTCCACTTTATTTATATAGCCTTATTGTTTTTCTCCCCAACATAAAGGCTCATCATTGCATAACCCATACCTTAGAGGATCTTGTGATTTGAACAAGTCATCCACACTTAAAATGGATGATGGCAAATTATGAAATTATTAGTTTCAACTTTCAGTCTTTGTTTTCTGTTAGAAATTTGCTCAAAGTAAGATTTCACCCTAGTACTAGTAATAGTGTAATAATGCCAAGGAAAGAAAATGAGAATAATTATAAGCACCACTATAAAGTAAGATTTACAACATGCCAAAGAATTAGTAGCTACAAATATTCATCTCAGCAATGAATCATGCCAAAGAAAATCAAACATTCTAAATCATATGGTAGCTACAACATACAATTCAAAATACAAAATAGGCATAGAGGCATATAATCAAACAATTGGTACATGAGATAAAAGAAGAATAATGTTAAAATCAGCAGCCTTTCACATGAATTCAGTAATGTCAGCAAGAACAATACAAATTTAGCATCTATCAAATAAACAAGAATAAACATTTACAATCACATCAATGCATACCAATCACATGCAAACAAACATTGATTTCAAGCATTAAACCAAAAATTTCATTAAAAAATTTTTAAGAAATTTTTTTCTCGAACACTTAGCGTGAAAAGGCATTAAACAAATCAAATATCACAACCAAGTATTCATTCAACCTCCATTCACAAAATCAGCATCAATTGTGCATAAATCAGTAACATACCTCAGTAATTCAGCAGCAATTCAATCAAGCCAATCCAAACAAATTAAAATTTAACTCAAGAAGCATAACATGTTTATCTATGTATGAACTAACATCAGAAAATCCTAATTCTACTCTAATCCAACTAACAGCAGCAAGTTTACAGCACAAACAACCTTAATGCAGTGAATTAATGCGATCAACATCACCGAAACAATTTCAACATCGAAAGTCACCAAAACCAGCAGTAACCAAGTATAATCCCGCAATGTCAACATCATTTTCTCAGCAAAAATTAGTCTAAAGTGCAGTAAATCACAAGCAGACAATCCAACATATCCAATTCTAACAAAAAATTCCTCATTCTAACCTAAACACAACTAACAGCAGTAATTTTCCAACAAAACAGTCAGCAACGTAGAGTATTTCCAATTCTCAACACAATCACACGATTAACCCAATATCTCCAGCAACATA
This sequence comes from Arachis hypogaea, assembly GCF_003086295.3. Classification (NCBI taxonomy): domain Eukaryota; kingdom Viridiplantae; phylum Streptophyta; class Magnoliopsida; order Fabales; family Fabaceae; genus Arachis; species Arachis hypogaea. Next base: position 92,833,513 of record NC_092041.1, on the reverse strand, counting down.
TTCATAAAAAACATGCAGTAAAGTAGCGAATCATAAATACAGTCAATAATTCAATCAAACAATTCCAAACAGCTCCAACAGTGATATCCATAAACAAAAAGAAATTGCAAATAATTTTAGCAGTCAATTCTCAGCAAAATCACCCATTAACAAGCATGTCATAGAGTCTGACAATTAACCAAATGAACTCAAGAAAAATACTAGTTATATCTGAAACATGATGCGTGAGCATCTTTCCTACTTTTTCCTAGTGAATTTGCATTTAATTTGTTGAGTTTAATCAAGAATTAATTATCTTTTAGCCAATATGGATGCTACTTTGAGTCGTGTGCAATTCTATTTATTTTAGATAGCATTCGGATGGATTTGATGGAGTTTCTGCAGAAAAAGAGAAGAAGGCGAATGATGCTGTCAATCCTGACCTCTCTGTACTCAAACCTAAGTAACTCGAGCTACAAAGGTCCAATTGACATGGTTTCAGTGGCTTTGAAAAGCTAACTTCTAGAGCTTTCCAACGATGTATAATAGTTTATACTTCTTCTCCAAACACGCTGCCAAGGCTGCGCCTAAGTTGAGATTTCTCAAGTTAGGCGCAAGACACAACAACAACACGCAAGATTGGTTGGTTCCTTCAAGTTAGGCGCAGGTGCACTCAAGTTAGGTGCAGGCCTTACTCATACACACCAAGTAAGGCGCAGCTCTTTCCCAAGTTAGGCGTGGATCCTAGTGAAGCCATGTGGTCCCCACGTTACAATGCGAAGATCTTTAATTAATTCTGATTTAAATTTAAATTTTATTTTTTTAAATAGGAAAAGATATTATTTTAATTTTAGAAATTAGATTTTAAATTAATTAGGATTATATATAAAAGAGAAAAGAAACTTCTCTTCTGGGGATTATTCCATCTCATTTTGTAAATTACAGTTTACCTGAATCCTAGTTTTTCTCTCTGAACCATGAGCAACTAAACCTCCACTGTTAAGGTTAGGAGCTCTGTCTATTGTATGGATTGATTTTATTGCTTTTCTATTTTAATTCATGTGCTGATTTATATTTCAAGAATTGTTTTCGTTCTTTATTTTATGAAATTGGGTGGAACGGAAGTATAACCCTCTTTCTAATTGAGTTCTTTTATAACTTGGAAAAGCTCTTTATTTGAATAACAGCTTGAAAACATATTTTCCTAAATTTCTAATTATCTGAATTTAACGGGATATGTGACATATAATCCTCTTATATTTGGATAATTAGGATTTTTGTGGCATATAAACTAGAATTGAACTCCACCCTCTAATTGGAATTAATTGACCAAAGAATTGGCGGTTGATGAATTTTAGAGGAGACTAAAAAGGTCTAAGGAATTAGGGTTTAGTCATATATAGTTTGCCAGGAATTAAATCTTGCATGATTAAAATAAATTAATCAGAAAAGTCAATCCGGAAAATAGATAACTTTGAAGCCTTAACTTCTTTCTCCATATTTTATTCCCAATTTATTTACTTGCCTGTCTTCTGATATTCTGAATTTACTGTTTAATGCGCTTTGAACTCTCAAACACCATTTTCTGTTTGTCTAACTAAGTAAATCACCTAACCATTGTTGCTTAGTCCATCAATCCTCGTGGGATCGACTCTCATTCACTTGAGGTACCACTTGGTACGACCCAGTGCACTTGCCGGTTAGTTTGTGGTTGTAAATTTCGCACCAAAACACAGATGAAATTCCGAAGGAAAAGTTGAATTGAAACCTGTTTGAAGAACAGGGAAGGAAACCCCACACTCGTTCCGTTTCCTAGGCAACAACCACGGTGGTTCTCCGACAGCTCCAGTGATGGTAGGAAACCTCAACAACAGCCAAACAGCGACAGTAACGATACATAATTGAGCCAGAGCATTGACAACATTATCTCTGGCAGCAAGAGAACAACTGGGTTTATCTCCAATGGTGATGGCAGCAACACTCACTCTCTTCGGGCCTTGTTCATCTCTCTCTCTGGGCTTCTTCCACTACGACGGCAACACCTTCAATCGACGTCGACAACTGCGACTCCGACCACACCAGCGGTGATGGCGAAGGTCCCTCTCATCTCTGTCGCCAGCTTCCTTTTCCCTCGCGCCTGTCTCTCTCTCCCTCTCACTCCACTGCGAACCTCTCTCTTTCCCTCGTGCACGATGGCGACGGCGACAGCTTCCTCCTCCATCGCGTGACAGTGCCGGTGACGCAATGGCGGTGCGGGACGGCTCCTCCTTTTTGCATCTTCTCACTCTCAGCTTCTCCTCAGCTCGATCGCCCTCACTCTCCCTCTCTTCCTTGTGAGCATCAACGGCGACGGCGGCTACCTGTCTCGCCGGCGCCATCTCCTTCCTCCCCCCTCTCTTCCCTTCTCTGTTTTCCCTTTCTCTCTCTACGTTTCCGTAGGGGTGTGCGTATGTTACGATGAAAAGGGGGGCGGGGGGTTTGAGGGTTTGTATTTTGGAATAGGGATTTCGGGCATTAGCCTTAGGCTTTGTAATTTTCAATTTGAAAATTAAGATTAGAAATTAAAAATTTTATAAAAAAATTTTGGATAAAATAGATATTTTAAAAAAAAATTAGTGAATAGAATAATAATTTTAAATTAAATATATTTTACTAAAAATATTTTAAAAATATTATTTATTAATATACTGTTGAGTAAAAATAATTATTTTTAATTTATATTATAAAAAATATATATTAATTAGACAAAAATATTAATTAATTTAAATTTGAAGTACTTATAAAATCAATTTAGTCATTCTTAATAAATTATTTTTTGAAAATAAAAACTTGAATTAAATCATAAATTATTTATAATAAAAATTACGTAAATTAAATTACATATAGTTCTTCCATTACTAAATTCAGGTTGTTACAACGAACGATGCAGAGAAGCTTGTGATTCGCGAGTGTATAGAGGGGTTGGAAGCGACCGGTTGGACAGTGGAGAGACAACTGGACCATAGGGAGAAAGGAAGCTCTAGGGATTGGGGCAGACACATGCTTTCTTAATGTTCTCTAAGCGATACGGCGTCGTTTCATTTGAACCGGCCGGATTTCGGTTTAGTTTGACCGGCCGAATTCCGGTTTGGTCTGACCAAGTGTTATCTTCACCCTTTACTCCTAAGTGAAGAACGACGAGTGAGGGAATGAGAACTTTGGGAGGGAATTGGGGAGAGGTTTTAAAAAAAAGATTGAAAAACCGTACTTTATGGTCACCTCCCAAAACTGTGACCATAAACCTCTTTAGGCCACCCTCTAAAACTGTGACCATAGACCCTTTTAGGTCACCCTTTTATGAAGAACCGTGACCATAGACCATTTAAGGTCACCCCCCAAAATCATGACCATAGATCCCTTTAGGTCACCCCGAAAAACCATGACCATAGACCCCTTTGTCACCCTTTTGTAAAACCGTGATCATAGACTCTTTTAGGTCACTCCTCAAAACTGTGACCATAGATGTCTTTTGGTTATGGTGAAAAACCGTGACTATAGACTATTTTAGGCCACCCCAAAAGCCGTGACCATAGACCCCTTTAGGTCACCCTCCAAAACCGTGACCATAGATCCTTTTAGGTCACCTTTTTTTGAAAAATCATGACCATAGACCATTTAAGGTCACCCCCCAAAACCGTGACCATAGACCCCTTTAGGTCACCTAAAAAAATCGTGACCATAGACCTCTTTAGGTCACCCTTTCGTAAAATCGTGACCATAGACTCTTTTAGGTCACCCCTCAAAATCGTGACCATAGATGTCTTTTATTCACGGTGAAAAACCGTGACCATAGACCATTTTAGGCCACCTCCAAAACCGTGACCATAGACCCCTTGGGTCACCCCCCAAAACCATGACTATAGATCTTTTTAGGTCATCCTTTTTTGAAAAACCGTGATCATAGACCTCTTTAGGTCACCCTAGAAAACCGTGACCATATACCCCTTTAAGTCACTTCTAAAAACCGTGACCATAGACTCTTTTAGGTCATCATTTTTAAAACAACCGTAACTATAAATACTCTATAGTCATCATTTTTCCAAAAATCGTGACCATAGTTTTTTTTAATCACGGTAAAAAATTCTACCGTGATAAAAAAAATTGTGACCACAGACCCAAAATATTGTAATGAGTATTTTAAATCTTAATAACAATTCAAAAGATTAGCGATTTCTATTTTCGAATTGAGACTTCAATATAAGGTTGATCAATGATTTAATTGTTTGAGTTGAACAAAGTTCAAGTAAAACAAATTGACACACTTAAATCTGGATAATAGTGTTATTTATGGTGGTTTCATCACTTGCATGCTTTTGAGAAATGAAAAGATTATAAACATGTTGCAGTCTGATAGATAATCCTTTTTTTTACCGAAACGTCAAACAATGATACTGCGAGTCCAATATCACCACGCACCTTAGAGTCGGTTCCTACACCAAGAACTTCTGGTTGATGTTAGGCTCGAACTGGTAGTAGTAATATGATATAGGTTGTTAATCCAACTATGGCCAATATTTGGATTTATAGTAATTGTCTCACAATCTCGGGATGCAGAATAATCTCACCTTTCAACTGATGCCCTTAGAAAATACTCAAATTTAGTTTGGTAAAATTTTTTATTTTATTTTAAGTTTGATAAATTAAAAAAAATTATGTGTTTGTATTTATAATTTTTAAAAAATAAATATTTTTTTGAAAGTATTTAAAATAAAATTTTTTTAAAAATAACTTATACTTATTAAAATTAAAAAGTCTAATATAATCTCAAACATTAATTAATTTTAAAATTTTTTATATTTATGTCTATTATGATATTTTTAAATTTTAAAAGTTATTTTATTAAACACATTTGTTGTTATTTGTGTTTATTAAACGTTATTTTTAATTTAATTTATCAAATATAAATATTATAACTTTTAAAAAAATTATCTTTTTATTTTTATAAGTTATTTTTAAAAAATAAAAAATTTACCAAATTAACTCTCAGAAATACAATTCATTCGGACAACGGACTTTCCAACTATCTATCCTTATGATTGGCCATTCAATGACAAATCCAAAAATTTCATAAGGACAAACATATAACACATAAGAATAACAAAAATTTTATATAAACATATTTATAAAGTATATATATAAAATGAAAATATTATATATTAAATATTAAATAACTTTTTTTATAGTTATCAGTGGCTAAGAGAGGGGGTTGAATCTTAGCTTCTTTTTTACTGAGTAATGCTTTCTGTCCATTTACAATACTTTAGGAGATATTTTTGTTTTTTGTCTCGTCACTAGTCAAGAGACATTTTCTTTTTGTCTCGTAACTAATGAGAATATATTTTTCAGTTTTGTCTCCTATGTAACAGAATCAAAAATGGGGTAGAACAGAAAGAGAGAATCACATCAAGAAGTATCCTGGTTCAGCCGCTAAGTGCAATGCAGCCTACATCTAGTCTCCATCACAACAACGATGGAATTTTACTATATCATCTTTGATTACAGACACCAATTTTCCCTAGGAACTACCCTTCCTATCTAGGACAAGTCCAGAATTTATCCCCAATCCTGAACTTGACTTGGTCACCTGCCAAGCTTTCAACTGCTAAGTGCTAACCCAACTTGCAAGGGGATTTCTACAGAATCATGAAACACAACACAGATGTACAAAGGACCTCTAGGACATCTATGACTTTTTCTTTTAATTTTGCATACTCTGCCTTTTTCCGCTCTATGGCTTTTTCATACAAACCTCACTGTTTGTCTTTTTCCATGAGACTCAAGACAGACAAAACTAAACAGAAAAATACAATATGAAACACATTGAAGGAGAAGAACTTCTGTTAGCTTGGGTAGCTATGAGAACTTTGTGCTTTTACTCTTTTCTCTTTGCCTCAAGCCTTGACTGTTCACCCTTATTATAGAAGGGGAAGCCTCCAAGGTTGAAATGGTTGAATCGAGCCAACTTCTTCTTCTTCAAACATCAAACCGGTTCGGACAGAGAGAGAAGAAGGAGAACCGAATGCAAAAACCAACATGCAATTACCTCTACCTCAATCCTTTTTACCAAGCTTCATCAATCCGGGCTTTCCATCTTGACTTTCTCCCCAAGAAGGATTCCTGACCCTTGATGAGTCCTTGATGCTTGATAGCTCCATCTGCTCTATCTTCTGTCTCTCCCTCCACGCAGCTACAGTAGCTACCTTCTGTGATGGTTGATCAAAGAGTAGAGACGAGTCATACCCAAGGAATCTTCTTCTCTGGCCGAAACAGATCTTCCTCCATTTTTAGGCATGGTGATCTTGAGACTTCTTCACTACATCTTATCATATGTAGTAAAAATCTCAGCCACACCATACTGTAGATCTTCCTTTTGCAAGAGTCATCATCACCTTGGCCTCTTGTTTGCACATAGCTTCACTGCTATAGTGCTTCATCTCTGATAACTTGCTTCCTCTCATTTTTTATGACATGACCGAAACTAGAGAGAGAGGAGAAAAAAGAAAGAAAAACATTCAATGGAATTAAGGAAGAAATTAAAATGAGCTAGGTTTATACTTCCCATGCCTAGTAATGTGTAAAGTAATAATAGCAATCAAATCAATTTCAAACTTTCTCTTTCCAGTTACCAAGGCAAGTATTAATTCCATTTAATCAAATTTAAATTCGATCAAAGAGAGTGGTAACCAAACCACTTCTCTTTCCTTTCTTTTTCTTTTCAAAATCGGACCAAGCTTGTTGGTCTTTCACCAAGGATTTGATTTGGGCTTGTTCAACAAAATCTGGCCCAAATATCACATTAATAATTCAACCACATATTTTAAAGCATTTTTTGTACCATGCTGATTATTTTTGCCAACCATTTTAGGCTTTAGGTTTTTTTATGCTCAATGACAAGATCTGCAAACACCAAAATTATTAATTAACAAATGTGAACTAAAATTTAAATTAATAATTTTATAGTTAATTATTTTAATAATGTTTGATTATCATCAAATTAATTTGAAATTTCCAAACTCATCATTTTTATTTATTCATTATTAAGACTCATATATTTAGGTATTAATGTTATTATTCGTTTATTTTTTTTATAAATTAAATACATGTAATAATAGTAAATCTTGGATTAATAAAGATGATAATATAAATAGATTACATGTAATCAAGGAATTTTTTTATTGAATATTTAAAATAGTAAAACACTTTTTTAGGAATTATACATGATTAAAGATATTTTAGGGAGAAGAATTATGCACCAAACTCCTCCTATCCCTATTGTATATTTTATAAATTACTTAACAATTATTCAAGTATTTAATAAAAGAAAGACCAAAATTACTTTTAAAATAATAATAATAACCATGAAAAAATATATGTAGTCCAAAATTCTTTAGTTTACTAATAAATATTAAATTTGACTAGAAAAAAATTAAGAATATAAATTTTAACTAAATTCACTAGTTGAATAGTATCACAATATTTTCTTTTTTATTAAATTGATTTAATATATATTTTATTATCTTATATTTTCAGATTAAAATTTGATAAATTTTTTTAATTATTATGTGAAATCAAATTCAATAAAATAATTTTTGACAAAAAATTTCATAAGATCATTTTTATTTTAATGTGTGGGACAAACATAATTCTATAGTAGAGACAAATATATGTATAGATATATTTTTTTAGTGGAATCATTTATCCTCACAAGTTTGTACATAGGTTCATCCATAGTTAATGCATTTGCTATTTAAGGTTATATTTAGAGCACATTAATTATCTCTATTTTAGGTAATGTGAAAAAATATTAAACGTAATGTAAAACTTGAAATTTGTTTATAAAACATAAAAAATTGAAGTTTTCTTTGGCAAAAATTTATCATTCATTTTATTATTTAATTAACCCCTCTTGACTATATTTATGATCATTGGCTAAAAGTGTCAACAAGTTAGAAAGTAAAAAATTACCCTTGAAATAGGAATATGATGATAGAGTTCTTAGTTTATTATTAATATTTTGAATTTATTATAAGGCTTGCTTATTAATTCAGTATCAAAGTACACATAAAGAAAGCTCAAATTGAGCATGTTTACAAGCTCCACAAGTCTAAGCAGACTAAATATGTCATTATTCAAGAATGGATATAGCTATCATATTTTGAATCCACATTTTTTGGATTCAATATTTTGATATGATTGTCATTTTGAAGTTTTAGATATTTCAATCAACACTTTTGGGTGGTGGTGGCGTGGATCTGGACCAGCTGGACTTTCTCTTTGAATATGATATAAGCTTTCAGTTTGCTTATAGTAATGCGATACAGAATTTGGATCATTTAAAATTTTCTGATCAACATTTTTGGATTGTATAAACCCGCCATGATGACGTGGATCTGGACCAGCTGGACTTTCTCTTTGAATATGATATAACATTTCAGTTTGCTTATTGTAATGCGACAACAGATTTGGATCATTTGAAACTTTTCTGGCAACATGATGAACATCATCATTGGTTTGCAGAGAATTTTCATGGTTTCCATTAGGGCTTGCTGTGCTCAATCCACTATCATTGAGCGATACTAAGAGGGAAACTCCCATCAACCATATTATTAGAGAAAATTTCATGTGCAAGTTTGCCATCTCTTACAAACAAATAAAGAAACAGTACTTGTATTTGTGAATACTAAATATACTGAATACAACACATACACGCATGTATATATACTTATATAGAGAGACTAGAGTTGTTAACCTCTACACGTTAACAATTTTTTTTTTTTTATTTTGGTCAACAAAGCTCATTAATATTTTGTCATCATCAATTTATTATTCCCTTATGGTCGCTACAAAATATATTGAAAAATAGTAGTAATTAATGCTTTTTATTAATATTGGGTAATGTTATTTATATATTATTACGATGAAAGTTTAGTATTTGTTTGGGTGTTATAAGTTGATAGAAAAATATTTTTTTAATAAAATAATTCTTTTTATTTTTTAACGTGTTTGGTAAAATTTTAATAATAAAATAAAAATACTAAAAAAATAAAAAAAATATTTTTTTTGAGAAGTTATAATTTATATTTTTTTAAAAAAATTTACACAATAAATAAACAAAAAATTATTTTTTTATTATTATATTCAAACATAATTGATAGATAAAAATATCTGTTTGCATGAGATATCTAAATATAAAATTAATTTTATTTTTTAAAAAAATTTTAAAAAAAGATAACTCAAAAAAAGATATTTTATTAGAAACTCACTCAAATTAACTATTAAAATTTAGAGTATAAAATTTAATATTTATGATTTAAGGTATTAATTAATTATTGACTAAAAATTATAAATTTTATTAGTGATATAACATTACTCTAATACAAATTTATAATTCGTGGAAGATATATAAAACAATTGGCTAAATAATATATATGTATATAATTTATTATTAAAATCTGATTCTATCTTTAATTTATATTTTATTATAAACATTATGATTTATTTGTGATATTTATTCTCAAAGATATATACTTTTATAGGTTAAATACGATTTTGGTTCATAAGGTATAGACTGAAAAATTTTTTCGTCCTCAATTTCTTTTGTACACAAAATCGTCTTTAAGGTTTAAAAATCAAATTTTAAAATCGTCTTTTTTTTACTTAAATCTTAAAATTTTGGATCAAATTATCTATAACAAAAAAAATTATAAAATAAAAAAACGAAAAAACAAGAGAAGAAGAGTGTTTTTGCTCCTGCAAAGGGGAAAGAGAAGAAGAACAAAAAAAAAGGTAAGAAGAAGAAAAAGAAGTTATCCACAATCTATCTTTGCCTTCGTTTCTGCCGCCAAAAATTTAAAATCACGTTAAATCTTAGAAACAATTTTAAAACCAAATTAAACTTTAAGGACCATTTAAATTTAAATTAACAATAAAATTATTTGATTTCAGGATAAATGATGAAAGAGGTAAACTACTATAAGCTATCATCATCGATTTTGAATACACCGACAAAAATATTTTTTACTTTTGTTAATAATAAAAATATTTTTAAAATATTTTAAAATACGATAAAAATAACTAATATTAAATATAAAGAAAAAGTTTTTTACAAATTAAATTTTGATACGGTTCTTGGCAAGTATTATTAGAAAAATAAAATAATTTTATCTTTATAATTTGGTAATTTTATGCTAAATAAATTCTTTTTTACAATTTTTTTATCAATAACAAAATATACTTTAAAAATGAAAAAAAATTAGACGTCAAAATTTTTATCCGATTTTTTTTTTACTTTTTAAATAATTGTCCAAATATATATTAATATATAAAAGGTTTGTTAAATACAAAAAAAAATATTTGTCTCTTGAAAAAATATTATTTTTGTTATTTTTATCATATTTTATAATATTTTGATAAGATCTGTATTGTTATAAAAATGAAAGTTATTTTTATTAACATTTTAAAAATTGGATTCAATTTTGGCAGTTTAGCATGATGAAGAGATAAACACTATAAATAAGTAACTTTGAGAATGTTTCACTACTTATTTGAATAATATCTTAATTCTTGGTTGCTGGATTTGAAAAAAAAATAAACTACAATAATCAATTATAGTTAATGTTTATTTTGGATGCATTATTGTAAGACTTTTTTTAAAAGGTAAATCTTATTTTTAATGTAAAAAGTTGACTGTTACAACAAATAAAAAAAATTGTATATTGACTGTAATGATTTTTCTAAAAGAGCATTTTTTGTTAGTTGGCTATTTTTTAGGTATACATTGGCTTTTAAATTATTGATTTCATTTCTCAAAATATGTGATTAGTTTTTTAATATATTTTAAACACATGGTATGATTTTTCTTATAATATTAATATATTGAGAAAAAGCATAAATTCATATAAAAGATTTTATTTATAAATTTAAATTCCTATTTAAAAATAATGTTAGTCAGTTAAAATAAAAATATTTTACTTATTTTATAATATATTATTTTCAATTATTATATTATTATTATAATAGATGACTTGATTTAATTCCATATAAACAAAAAACACACATACACACGCATGCACGTGCACACACCCACCCACCTACCCACGCACACGGGCATGCACATACGCACGCCTGCATCCAGACGCACACTCCCATACACACAAAAACATGCACTTAACACACATACACACGCATGCACGTACGCGCTCACACACACGTACTCACGCTTGCACACATATATATCCACACACAGGGATAGATTTATATGTTTTATTGTGGAGATAAACGTTCCACTACAATTTTAAATTTTTTTGAGTAATATATAATAATAATATTTATTTATTTATATTAAATTATTAAATTTGACTATACAAAAATATTTTACTCAACTTTTAATATTTAATAGTTAATTTAAAAATTTCATATTAAATGTCTATTAGAATTATCAATTCTCAATTTAAATGAAATTAATATTCTTTTTGAAAAAAATCAACTCAAAAGATAGAGTATTATTTATCTTCTTTTAAAATTAGCTTTAGTATTTTCCATAAAAATTGCATTAATTAAAAGAACTTTCTCAACTAAATATCAGTAAAAGTTGATTTCTAATTTTATGAGAAGTAAATTTTTAAATAATTATTTAGTGATATATATAGAAAAAGAAATATTTATATTGTTAAGCAAAAGATTACTCAATTTTTTTAAAATATAAAAATTATTTTAAAATATTTTAAATTATAATATTTAAATTTATAATTGGATATTTTAAAGATTAATCGTATTTTACAATAATAATAATAATAATAATAATAATAATAATAATAATAATAATAATAATAATAATAATAATAATAATGTACATAAAAAAAGAACCACCTATATAAAATACATATTTAAAATATAAAATATACATTGAAATTAAGTTAAACAATACATGTATTTATATACAAATATATAATAATTAATAGATAATTTAATAGCTGATTTTTATGTATACATAATAATTTTATTATAAAAATTATTATTATATTATATATGTTTTGCCCCATTATCAAAATTTTCTAGATCTATCACTACCCACACACACGCATCCACCCACCCGAAGACACGCACACGCACACACACGCACACGCACGCACACACACCCACACATGCACACACAAAGACACATGCACCCACACGCACGTGCATGCGCACACAGAGACACACGCACACATTCTCATACGCACGCACTGACACACCCGTACGCACGCACGTGTGCATGCACTCACGCACACACACGCCACACACATGCATACACACGCACACACACGCATTTACACACGCGCATGTGCACACACTTATACATGCACCTACACCAACGCGTACACGCACGCACGCGCATGCACGTACTCACACGTACACATACTCACACGCACGTGCACCCACATGCCCATATATATGTTGAGTCGGCAAGCATAATTAATAATTTTTTTATTATATTTATTTATTTTTAGTATTGTAGGTATTAATGAATTGCAATCAAAGATCAGAGTCAAACAATTCATAATTTAAATAGATGAACTCATAAAAGGGTGATAGAATCCAAAATTTAGATCAAATATATTTGGACAACTGCTGCACTTATTATTGAAGTACAAAGAAGTGAAGATTCTCCTTTTAATGCCAAAGGTTAAGAACTCTAAAGGTGAAATGGCTAACTTAATCAAATTAAAAATAATTTTATTATTAAAGAAGCAATCAAGGTCTAAATATGAAGATTTCTATTATGTTAAGGAAAAATGTAGCCAATTCGGATATATTGCAGATCATACAAACAACATTTTATTTTTTTTGTTATTTGAGTATGTTCTTATCACTACAAGAAAAGTAGGTTATTACTACATTTTTAAAAGATGTCAAAAAAAAAAAAAATCGTAGCGATTTTTGCAACGCTTTCTGAGTTATCAATGCGTTTTTGAAGTGTAGTAAGAAAAAGTGTGACTTTTTTTTTGTCTGATTCAAACTTACTTTAAAAGAGACAAAAATAAAAAAGAGTAGTGCATACAAAAGCTATTTTATCTTTTATTTGAGTGTTTTGATTTCAAACGTGCGCTGGATTAGAGTGCACTTAGTTTTTTTTAATTAAGTTAAGTTAACACTTATTTATGTGATTTATTAAACTTGGAATAACTTAGGTGGTTTAAAAGAGTATAAGTCTCTTAAAATTAGTATTTATAATTTTCATTAATTATAATAAAAATTCTATTATTATTGTAGTGAAAACTGAATGTTACATTGTTATACTTCATGACCGAACCAAAATATAAGATGTCAATTTTCTCCTTTTCTATTTTTTATATTTTCTGTTTTACGCTACAGGATGAAATAAAATTACAAATAATCTCTTAAAATTAAAATTCTGCACAATTTATTATTAAGCATTAAAAATAATTCCTTAATTTAACTCTCCTTATTCACTTGAAAAATTTTAATATATATATATATATATATATATATATATATATATATATATATATATACTATTTTTTAATTGCTAAAATATTTTATCAAAAGTTATCACTTGCATAGTATCATATATTTCTCTCGAACAAATATCATCGCTCCTATAGTTTCTCAACAGCACCGACATTGTCTTCTCCCTAACTCAAAATTCTATTTATTCTTCCGCTTCATTGTTCTTATCTTCTTTTTGTTTGAAAAAAAAGAATTATGTTCCGAAACATATATTTGAAACAGAATAATCAAAACAATATAAACTAAATATTTAAATTAAATTTTCTATTTAAAAATACAATTAATTATAAGGGAGTCACTTAGATAAAGATGTCAAAAACGTCTTTTTTTAAAGATGTTTTTTAAAAATTAAAATTTAATACATATAATCAATTAAAATTTAATTAAATTATATTATTTTTATTAAAATTAGATTGGACAAATTAGTTTAGTAAAAAAATTAATAAATCAAATTTTAAACCGATATAAATTAATATTTTTTATAAAAAATTAATACAATATCCTTATTATAAAACACAACTAAAATATCCCTATTTTATATATAGTAATTTTAAAAATTTTAAATTCTAATCCTATAACGACACGACAGAGAAGAAAATGACTAGAATTTAGGATTCTCAAAATTAATATATATAATAAAAGTATTTTAATCATTTTATATAATAGGAGTATTGTAGTAATTTTTTATAAAAAATAATATTAATTTAGACCGATTCAAAATTTAATTCACTATTTTTCAGTCAAATTAATTTGTCTAACCTAATTTTGACAAAAATAATATAGTTTAAGTGATTATATATATTAAATTTTAATTATTAAAAAATATCTTTAAAAAAAGGACGTTTTATGCGTCTTTATCGGAGCATCCCCTAATTATAAATAACCTCATATTAAACTAAAACTATAGAGTGTCGATTTCATTTCAAATTAAAAATGTTTGAATGAACTATTTTAAACGTACTATAAAAATAGTATAGCTTCATTTTCCTAATTAACATAATATAATAACATAAATAGTTTGGAAAATTTATTTACGGTGCCAGTTGGATAACTATAAATTTGAGTATTGAGAATGTCGTTTAATTAATAACCTTCTGATCAACTTTAGCTAGTTTGACACTCTTCCAACTGAAAATAAATGCGTTCTTTAAATTTTTAGTGATATATATTTAGCTTTTTGACTTTTTAACATTCTAGTAACCTTATTTTATGTTGTATTGGAGAGTGAAAATAAGGTATTCATAAATCTTAACAATAATATAAATACCAATAGGATTTAAGGCCAATAAGCATGGTAGAAAGTGTTTATAAGGTGATCTTTAAAATATTCATTGAGCGATTAAGGCCGTTGATAAGAGATTCAGACTATGTTTGTTCAAAAGTGGACACTGGTGTGACTGTGATAGAGGTGAAGGTGACGCACCAGCAACAAGTGTGAAGTGAGGGATATAGTAAATGCACATGTGAGATGAGGTGGCGATAGGGTTGAATGGGGTGACTATGTAGGTGCAGTGAAGGTGGGGCAAGTAAATGTAGTTGCTTGAGGATGGTGATGGTTGAGGTTGCAGTGGATTGAGGTTGAGAAGACATGTATGATGATGATGATGATGATGATGTGGGGTTAGTGATGGTCGGAATGGGTGCAAATGTAACATCTTCACTATTAGAATGACACGCTTTTGATTGCGCCACTTTGATGACGAGAATATTACAACGACTTCTATAATAATAATAATAATAATAAAATAGGAACCTTTTACCTAAAAATTTTCCTAGAATTTTCTTTATAAATTGGAAATATTTTTTTTATACCCACGTACATACATATAAATCATTATACAATACTATTACAAACAACAACAACAACAAAGCCTTGTCCCACTAAGTGGGGTCGGCTACATGAATCAAACGACGCCATTGTGCTCTGTCATGTATCATGTCTACAGAGAGACCGTTTACATGTAGATCAACGAGAAAAAATATTATATATATATATAAGTAACATGTCAATATTATATATATATATATATATATATAATTAAACTCATACTCTTTTTACAAAAATATAATAATAATCGCGAGAAAAAATAATAACTAAATACAAATCTAGTCTAAAAATACAAAAATAAACATCCTGAACTAGTCTTCTTTGTTTGTTTTTCTGAAAAAGTATAGGACTGCATAGGATTGAGAATCTAACCACGTGGTTTTTTATAAGAGAAAAAAACGTTACAAACTTAATAAAAATAAATGCATCTGACCAATGCAAATCTCAAAAGAATTTATCTTAAAAGCTTGCATTCTTTAGTAATTTATTTTCAAAACATTTTCACTTAGGTGTATGTCGTTGCTTTATCTCTCTCTAAAAACAAATCATATAGTATATATAAATACTTTCAAATAATCTTTTCTTATATAATTTCATATCCAAGAGTTTGGTAGTCTTATGTAATTCAGCAGAACAAAGTAAATCTTTTAAATTTCTTGGTTAAGGGACCAAAACACGCCTACATGTTTTTTACCCAATAGACTACCATCACTCATTTTTATTCATCCAACACATAAACCAGAGCCTCAGAACAATACCGAATCCAATCCACCTCAATCTCCATCACCTCTGTGCACCAGCAAATACAATCAAATCAAACAATTCAATCACACAACATCAAACATATAAATCTTGTATCACATAGCACATAATTAGACAAATCACATAAACACAACACAATAACAAAATGCAAACCCAAACAAATCAAACAAATGCATATGATGCATGTCTATCTTACTGACCGTGAGCTCACGTGTTGGTTAAACTGCCAGACTCGATACATCCAGTAGCTAACTCGGATATCGTCTCTTTGTTGCACATCCCCAAGAGAAATATAATCGAAGGAGTGTGACCTACCACCTCTTCCTGTAGGTATCACTAGGGAGAATACATTGGAGGAGAGTGTCTTACCACCTTTCTCTATGAGCCCGTGACATGTAAAACAAAGGAGAGTGCCTTCTCACCTTACAATCAGAGAAAGAATGTGAAAAAATACATCGAGGGGTCGGGTAGTACCCTACCACCTTCTCCACATCTAACAAAACACAATCAAAAGAGAATGTGGGAAAATAAATCAAGGGAGAGTACCGCATTCCCCACATCCCATAACACAATCACAATCATAATCACAAGAGTAATAATCCTTGAGCCTTGAACAGCATAAAACTACCGTCCTCATCGTGAGCGGGACAAACCACAATCCCTACAATATTAATAATGCAAACGGCACAAACCCACATCTTTACCAATCAATAATAATCATCAATCAAAACCATCATAATCAATTTCATCATAATCTTCATCACCCAAAACCATTGTCTTTATCATAAACATATTTTATAATCATGCAAGTGGGATAAAACCTCCGTCCTTACCAACCAATAATCATCATCATCATCAAATTCATCATTAATCATAATTGCTAACATATATCTCAATCATAGTTTTCATCATAAGTGCCATATAAATTCTCATTTCTCATTAATGATCTCATAACAACACAATCTTTATCATAACTATCAACTCAACTTCACTTTCTACTTCGTACACTTTAATATTCATTGAATTAAGTTTAGGCTGTTACATACAGCTTGTGAGTATGAGGCATCTAACATAATACCCTATACTTTTAGGTCAATATTGCAAATAAACTACCTCATACACAATCATTTATAATCAACCTCAAACTAACTCAAACACATTATCGATAATCAACCTCAATCTTTTTTTCATTCAATCTCGTTATATCTTTCTTTAATTATTTACTTTATGGGCTAACAAGCCAAACTTTCATGAGTTTTAAGTTCAATTTAAAGTACTCCCAAAGTCCTCAACTCTATGTCATAATTCTTAGAAATCACAACTTAAGTACATATTTCGCAATTATCTCTTTTTCCTTCAACTCTATTAATTAGCTCCATTAACACTATCTCATATTTACACTTTCTAAACCCAAACCCATTGGGTGATAAAATAATTTATTTCTTTTAATATTTTACTTATTAATCAAATTTTCTTTTCAATTAACATTAATCTCTTATTTACTCTTTTTGTTGTTTATCAAAATCAAATAAGTTAAATCACAAATCGATTTCACAAATTGACAGAACTATAAAAATATAATTTTCCTTAACCAAGTTATCAAACTAACTTCAACTCCATGTTGAGTTTATTTCAATTATCCATTTCTGCAAGTAGAAATCTCCAAAACATAAAATAAAACTCATTTTCGATTTAACCAAGTTTCTAAAATTAATTTCAACTTCATTTTTAAGTTTAAAACTTTTATAAAAGACTCAAATTATTTTACTTATAAATAATTATTTTCATTACTTTAAATTTCACTAAAATGTCTCCAGCCATAATTCTTTTTATAATTATTCAAATCAAAACAAGTTAATTTTTTAATCCACTTCTATTACATTAGACTTTACTAAAACTCCGAAAAAACATAATTCTTTAGTTTGAAGTAATCAAGTTTAACATCAAAACAAAGTCTCTAGTCTTTATAAAAATAGTACCAGTTTCTATTATTCTTAACATTCAATTTCATTCAAAATTTTATAAAAATTTTGGCAGAAACTCGCCTAAAACTCGGACTCTTCCACCCTTTAAGGGTTCCATCAAAACCATATATCTCTCAAACACTTCTCAACCTTTCTAACCCAACAATTTCTTTCAATATAAGTATTCTTGACTTTTTTTTATGAAAGGAAGTATTTTATTGATTTGTTGAAATAGACGGTCTAAAATAAGATAACACTAAGAGAAGGTGGTTCCACCAATTATATTGATCGACATGAGATAAAATTCACTTTAAGAAGAAATAAACTAAAAGAAAATAACATTAAGAAAAAGGGAATTAGAAGTGAGGGCCCTGATGGAGAAGAAATCCTCCATGAGCTTCCTGGACTCTTTGACAACTTCATCGCATGGGGTCGTTTTATGTTCGAAGACCTGCAAGTTATGTGCCAACCAAATCTTCTACAAGGTGATTGCAGCAAGACTCCGTCGCCGTTTTCCTTGGTTTCCACCACCGCATCGAATTACTATCTCCCTCCACCATTTTCATATCATTGTGGTATTTTCAGGTAAGACAAAATTATCAATTTTTCTCCATACTTGCTCAGCTTGAGGGCAATGAATTAAACAATGAATAATTGATTCTGGTTCATTTATGCATTTAGGACACTGAGAATTCACATTAGAAAATCTGGATTGTATCTTGAGCTTAACTTGGAGTCCTCCATGAATAGCTTTCCACAAAAATACCTTCACCTTTGTTGGAGAATGTAAGGACCAGATCGATTGCCACACATCTTTTTTCTTGAAGACCTCCGGGAGGAACTCTATTGACGAATGAAAAAATTGGAATGCAATTCGGTATCATGAGTTCACTTTTTAAGTACCACTTCCGTCCTTTGCCCAAATCAGTTTATCTTGTTGTTCTGTTCTTTGAGTATGGAGAATTTGCTGAGCTATATTGAGGGAAAAACTATCGTTCATGAGTTGTATATTTTAATTTCCATCAAGAAGCAGCAATTGGTTCACCCAGTGTAGGTTATGGTTGGAATTAATTAATTGGGATCTCTGAATCTTTTCTTTGTTATCACCCCAAGGCTCTTCAAAAATAGGGATCACTACCACTCCCCACTTGCCATTTTACACCCTTTTTCATAACCTTTCTGCCTTCTAGCATACTTCTCCAGGCCCAAGAAGGGTTGTTACCTGACAGGACTTTTAAGAAATTGGAAAAAGAAAAATATCTATTTTTAAATACCTTGTAAACCAGAGAATTTGTCTTAGAGAGTAACCGCCAGCCTTGTTTGCCTAGCATAGCAAGATTGAAAGCTTTGAGATCTTTGAATCCTAGTCCCCCATGACTTTTGTCTCGATATACAGTGTCCTAACTCAGCCATTGCAACTTCCTTACATTACCCGTTTGGCCCCACCAAAACAACATCATCTTCCTTTGGATATTCTCTATGAAAGATTCTAGCATCTTAAAGCAGCTTAATGTGTAAATAGGACTTGCAGTCCTCACTGCCTTAATCAGCACTTCCCTCCCGCTCACTGATAATAGCAATCATTTCCACAAGCTCAGTTTCTTCGCAGTCTTATTTTCTATGTATTTAAATGTTTCCCATTTTGATCGTGACATAATTGTAGGTAGACCTAGGTATTTATCTTGGGCTCCCACGTGTGGAACCAGAAGGAGTTGTGCAAGATCTGTCCGGGCCTACTGAGGAGTATTTTGACTGAAAAAGACTGAAGACTTATTCAGGTTAACAATCTGACCGCTTACTCTGCTGTAGTCTTGTAGAATTTGCATTAATCTCTGGCATGTTTGAACATTTACTTTACTAAAGAGGATGGAGTCGTCTGCGAAAAAGAGATGACTAATTGTAGGGCATCTCTGGTTTACTTTAAGTCCAGAAAATTGTTGTCTTTATTCTCCTCTGTGGAACAGATGAGATAAACCCTCTGTGCAAACTAGGAATAGATAGGGGGAAAGAGGATCTCCTTGTCGAAGTCCCCTTGTTGGCTTAAACAAGCCGTGAGAGTGTCCTTCCATAGTAACAGAGTAAGAAACCGTCGTAACACATTCCTTCATCCAGTCAATCTATTTTTTGCAAAAACCCAGCCTCTTCATAATCTCCCACACAAAGCTCCATTCAACCCGATCATAGGCTTTGCTCATATCAAATTTAAGAGCTAAGTCACACTCGTCGTACTTCTTAGTCTTCAAGTAATGCATGTATTCATGGGCTATTAATATGTTATTACTAATTAACCGCCCTTTGACAAATGCACTTTGGTTCCGACTAATTACTTTATCCATCATTCCTTGCATCCTATGCATAAGCATTTTGCCTATTATTTTGTAAAATACTGTGCTCAAACTGATTGGTTTGATCTGCCCCATAGTATCTGCCCCTGGAATCTTTGAAATCAAACAAATTTGGGTATGATTGAGGGAGCGCAGCATCTTTCCCCCTGAGAAAAAACTTCTAACAGCCATGTTTACATCTTTAATAATACTCCAGTAAAATTGATAAAACTTTGTCGTGAACCTGTCCTCTCCTGGTGCTGAGAATGGATTAATAGAGAAGACTGCACGCTTGATTTCTTTATCACAGATCTGCCTTATGAGTATTCTGTTCTCCCTTCTATCCACTTTAACCTTTATACCTTCCAGAATCTCCTCAGGGTTAATAAGTATTCTTGACTTGTTATCTTTAGTTGTCTTTAAGTTATTAAATTTTCATACATTAGTTTTAGCAAGCAAGTTGTTCAAATTCTAATCCACCCACTAAGAGGCTTCAAACATTGTTACTAACTAATTTTATTATTATAGCTATTAATCTCTTTTTAGTTTGTTACCGATTTCATTCAATTATGTAAACAAATCTTAAATTACAAAAATAGAATCAATCAAACTTTAATAGAGATAATCGAGCCATAAAATGCTCATCAACTTAATTGCACGTGTTTTCTAAATTTTCAAAACATTTTAAATTTGTAAAACAAACAACCCCTACCTCGATTAGTCGAAACCCAACAACATGGCAACAACAGCAGCAATATTAGCAATTCTGATAACTCCCCTGCAGTAGCGACAACTATAATGCAATTAAGGTAACTCAACTCTACAATATCAACACCTCAAGATCTTTAATGAACTAATAACAAAATACTAATGGCGAGGATTCTGAAATAAAAAAACCTACTGTAATCTAAGAAGAACAAAAAATATTACAGCAGCTTCAGTGACCCTTACTGGCAAGGACAGAACTGGCAGAAGCAAAGCAGAGCTAAGGCAAACTTGCAGAATTTTTGGCGGTGACTTCTGATGATGTCAACATCCTTCCTAATGATGATGACGGCTACAGAAACGGCATTAGCGGAGCGCGACGGCAATGAGGCACCTCTCTTTCTCTCCCTGGCTGCGCATTTTCTCTCTTGTCGCAAGCTTCCTCTCTCTTCGAAGCTCGCAATGACGACAGTGACGGCTCCTCATGGCTCCACGGCAGCTCTGGCAGGGACGACGCGCACATGGCAGTGACGAAGATGGTCAAGCTCCCCTCCAGCGGCGGTGGCAATGCTACTTTCTCTCTTTGGCTCATTCTCTCTCTCCTCTAGCTCGACGGTGGCGATAATGGCAGTAACACCCACTGGCGCCATCTCCCTCTCCTCCTCCTTCTTCTTCTTCTTCCTCGAGCTCTCTCTTTTCTCTTTCTC
Source organism: Arachis hypogaea (assembly GCF_003086295.3). Taxonomy (NCBI): domain Eukaryota; kingdom Viridiplantae; phylum Streptophyta; class Magnoliopsida; order Fabales; family Fabaceae; genus Arachis; species Arachis hypogaea. Next base: position 92,811,696 of record NC_092041.1, on the reverse strand, counting down.
TTTCTTTCTTTTTTCCGTGGGTGAGTGTGGGATGAATGGGGTAGCAGCTGAGATAGTGAGGAGAGTGTGTAAGTGTGTTAGCCTGTTATTAGGGTTAGGGTTATGTATTTGGGAATTAGAATTTTTAGAATTAGATAAAAAGAGTAGTGTAGGATAATAATTGAAAACCAAATATAGTTTACTTTTGAGAATACTATTTATTTATTAACTTACAAATTATTTTCAAAAAGTACTATAATCTAAAATTAGAGATAATCAAATTAATTTTTTTATTCATGAAATTAAATTCAAAATCCTAATATTTAAATTAAATTAATAAATATTTATTATTTTTTAATTACTAAAATTTTAAATTTTAAATAAAAAAATATTCAATTATTATGAAATTTGTATAAATCTTAATTAATTTGAAACTCAAAGTCTCATCACTTTTATTTAATTATTTTTTGTAAGATCATTTTTGAAAATAAAATCATAAATAAATATAATAAATTACAAATAATTTATTATTTATTTTCTAAAAATTCAATATTTTACAGCGGACATATCTAGTTATCAAAACTAAATTAATAAGATTATTGGATCAGTGGATTACTAGTTCAACTGGTAAGTCACAGTTAAACTCGTTCTAATTACAATTAAATAAATTGACAAAATATAATAAAAAATTTTAAAAATATAAATATTTCTTTAAAAGTATTTCTACTTTAATCCATTGAAACATTTCTCAAAAAATCATATATACATGTATATACTGTAGTGATTTGGTTGGAAGTAGAACAAGTGAAATAGATATTGAAGAGCTGAAGGAAGACACAATATCTGTGCATTACTAGAGTGCTCTGGATCAAGGAGCTTAGCACAAGAACAATAAACTACCATTCATGAGGGTATTTGCGAAACCCTTCTCGCAATTCCTTTGATACCAATGCATAACTTTCTAACTCCTTATTCCTTTCTAATCCTAGCTAATCAAAGGGCCATCATGAGGCCTGTTTTCTATCAGATTTTCTCTAAGATTTGCCTAGACACTAAGTTAGACTTATCTCCTTTCTTGTTTAATAACTTATACTCATCTTTCTTGTCTTTAATTTGTCTCCATTCAGAGGGACCTTGAGGTTTGATGTGTTTTTTAAAAATCAAAATCAGTTATTTTTCAGAGCAATACTCACTGTTTAAGTGATAATAAAAAGATGCAATTGTTCTTCATTGTCGCTATAAGGAACTCAACGAAGCTTCGATTATTCATTTCTATTCAACTTACGAAATTCATAGATAACATTATGTGAGATTTAATTAAAGTAGTAAGCCTTTTGTGAAAAGGAAGCCATTATAAATTCACTCAAATAAAGACGTTTAAAATGTCATTTTTTAAAAATGTTTTTAGTAATTAAAATTTAATATAAATAATTGTTTAAATTGTGTTATTTTTGTCAAAATTAGGCCAGACAAATTAATTTGACCGAGAAAATAATAAATTAAATTTTGAACTAATTTAAATTAATATTATTTTTTATAAAAAATAACTATAATACCCTTATTATAAAAAATAACTAAAATATTCCTGTTATGTATAAAGTGGCTCAACAGGCACTGCCGCTTTTCTACTGTTTTAAAAAATATTTTTATTTTTAAAATTGTAAATTGAATATCAATAATTAAAAAATAAATTATTAAAAAATAAAATATTTTAATTTATTTAATATATATGAAAAGTATAAAATAAATAAATTTAAATTAAAAAATTAAAAAAGAATTTTGTTGTTATTATGTGTAACAAAGTCAAGATAAAAATTTATTAACATTATTTACAAATTAGTTATTTATATATTAAATTTAGTTATTTTTTCAACCTATTTAATTTGAAATAAATTTAAAAATGTATATTCATATTTAAAATATTTTTTTGTACATAATTCTAATAGATAAAAAATTATTTCTTTAATCTTATATTGAACATCTTTAATTTTATTATTATTCCAAAATTATTAATTTTTATTTTGATTATATCATCTCATGATATTATACATTATTATTTTTTCTAATTATTTTGTTACATGTATAATTATTATTGTCTCCTCGTCACTATTATGTTGTCTTGTTTTATTCTCCTTTTTTGTTTTATTCTTCTATTAACTCCGACGGCAATCAATTACCACCATATTATATTGCCATTATGGCAAATCTCATTCTTGTTTATCACTTTGATCCATATATATCCATTGTGTTAACTTTTGAGTTGTTAAAGATTTGTTAAAAGAATTATTTTTTTTGTTTTATTTAGATATCTAGATGTATAACTTTTATAAAGATACTTATTTTCCATACTTACTTGTTAAGTCATATTCTATCATTTTAAAAAAATTAAGATATCAAGCATTCAAAAATTTTGTATAGAATAATTAAATAAAAATAAAAAATTTATTAGTTATTTAATTTTTTTAATATATAGAATAATTGAATTTAAATTAATTTAGGTATAATACTAAAATCATTATGTTGTTACTATGTGTAACAATGAAGATAAAAATTTATAAATATTTATAAATTTATTTATTTCTCAATTATATTTAATTTGAAGCAGATATAAAAATTTATATTTAAATCACTCTTTTTCTTGCATAATTTTAATAGCTAAAAATTTTTTATTTCTTATAATTTTATATTCAACATTTTAAATGATCTTAGTTTTGTTATTCTTTTAAAATTTTTAATTTTTGTTTTCATTATTCTTTTTTCTTATCATTATCTATCTACATATGCCTTACGACCACTCTTATATTAGCTTGTTCTCTCTTCCTTCTTCCGTTCTTATTCTCTTTCTATCTTCTCTTCAATCGCAATTAGTTACCAACATATATTAGTTCATAATTATTACACTCAAAAGTGAATACTACTTTAAAAATAAAAGTTCAAAAAGAAATTCTCCTAACTCTTATGTGAATCATCTACATTCCTATAAATATAACGAATGAGTAAATTTAACTTTTTTTTATTATGAATTTTTTTATTATCTAATACATTTAAAGTCACATATTTTTATTTATGATAAAAATTAAAAATTAAAGTTAAATAATATTAGTACTTTTTGGTTTAATAAAATTAAAATAAAGTACAAAAATAAGGATAAAAACTAAAAAAATAGATGGCTCTAGAAAAGGATAATGTTAAATTTTATATCATTATGTATGAGAATAGTGATTTATTTTATTATATTTATTTTTATACCAAATAACAAAAAAATCAAATTTTATATCCGTTTTTTATGACTTATGTTACTTATCTATAGTTGTTTAAATTATACTCTATAGTCATTGAATAATCTTTTCTTCTGACAAAAAAAAAGTTATGAAGTCATTTTTGTTTTTTTATAAAAGTACATCCATTATATCATGATTTTAATAATTAATGTAAAATTTAAAAAACTAAATAAATATATTTTTATTTTGATTACATTCAAGAGTGAATTATATATATTCTTATAGTCAAGAAATAGACTTAACTTATTCTATAATAAATAATTTTTAATCATCAAATATATAAAAAAAATTTCATCTTTTTATTTATCCTAAAATTTAAATATTAAAACTAATGTTAATATTTTTTTATTAACATAACTAAAATAAAACATAAAAATAAAGCTTGAATAGTAATAAAAATACAAAATTTTGAATCTCAAAATATAAAATAGTTATAGGATAAAAAAATTTCTTAAATATAATTTTTATAAGATACTCCATATGAATGAATATTATATGTAAAATAAATTCTGATATATTGGTACAAAAATTATTCTGTGTAAATTTTTTCAAAAAAAATATTGTCCTGTTACACTATTTTACTTTATTCTTTTAAAAGCATATCCATAATAAAAAAAATCCGAATGAATAATTTACATTCAATAAAAAACTCTTGATAAAATTGCTATTAAAAATGTCTGAAAGTTTTTTTATTCAACGTAACTGACGGATGCACGAAGAAATTTTTTTAATAATAAATTTCTCTAGGGTAATATTGGAACTTAAATTTAGACGCCAATTGACATTATATATTGTGTAATTAGTTAGAGTATATTAGAAGAGTATGATAAGAGAAAAATTATTCTGTATAAATTTATTTTTTTTAAAATTGTCCCTATCAAACTATTTTATTTTTATTCTTTAAAAATATATCCAAATAAAAAAATATGCAACAATAAATTACATTCAATACAAAAATTTTAATCAGATTAGTATAAAAAAATGGATAGAAATTTTTTTATTTAATGTAGCTGATGAAAGAATTTTTTAATAAAAAACTTTTTTTATGAGCAATATTGGAACTTAAATTTAGACACCAATTATCTTTATATTAGGTTTTATGTTTTATCTAAGTAAAGTGAGAAGGATGCAAGAGAAGATGAATAAAAAAAGAAAAAAAAAATTTTATTATGTAGTAACGGTAATCTAAAATGATAGATAGTAAGAGAGAAAAGAGATAATTATAGAAGTTCCGTGATTGTGAATTAATGAGATAAGAGAGAACGTGAATGTATTTGATAAGAGAAAAGATGAGGTTGTGGAAGTTTTTTAATGTAGAATGAGTGACATATAGTGGGATAGATTATTAGGAAGGGTAAAATTGAAAAAAGAATTTTGGGCACCAAACTCATGTATTGGCATTATATATTGATATAGATTAATTTTGAGAATTCTGAATTCTAACCATTTACTTCTCTGCTGTCATAGAGTTAGGATTTAGAATTTTCAATATATATATAAGACTACTTTAGTCATTTTTTATAATAAGGATATTGTAGTAATTTTTATAAAAAAATAATATTAATTTAGATCGATTTAAAATTTGATTCACTATTTTTTCAGCGAAATTAATTTATCTGGCATAATTTTGACAAAAATAACACAGTTTAATCGATTATATGCGTTAAATTTTAATTATTAAAAAATATCTTTTAAAAAAAACGTTTTAAACGTCTTTATTTAAGTGACTTCCTTGTAAAAAAGCCTACCAATAAATTTTTGTTGTCTTTGAAGTACATGTTGAAATTACTAATTTTAATCTGTCTAATTCATCACTCTTCAGCTGCTGTAAGGAGCAATATTTTCTATCTAGTCTACCATATTTACCATGCATTTCAACCAAAAATAATTTAACTCATTTGTTAGATAATATTGCTCAGGTGTAAGATATGGACACTGGGGCCTAGCTGTGGTTTCTTTCTGGGAGTCTTCTCTAATTACTTTTGACTTTTCTTTTATTCATCTAATTTTTTTTGAAAACATTTTGAACAGACAATAACTCTAAAACAACTTTAAATAAAAAAAATTAGTTGTAAAAACCTCAATTAAACCTAAGAAAAACTGCTAATAAATATTAAAAGAAATACTAAAAATTACTAAAAAATCAAGAAATCACTTCTATTTTTATTGATACATCGAATAATAATGCTAAAAATATTGAAGAACATATAAGAAGTTCAGAGGCCGAAGCTTTCCCATCAATAAAAACTACAAGTTGATGGATGAATTCTCTAATAACAGAAAAAATCTCGTCCACTACAGCTACTGCATGGCCTCTATATTGGTTGCCATTAAACTGTTCTCCATCTTTAGAAAATCCTAGCATTGGGGGCATAGGAGGTACAAATACAATATGAAATAATTCTCTAACAATCCTGGACCTCCTCCAAGATACCCCCAATAGGTATACCAAGTAGTTATGGTCTTGATATGGCAAATTACAATATCTACCGACACTTGATAAATAATCTTTTATATTTACGTTCAGTATCTATATCTTTACAATCTACTGTAATAATGCAAAATATTTTTTTGACACAAGGCACAGGCGCATCCCTTACCAGTGCCAACAAATATGGGACGAGAATTTATATTTTCAAAAATATTGAGGCAAATTTCTATCAGAACAATGTCTCTTAACACAGTCAAATTTTTAGTTATGTTCAGGCAATAAATTAAAAATAGCCATCGCAACTTAGTTAATATGCTTATTACCCAACAGGTGGGCTATAGTTTTAAATTTAATGAGAGAAAATAATGATTCAAGAATAGAGCAAGTAGCTCGATGGGTGAATGATATTGCAGGGACAATCAATCGACTATTTATAACCCAATAGGCGGGAGTCATGCAAATAATTTCATTAATTTTAAATATGAGAGATTATCCAAATAGGGTATTGGACAGGCGAGAACAAACAATGTTACTCAAACTTATAGTTAAAATATAACTCAAGTTGTAGAAAATTTTTTGAATAGAGTAGAATTTAATATAGAAGTAACAAATCAGTCCTATTTTATTTATCTTTTTTCTAACTATGTTTTACAATTTAAACTTTCAGAGGATTCAAAATTCCAAAATCCCTCACTAAATTTGCAGGTGAGAATGGGAAATCAACTGTCGAGCATGGTTGAAGAATCTGAGTACTCAACAATGGGTTAAGCCTTTAGCTACGGCTGTTGGGGCAAGCATGAAAGGCAAATAAAAGGCTTTAGCAGCCTAAACTAAAACTAAACAGAATGCCTCCAGGCAGGCCACCGAAGACTTTTTTTCGGAAGGAGGGAAATGACATAAGAGGGGATTTCCACTCTCTTCTCTGGTATTGATGCCACCTCAAAACCTATATTCTCAGAAGCTTTCCTCTCCGCCCCGCTACTTTAAGGCTTTGTCGTTTTCATAATTAGTTTTTTAGGGGAGAATTAAAAGTAACTTTATCTAATTTATTTACAGTAAAAAGGAAAAAAGTATAATCGATCGATTACTACTTGATACAATTCAAGAATGAGAAACAAGTATTTTACTTCTATTCCTGAACCTGAAGTAGTTAGGATGGTGACCAATGGTCTCGATTTCAATATTCGCAAGAAGTTAGTAAACTAGCAGTTTTTTGACTTGGCTTAGTTGACTGACAAGTTCCAACAAATTAAAAAATTAAACAAAAAAAAAAGAAGAACATGAGTCGAGCAGAACAAAGACTTTCTTCAATAAAAAATGAGTTATGTTGATTGTATGATCAAAGAGGAGTCAAATGATGAGCTTGGTTTTGTTGCAGAATTAAAAGATGGACTTTCTTATGTGTGTTGATCTCTTAATCCAGCAAAAGATAAAACCCTTTTGTTAGGAGGAAGGAGTTATTCCTTCGATTTAACAAAAACTGAACAAATCTTTGACATGTTTTTAAAAGATAAACAACTTGTGCTTCTCGAAGAAAAAAGAATGCCATCTATTTCTGAAATTAGGAATAAGAAATTTTATAAATTTCATCAAGCTCTTAATCATTATACTAATAGTTGTGTACATTTTAGGAATTTGATACAAAATGCTATTGAGGACAGTCGATTAAAGTTTGAGGATAAACCTGAGATGAAAATAGATTCTGATCCTTTTCAGGTCACGTCAAACTTTGCTAAAACAGACGAGATTATTTTCTCGATCAACATGATTACCGTTGAGCCTATTGAAAAGGATGAAGAGTTTGAATTAGACATGTTCGAACCAGAAAGACCTATTTATCCAAAGTCAAGTGAAGACTTAAGATTTTTTTTTAGGCAAAGGGAAGAAGAAGGAAATGTTGCTATATGTCTATGATGCAATGCCTTATTCGATGTTTCAGCTGCTAAAACTTTGGACTCTTACAAGAAAAGTATTCTAAAAAGGTTTTTCTGATTGAATCACAGTTGGACCAGTTGGATTAATGAACCAATAAACTAGTGATTAGAGACAGATTGGTCTGATTTTCAAAACCTTGATTTTAGTTTAGTCTAATAGAAAAAGCCACAAATATAAAAACTGGCCAAAAACCACTAAACTAGTCAAGAATCGATCGGTCAGATCGAATTGGAACCCAACCGGTTTAATTTAAACGAGGTCGTTTTGTGTTTTAAAAAAGAAAAAAAAATTAAAAAACTCCTCCAGCCCTCGTCTTTGTCCTTCGCTCCTTCTCGCCTTGACACCTTAGGAAATCAGAATCAAGCTTCCCTCTCTCAAAGAAAGAAAAGAGGTGACAAATCCTAACTCCATTGCCGTTGCCGTCCCGCCGTTCGCCAGCTTCTTTGCGTGGTCCAGCTTCGTCGTCTGTCGTGTGTTCGTCGCTGGCGGTCTTGTTCCCTCTTCCTCATATTCTGCTAGTTTTCCGCGTTGTAAACATAAAGAGAGGGACTGCCACTAGCTTCTCTGCATCACATTCTTGCTCCCTCTCTCCTTCATACTCTGCTTGTCGAAGACCACCGAAGGTTAGTTAATTTTTCTTGCTTACTTTTTTTGTTTTTAACCTGTTCATAAAAATATGTGATTTGGTTAATTTAGTTTTTAATGTGTTCAGAATGATTTCGTTAAAAACAACTAGTTAATTGACTAATTGCATGGGTATGGATTTATAATGAGACTCGAATTTGACCATTTGTTGAATGGGAGACTTGAATTTGTTGAATGGAAAGCTTGATAGTTACTGATTTATTTATGCTGCTAATTCCTGATTTTGTGTGCGTTTGCTAATTTTGAATGTTGAATGGGAAGTTTGTTAATTTTTGTGTGTTTGCTATTTATTCTGCTCTATGTAACTTCATATCTTGCAAAATTAATCTTCCAATGGTTCTAGTTCCATGATGACCGAATAATATCATGAAAATATATCTAATATGATGAGAGAGATTTGAATGATAACAACAAAATATAATGATGTAATCTGACTGATGGGTTTATAGTTGAAACATTTATAGTGATAATAAAATGTATCCTATATTTCGGTTTGGAGGATACATGCACCATAGACACAGAATCACTCCATTACTAAACGATTTAAGCCTGTAATATATTATGCAGAGTGGTGCTTTGTGGTTCCAGAATTTAACAGAGCTCTCTCACAGTTATTCAGGCTTCATATTTTCGATTCTGATTGTTGATTTGCACACATCAATGTTCAGGAATGAATTCTTGATTCATATCCAATAAGTATTTAACCATAAACTAATATTATGATTATCTTCTATTGTTTCACCGCTTCTTGTCTATTGAATTAAAGCCATTCACAAGATTTGAATCAGAATTTTTTCTACTTTCTTGTTTTAAATTAACAGAATAGATATTTGCGGATTTTGATGATTGGTGATAAACTTTAATGTTGGCACTGGATATTTCTTTTGTTATTTGGATGACATTTTAAGGTTTATATTAGACTATAACTATGTTTAGTGTGTTTATTTATATTTTATTTACGATTTTTATTATAAAACAGTTATTCCGGTTGAACCGGTGAACCAGTGAACTAGTAATGAGAACGGTTTGATGACTGATTCGGTTATTCCAATATCTTTTTTTTTTTAAATTTTAAATTCCTTAATGTTTTCAAGATAAGATGTATTTATTTTGCTGATACCAATATATTGAGAGGTCAGAGGTGCAAGTTTAGGTGTGGCAATGTCATGAGTATCAAAGCAAGTATAAAGAAATGGGTTTTTCCGTACCTTTGAAAATGCAGAATGTAATGATCTAAGAAATAGTTATAGTTAAAATCAATTGTTTTGGATGAGCTTATAGTGATGGCCCTTGAAGCAGGAGAAGTTGAAAGCATACAACCTCCTTGCTTTATCTGCTTCACTGATGATCCCTGATGTGATAACATGCATATCACATTTGTTATTGTGATGTGCATCACTGAGAGAAAAAGCTTGAGAGAGGATCCCGTCAACTCAGCTTTAATATTTTAAATATCACCATAGATTTAATACCTATCAACACACCCTAGTCATAGTGCAATATTTGTTTAAAAGGAATTTCAGTAGTAAAATCACTTAAAGTTGATTGAAAATAAAGAAAATTGCGTCTACCATTCAGTATGTTTTAAATCTGAATTGGATTCACATGGAATGGAAATCATAGGAGATTCATTTGATAATAAACTCAAAGAATGCCGTCATTATGGTTTTCAATTGATGAGTTTTCGATATTATAAGGTTCATTTTATGTTTAGATGTTCTTTGTGCAACGGAGGGCTACTTTGAGCTGATGAACTAACAGTTTCAGCAACATGCTTTGCTCAACAGGTTTTGTTTCTAAAGCCACCAAAAATGGAGCTGTTCCGATGAATATATAACAAGATTGAGACAGAGATCTAGAAGCTTCTGATAAAGGCAGTTTTGTGATTGGGAGACATGTTTATAAATATCAGCAACTTGACAATGAAGATGAACCTTGAGAAGCTATAGAACTCAATAGCCATTTTACATGCACAGGAGGGATCTCTTAGTGAAGCTATTGGGAACTTGCTGTAGTAAGATATCAATTGCACAGTTGCACTCCCAGTGTTTGAAATTGGGCTTTACCCATGATAGTTTTATTGCTACCAATCTTAATGTTCTTTATGCTAAATATGCATCAGTTAGACAAGCATATCAGCTATTCGAAGAATCACCTTGTAGGACTGTCCATCTGTGGAATTCTATGCTTAGGAGCTATTGTTTGGAAGGAAAATGGGTAGAGACACTGTGTCTGTTTCATCAGATGAATGCATGTGCTTTATCAGCTGAGGAAAGACCTGACAATTTCACAGTATCAATTTCTTTGAAATCATGTGTTGGTTTGCAGAGGCTGGAACTGGGCGAAATGATTCACGGGTTTCTCAAGAAAAAGGCAATGAATAAGGATGTGTTTGTGGGGTCTGCCTTGATTGAGTTGTATTCGAAATGTGGACGAATGAATGATGCTGAAAAAGTGTTTATGGAGTATCCAAATCCAGATGTGGTTTTATGGACTTCAATGGTTACAGGTTACGAGCGAAGCGGTGATCCTGAACTTGCACTTGCATTTTTCTCACAAATGGTTGCGTCAGAGAATGTGAGTCCTGATCCAGTGACACTTGTTAGCGCTGTTTGCGCTTGTGCTCAGTTATCAGATTTTAAGCTTGGAAGAAGTATACATGGATATGTAAAAAGAAGGGGCTATGACACTAAGTTATGTTTGACTAATGCACTGCTGAATTTATATGGAAAAACTGGTTCTATCAAGAGTGCATATAATTTGTTCAGAAAAATGCCTGATAAGGATATCATATCTTGGACCTCAATGGTTGCTTGTTATACTGATAATGGAGCTGAAACCAAGTCATTAGATCTTTTCAATCAAATGATTGATAATAGAGTTGAACCCAACCGGGTTACTATTGTTAGTGTACTGCGATCATGCACTAACATGTCTAATTTGGAAGAGGGTATGAAGATTCACAAATTAGCAATTGACAATGGTCTTGAATTGGATATGGCAGTCTCTACAGCTCTTATGGACATGTACATGAAATGCTTTAAACCTGAAAGTGCAATTAGCCTCTTCAACAGAATGCCGAAGAAGGATGTAGTTTCTTGGGCTGTTTTGTTTAGCGGGTATGCTGAAATTGGAATGGCTCACAAGTCAATGGGCATTTTCCGCAACATGTTATCTAGTGGAACCCGACCTGATGCAATTGCCCTCGTGAAGATTCTTGCTGCCAGCTCGGATTTGGGGATTCTTCAACAAGCCGTTTGTCTTCATGGTTTCCTAACTAAATGTGGATTTGACGATAATATTTTTGTCGGCGCATCTCTCATAGAGATGTATGCAAAATGTAGTAGCATAGATAACACTTACAAAGTTTTCAAACAAATGACACACAAAGATGTTGTTGTGTGGAGCTCAATCATTGCAGCTTATGGATTCCATGGGCAAGGAGAAGCAGCATTGAAGTTATTCAGCGAGATGCTTGATAGTTCAAATGCTAAGCCTAATTATGTAACCTTCCTTTCAATTCTGTTTGCTTGTAGTCATGCAGGTTTGATTAAAGAAGGGATAAAGATATTCGATACAATGGTAAATGAGTACCAATTGAAGCCGAATTCAGAACACTATGCCATAATGGTTGATCTTCTTGGCCGGGTTGGAGAACTAGATAAGGGCTTGGAAATAATCAATCGCATGCCAATGCAAGCTGGTGCTAATGTGTGGGGAGCCTTGCTTGGTGCATGTAGGATTCATCAAAACATAAATATGGGAGAACTTGCAGCTCAGAATCTTTTCTCCGTAAACCCTAATCATGCAGGGTATTATGTACTCTTATCAAATATTTATTGTGGGGACAAGGATTGGCATAATGCTGAAAATATTAGGAAATTGGTAAAGGAGAATAGGTTGAAGAAGATTGTAGGTCGAAGTATGGTTGAGTTAAGGAATGAGGTTCATAATTTTGTTGCTTGTGATAGATTACATCATGAATCTGATCAAATTTATGATATGCTAAGAAAACTTGATGCAAGAATGAGGGAAGAAGGTTATGCTCCTCAGGTATAGATTGAGGGCATCTTGTGAGTTTTTAACTTATAATCATGAAAATCACTACCATTTCTTGAATGGTTTTGCATGTTTGCTACTACCTGCTTTTTGGGTTGAACTAGCCATTCTAATCCGATTTTAAACAACTATAAATAGTATTAAAATAAGCTTAAAATAATTGCATTGCTAAGGATGGCAATGGGTTTTCATGTGCAGTGTAATTAGATATTTTTTAAAACTCAGTCTTTGACAAACTTTTAGGGGAGAGAGAAAATAAAAAATAAGTAATTTTTCTAATTTTTTGCACGATCATTATTGTGAAAATAGATATTTAAATTAATTAAATAATAATAAATCTTTAAAAAGCTGATTAAAAACTGAAATTTAAATGATAAATAACATTTTTGTTTTAATGTGCCTCCCGCCCCGCCTTCATTATTTGTCCCGTTTTCACCTGTCCCCATAACAGGTAATGTGGACCTAGGTATTTGCAGATAGCTGCGGATTTAAAACAAAAAAAAATCTAAAATTAAAAAATCTTTAATTGTCACTACAAATTTAATTTTTGTAGTCTTCAAAAGACTAGAATAACAATAATAAAAAAACATTGTTTCTATTCAAATACCAAAAATATTCATGAAAAAGTTAAAGAAAATTGTGTTGGTATCAATAGCGAAATGCAATTACTAAGATTTGAACATGTTTGAACATGCGATCTACAAGGTATACAAGGATGACCTTCCCACTAAACCAATATTATCTTTAGTAAATTATATGCTAATTATTATATATTTTTTTAAATGAGGAATTATTATCTTATTTATATAATTTTAATTTTATTTTTATATAAATTCTTTTTAAATTAATTATATTTTTTAATTGTACATAATTATTAAAATACAAAAAAAACTTTTATTAATTATAAAATATTTTTTTATATAGTCATCTATTAATATTATTTTTTATTTACAACACTTAAGGTATTGTATACGAGAGCAGTGGACTTATTGAACTAAATGACGCCCACCAACATCATGTAACGAATAGGAAGAAGTCAGAGCACGCTGAGGTTAATTAGACTATCTATGCAGAAAATAGTAATAACAATCATGCCTTAGAGCCACATATGTTGGAGGAGGAATTAGTTACAAGCCAAGGACAGATGGCAAGCATAGGGGTAAATCAAGGCCAAGAAGAAGTGCAAGATTGAGAACTACTAATAGGCTGTTAGAGGAATACGTTCGTTAGCGTGATGTGGTAATTCTCACTCCTTTATGTTATTTTCTCTAGCCTTTCTATTCTCTCTCCTTCTCTTCCCTTCTTGTTGTCATGGAAATTCTTTTCTGATCTCACATTCCAAAATTCTGCACAGGTCCTTGGATGAGGAGCATGGATTGTCTCTAATGCCGTTCCTTCACAAATTTTCTTCTCTTCTTTATTATACTGATTCTGTTCTTGTTATACTGTACATTGAGGCTTGAGTCCTCCATAAAGTGTTATACTTGCTACTGCTATTCACTTAAATAAAATTTCATATTACACCCTTCCATTTGGTGATTTCATTGTCTCCATGGCTGTGGCTTATAATACTAGGATAAAAGGGATGGAGGCAGACATCAACCGACTCTTTCAATTGCTTGAGTCGGTAACAAAGGAACACCGAGCTAAGAGGGCCAGAACTTCTGAGGCTACGAATATAAAGTTTGACGCGATTCAACACTCTATTGCTCAGCTCGCTTAGTCCAGAACTCGTAGCTGTTCTCCATCGCGTGAGCCTACGCATGGGTCAAACTCTGAGGGTGATCTCCAACCCCGATGTGCTTGGCTGGATCTTTTCGATGGCGGCGATGTGCTTGGCTGGATCTTTTCGATGGACCAATACTTCGATTTTTTTCGGGTGCCTGAGGAGGAGAAGCTCGGTATAGCTGGGATCCATATGACGGGACTGGCAGTTCCGTGGTTTCAAATGTCTCAGTGCGCTGCTCAATTTCGTTCGTGGGATAAATTGAAGCGGGTAATAGAAATTGAATTTGGTCCGTCTCTCTATGAATCGCCACGGGAACTTCACTTCAAGTTGCAACAATCTAGGTCTGTGGGTGACTGTTATTCCGATTTTGTGGCGTTGGCGAATCGTTCACATATTGAACCACCTGAGGCTCTTCGCGATTGCTTCATCAGTGCTCTCAAGACCGATATTTGCCGCGAAGTAAAGTCCCAGTGCCCCCCGTCGCTCATGCGCGCTGTCGCCCTTGCTAGACTTTACGAGGAAAAATTCTCTCCATCTCCACGTACCACATCTGGCCCTTCAATTAGTCATCCCGGGATCCCTACTGCGGTAGCGCCGCAACCACGCGTAAATAATCGTGGTCCTCTTCCGCCCTTGCTTCCAACACCAAATCAGCGTAACTCTCCTACTCCAACCAAAACACCGATCCGAAAACTATCACCAGCGGAGATTTAGAATAAACGTGACAAAGGCTTGTGCTACTGGTGTGATGAGAAATTTTCAGCTAGCCATAGGTGTACAAATTTCCAGTTCATGTTGCTGCAACTTGGTTTCGATGATTTGGAAGACATTGATCCATCAACTGGAGATATGCTGCCGGACATGGAGATTCTACCACAATTAGAGCAGCAAGTCTTGGGCCACCATTTATCATTTAACGCCATGCTAGGCACCACTGGTCCTGCCATGATCCGTATCAGAGCTTCAATTAACGGGTTAGAAATTTCAGCACTGATCGATGGGGCTCTGATAGCTTTATACAGCCTCGAATTGCTAAGTTTTTGAATCTGCCCATTGAGCCTGCCCCTGGGGTCAAGGTCATGGTGGGAGATTTTGATGTGTTACCTGTGGAGGGATACCTTTCAGCCTTAAATGTTAATTTGTCAGGTTGCTATGTGACAATTCCAGATGTCTTTGTGCTACATGTTGCAGGGGGCAACTTGGTTATCGGTACAACTTGATTAAAGACTCTAAAAGCTCACATTGTAGATTATGACTCTTCCTTTCTCAGATTTTTACACCAGGGTAAGTTTGTGAATGTGAATGGTGAAAAATCAGGGCTCCTGCTCAAGCTCAATTTAACCATATAAAGCAGTTGGTTAGTACTGATGCCATTGCAACGGCTTTCACTCTTGAGGTGCAACCAGTGGCGGAGGCTGCTATGCCCAAGATTCAACTCCCTGTGACTATGAAACCTGAATTGGGGTGGCTTCTTCATACCTATAAAGGGGTTTTTGCTGCACCATCAAGATTACCTCCATAGCGCACTCATGATCATAGCATTCCGTTGGTTCAGGGTGCCGCACCAGTGAAGTCCAGACCTTATAGATACCCTCATAGTCAGAAGGCTCAAATTGAATTAATGGTTCAGGAGATGCTACATGAAGGAATTATCCAGCCTAGCAAGAGCCCATTTGCATCACCAATTTTATTGGTTAAGAAGAAAGATGGCACATGGAGGTTTTGTACTGATTATAGGGCTCCCAATAATATAACCGTCAAGGATAGCTTCCCAATTCCCACAATTGATGAACTCTTAGATGAGCTTTTTGGTGCGACAGTGTTCTCAAAATTAGATTTACGCTCGGGTTACCACTAGATATTGGTTAGGCC
Source organism: Arachis hypogaea (assembly GCF_003086295.3). Classification (NCBI taxonomy): domain Eukaryota; kingdom Viridiplantae; phylum Streptophyta; class Magnoliopsida; order Fabales; family Fabaceae; genus Arachis; species Arachis hypogaea. The sequence goes on along the minus strand of NC_092041.1, from coordinate 92,795,765 downwards.
AGAGGATCGTTTCAAGACTGCTTTCCGAATGCATCAAGGGTTGTACGAATGGTTGGTGATGCCGTTCGGCTTAACCAATGCCCCAGCAACATTTCAATGTTTGATGAATGATGTGTTTCGTCCTTTCTTAAGGTGGTTCGTATTGGTATTTTTTTGACGACATTCTCATTTATAGCCCGACGTGGGACCAGCATTTACACCACCTCGAATTAGTTTTGAAGCTATTACAGCAGGAACAGCTTTATGCCAAGCTTTCGAAGTGCTCCTTTGGGTCGGCAGAGATAGATTATCTTGGCCATACTATATCTGGTAATGGGGTTCATATGGAAGATGCAAAGGTGCAAGCAGTTATGGAATGGAAACAACCTCAAAACCTCAAGCAGCTGCGGGATTTTTTAGGCTTGTCAGGTTATTATCGACGCTTCATCAAAGGTTATGCCACAATTTCTGCCCCGCTGACCGATCTACTCAAGAAGGATGCATTCGACTGGAAAGATGAGGCTGAATCTGCCTTTCTTCAACTCAAGATGGCCATTTCTTCACGTCCTGTTTTGGCTCTTCCTGATTTTGAGTTGCCTTTTGAGTTAGAGACAGATGCTTCAGGGTTGGGCATTGGGGCTGTATTGGCTCAAGAGAAGCACCCTATTGCTTACTTTTCAAAAAAAAAAATTATCTCCCTCTATGCAGCAGCAGTCTGCTTACATCTGTGAATTCTACGCGATTACGGAGACAGTTGCCAAGTTTCGCTATTATTTGCTGGGTAAGAGGTTCATCATACGTACTGACCACCAAAGCTTAAAGACCCTATTGGAACAGAATTTGCACACCCCAGAATAACATAAGTGGCTGCATAAGCTTTTGGGGTACGACTTTCAGATACAATATAAGCCGGGTAAGGAGAATCTTGTGGCCGATGCATTATCACGTTCGTTCTTTGCGGCGTGGTCACTCCAAAATCTGAATGGCTACATATTCTAAAGGAAGAGATTGATAAGGATACATTCCTTCAAGATATTATCCTTCAGTGCCATCATAACATGGTAGCTGATAAGAATTATTCATATCGCAATAGCATCTTGCTCTAGCGGGACAGAATAGTGGTACCCCAAAATAGCAAACTCATTGACCTCATCATGAAGGAATACCATGATAGCGCTATAGGCGATCATGCGGGTATTGCCAAGACCGTGGAGCGCATTTGTTCTACTTTTTACTGGCCGAATATGCAGCGACAAATAAGGGGCTATGTGCTCTCTTGTGGCACTTGTCAAAAGGCAAAGATAGAATCCAAGTTACCCGCTGGGCTGCTACAACCTCTTCCAATTCCCTCTCGAGTTTGGGAGGACATATGCATGGATTTCATTGTGGCCTTGCCACCGGTTAAGGGATTTTCGGTGATCTTGGTTGTTATTGATCGTCTCACCAAATTTGCTCATTTCATTCCACTCAAGCTTGACTTTAGTAGCAAGAGTGTTGCTGAGGCTTTTGTTAAGCATGTTGTGAAACTTCATGGATTTCCTAAATCAATTGTATTGGATAGGGATAAGGTTTTTGTAAGAAAATTCTGGCAGCAGCTTTTTGAGTTGCAGGGCACTATGTTGGCTATGAGTTCTGCCTACCACCCTCAAAACGGACGGTCAGAGTGAAGTGCTGAATAAGACTCTGGAAATGTATCTCCGTTGCTTCTGCTTTGATGCACCTAAGAAGTGGCTCGAGATGCTTCCATGGGCGCAGCTGTGGTATAACACTTCATGGTACCAGAGTATTAAGATGTCTCCTTTTAAGGCCCTATATGGTAGGGAACCACCGTCCTTGGTGAAGTATGAATTCTGCCCAGATGATGAACCATCTCTTCAGGACATGCTGCTAGCACGGGATCAGATATTAGAGCAGCTAAAGCGTAACATGGCTCGCTCCCAACAATTCATGAAACACTTTGTAGACAAGCAGCGATGTTTGGTTGAATTTGAGGATGGTGATTTCGTGTTGGTGAAGCTTCAACCTCATAGACAGCATTCAGTTACTTTGAGGAAGCATAAAAAATTGGCGATGCGCTATTTTGGGCCATTTAAGATCTGTCGTAAGCTTAGTGCCGTGGCTTATAAATTGGCACTGCCTCCTGAAGCCAAGATTCATAATGTTTTTCACATATCAGCTTTAAAGAAGTTTAGGGGTGAGAAGGTTGACCATTATCTTTTCCTTCCTCTATGCAAAACAGAGTTGGGACCTTTATTGGAACCGCAAGAGATTCTGGGTACGAGAACAGTCATCAAAGATGGTAAAGAGATTTTTCAACTGCGGGTCAAATGGGGTCAGGGGACGAGTGCCGACATGTCTTGGGAGAGTGCTGATGATCTGCGCCATACTTATCCTGATTTCAACCTTGAGGACAAGGTTGTTGTTGATGAGCAGGGTAATGTAACGAATAGGAAGAAGCCAGAGCACGCTGAGGTTAACCAGGCTACCTATGCAGAAAATAGTAATAACAATCATGCCTTAGAACCACATATGTTGGAGGAGGAATTAGTTACAAACCAAGGATAGATGGCAAGCATAGGGGTAAATCAAGGCCCAAGAAGAAGTGCAAGATTGAGAATTACTAATAGGTGGTTAGAGGAATACGTTCGTTAGCGTGATGTGGTAATTCTCACTCCTTTCTGTTATTTTCTCTAGCCTTTCTATTCTCTCTCCTTCTCTTCCCTTCTTGCTGTCATGGAAATTCTTCTCTGATCTCACATTCCAAAATTCTGCACAGGTCCTTGGATGAGGAGCGTGGATTGTCTCTATTCCGTTCCTTCACAAATTTTCTTCTCTTCTTTATTATACTGATTTTGTTCTTGTTATACTGTACATTGAGGCTTGAGTCCTCCATAGAGTGTTATACCTGCTACTGCTACTCACTTAAATAAAATTTCATATTACACCCTTCAACATGGTGAATTCATGTCTCCTTTAAACTCACTTGAAAATTTTTAGTATTATGTACGTAGGGATCAACATGTTATTTGATCTTGTTTATTTTTCAATTTCATATATTTACTTTAAAACAACAAGTATATTACGCTCGTAATGTATGTTACGTTATGTGTCGGTATTTCACCAATTTTCAGTTAAATATTTAACACAAACATCAAACCTCTTAATGCAAGAAGCATCTCCCGTGAGGTGAACTAACTTATTGTGGTAATAAACAATAATAAGTGAAAAGTAAGATATAACATTTAATATTTATACCATTTAACATCGAAATCTAAAAAAATGATTGATAAAAAAACATCTAACAACTTTCATGAAAAACATCCATGTCATTAGAAAAAAATATCTAAATTATATTAAAAAGAACCATCTAGTTTATTGCCAAAAACACATCCATAATCCAGAGTTACACGTTATACTTATATCTATAACAAAAATATGTTTACCTCACATATCTCAAAAAAAAAAATAACACACTATAGGAAAAAATAATCAAAATCTATAATATAAATAGCTTAATTTTCAAATAAAAATCATGAAGAGAAAAAATCTAAGTATCGCAATCTATAAAGGAACATCCAACACAGAAAAGAATGAGCATTCATAATTTTTTTCTGGTAATATACCCATTTTAACTAAGTATGTTTAGGGGTTTTAAATTTTTTTTGTTGCTTTTCTTTCTTTATTATTCTCCTCAACAAAATGTTCTGCCTGCTTAATCATGGTTTATGTGCTTGGTGTAATAAAAGATGACTTCACTTATTTTTTTAACAGTGTACACGATCCAGTCTAGTCCAAATTTAAAATATTTTGAAAGAGGAAGATCCGGATTCGAAGTGATTCGGAACTGACCAAAGAAAAAGAAATGAAACCTGAAAGAGGATTGAAACTGAGACCGGACCATAACTCGGGTCACTCAGACCTGGCCCAGTCATCATACAAAATTAGGGCACCTACTCCATGCAATCGCATTCACTATTCAGTTCAGCCTCAACCCTAATCGTTCAGCCTCAACCCTCAAGCTCCCTCAGCCACCATTGAGCCTCACTCCCTCAGTCCCCACTCCCCAGTTCCCTCGCTGACCTCGTCTTCTCTCCCGCTCCCTCAGTCGCAGTCGCACCCTTCTCCCCTCACGCACGGCGCCACCCTTTCTTTCTCAGCCCTCTCCGTCTCTCACCAGCAAAGCTCCCCATTCTACTGACGATGGGGGCTTATGGGATTCATAGATGTCAATTGTTATCACACCCAAGATTTGCATATTTGGTTTAAACGAGGTCTCAATAATGGTAATGTCTTTGTTTTTTTGGCTTCTTTGTGGGCTATTTAGTAGGATCACAAAGATAGGATTTTTAATGATTCTGTTACCTAGATTATTTCTTTATCAATAATAGGCTTACCATTATAATTATTTTTTAGTGAGAATACATAAAGAGCACATACTATATAAGGTGTAATAACTCAACAAATATTTTCTAAGGGGATTTTTCATTCTCTTCAACAATGAGAAGAACTTATTTTTTCTCCCTCTCTTAATCCCTTCTGGTTCATCAAACCATCAAAGCTTAAACAACTTAGGGCATGAGATTTTCTTCATGGTGCGGTGAGCGTAGAGAGCAAGTAAGCTGTGAATCAAATTAAAAAAAAGTTGTGAATTGATATCCAATCCAATTTTTCCATTTTCTTTCTATCCCTAATTTTTGTTTCGACATTTTCTTTTCCCATTCTTACCTCTTCCTTTAAACTCATCCAATAGAGTTTGATGAGAGGCTATTTCGCAAGATTCTTTCTTGGCGAACATAGCTGTTTCGATCAACAAGTTGAAAGGAAGAAGATCTGAATCCTTATTATTTTGTGATTCATTGATTTCTCAAAATGACGAACATGGTAAACAGATCCTCCGATTATAGAGGTCGTGGAGCTACATTGGCTTGCTCTCATTGTAACAAGCAAGGCCACACAGAAGATGTATGCTATAAGAAGCATGGGTACTCCTCCCACTTCTATCAATGGGAGCAACATAACCCCACTATCAATCACGTGATCACTGAAAGGCATGATGATATACTCAGTGACAAACAATCCCAGCTCAATTGTCTCCAAGAGAACACTAGAATATTAAGATTTAGGTTCACTCCAGAGCAAAGATTTGCCTTGTTAGAGTTGATCAAAGACAAAAGTGTGCAGCAACAACCTCATAATGCAAATCAAATTTTGACTAATTCCATTCAGACTTCCACTCCAGGTCACTACAACAAATATGGCCTTTAGCAACGCCAAATTTTGCAACGCCTTAAAACCGTTCTCTTAGATAGTTTTAGACAACGGTTTTTTGTAGTGTTACTGTTGAATTCAATTTTTCATTATTTTATAGCAACAAATTAAAATCGTTCTCTTTGACTATTTTTAAGAATGGTTTCATAACCGTTACCATGATTTATTTTTAAGCAACAATTGTCTTGTTGTTTAAAGAATTTTACAAAAGAAACACATTAAAATCGTTTCCGAAATGCTACACTTTAAAACCGTTCTATTAGATGGTCTTAGACAATAGTTTTTACAGTGTTGCTGTTGAAGTTCATTTTTTTATTACGCTATAGTAACAAAATAAAACTGTTCACTTTGACTATTTTAAAGAACGGTTTTACAACCATTACAATAATTGTTTATGAAACAACCATTATCTAATATTATTTAAATAATTATACAAATTAAACAATACCAATAAAAATAATTTCAGATAATTATATAAATTTAAACCATTTTTTCTATAAATACTGAATTTATAAAATACTCAAAAACTATTGTTATAAATAAATAACAAATATTATTTAAAAAATATAATTAAAACAAATTTATAATAAATATTATGTATTATTATTATAAATTATAAAAATATTATATTTTGAAAACATAAAGTTAAAATAAATTTATAATAAATATTATTTATTTTTACTATAATATATAATAAATATTAATATGAAAAAATAAAATTAAAATAGTTTTAGAATAAATATATTATATACCTATTGTTTATTAATTTTTTCTCACAAATAAGCACAGTAAATAAGAAAGAAAGCCCTTAATCATCAGACTCTTCCTCTTCTCTTCGAAACCGCAGAGAAGCTCTTACTCCCTCCACCGTAGCGTCAACCCTAACCCACGCGACGTCGTCGAACCGCAGCTCACCAGGAAGCCGGAAATCGCACCATCATCGCAAGTCACCAAGAATCCCTAAATCGCAACTCACCATCGTCGCACCATCACCGTCGCTGCGTCCTTCCCGAAATCATCACTACCTCCTCCTTTCCGACGTCGCTGAGTCTCTCCTCTCCGCGGCATCGCTACTTCTCCCCTCTCCGTGGCTTCAGTGCTTCTCCGTCCTCCGCGGCGTCCTTGCGTCTCCCCTGTTCTGCTTCTGCTTCGCTGCTTCTCCCCTGTTATGCTTCGCTACTTCTACTTCACTGGGTCGTGCTTCGCTACTTCTGCTTTGCTACTGTTGCTTCACTGCATCGGCCGTTTGTGGGTTGTTGATGAACGGATAATTTATACGCTTTTTGGCATTGTTTTTAGTATGTTTTTAGTATATTTTAGTTAGTTTTTATTATATTTTTATTAGTTTTTAGTTAAAATTCACTTTTCTGGACTTTACTATGAGTTTGTGTGTTTTTCTATGATTTCAGGTATTTTCTGGCTGAAATTGAGGGACCTGAGCAAAAATCTGATTCAGAGGCTGAAAACGACTGCAGATGCTGTTGGATTCTGACCCTCCCTGCACTCGAAGTGGATTTTATCGATCTACAGAAGCCCAATTGGCGCGCTCTCAATTGCGTTGGAAAGTAGACATCCTGGGCTTTTCAGCAATGTATAATAGTCCATACTTTGGCCGAGATTTGATGGCCCAAACAGGCGTTCCAAGTCAGCTCAAGAATTCTGGCGTTTAACACCGGAACTGGCACAAGAATGGGAGTTAAACGCCCAAACTGGCACAAAAGCTGGCGTTTAACTCCAAGAAAAGTCTCTACACGAAAATGCTTCAATGCTTAACCCAAGCACACACCAAGTGGGCCCGGAAGTGGATTTTTATGTCATTTACTCATCTTTGTAAACCCTATGCTACTAGTTCTCTACAAATAGGACCTTTTGCTATTGTATTTTCATCTTTTGATCACTTTAGATCTTGAGATCATCTTTGGATGTCTAGTTCTTAGATTATGGGAGGCTGGCCATTCGGCCATGCCTAGACCTTGTTCTTATGTATTTTCAACGGTGGAGTTTCTACACACCATAGATTAAGGTGTGGAGCTCTGCTGTACCTCGAGTATTAATGCAATTACTATTGTTCTTCTATTCAATTCGGCTTATTCTTGTTCTAAGATATCACTTGTTCCTCAACTTAATGAATGTGATGATCCGTGACACTCATCATCATTCTCACCTATGAACGTGTGCCTGACAACCACCTCTGTTCTACCTTAGATTGAGTGGATATCTCTTGGATTCCTTAATCAGAATCTTCATGGTATAAGCTAGAATTGATGGCGGCATTCAAGAGAATCCGGAAGGTCTAAACCTTGTCTGTGGTATTCTGAGTAGGATTCAAGGATTGAATGACTGTGACGAGTTTCAAACTCGCGATTGTGGGGCATCAGTGACAGACGCAAAAGAATCACTGGATTCTATTCTGACATGATCGAGAACCGACAGCTGAATAGCCGTGCTATGACAGAGCGCGTTGAACATTTTCACTGAGAGGACGGGACTGTAGCCATTGACAACGGTGATGCCCAACATACAGCTTGCCATGGAAAGGAGTAAGAAGGATTGGATGAAGACAGTAGGAAAGCAGAGAGACAGAAGGGACAAAGCATCTCCATACGCTTATCTGAAATTCTCACCAATGAATTACATAAGTATCTCTATCTTTATTTTATGTTTTATTTATCTTTTAATCATTAATCCTCCATAACCATTTGAATCTGCCTGACTGAGATTTACAAGATGACCATAGCTTGCTTCATACCAACAATCTCCGTAGGATCGACCTTTACTCGCGTAAGGTTTATTACTTGGACGACCCAGTGCACTTGCTGGTTAGTTGTGCAAACTTGTGATAAAGAGTTGAGATTGCAATTGAGCGTACCATGTTGATGGCACCATTGATGATCACAATTTCGTGCACTAGTTGTCATATGTGGTAAGTGTTCTTCTCTGATTTTCTATTGCTTAGTTAGGGCTTTAGCTATTGGGTATTTTTGTTGGATTTAAGAAGAAGAAAGGAAAGTAGTGATATTTGTGCATTGTTCAAAAACTGTTTTGAGGCTTTATTTGGCTAATTAGCTAGAAGGGGAAATTTGTATTTGGCCGTTTGTGCATTGTTTAAAAACTGTTTGTGCATTGTTCATTAATTTGAGTTCTAGTTAGCAAAACTCATCATTGTACTAATTATTTTGGATTTTTTCTTAGGGATAGAGTGTAGTAGAAGAAACATATGATGATGTTGTCTATTTGAAGATGAACACGTTTTGTTAGTGCATTATGTTCTGGATTTCTGTGTTGCTAAACTTGATTGATTTCTTTACATTATATTTTCCTACAAAGTTGGTTCCAAAGGGAAGCCAAGTTTCTCAAGTCATGATTTGTAGCAGTAACAATAGCTATTTGGCACTTTCTATTTGTTGAGTATTTATGTCTGCCACCATAAAAGAGAGAAGGCCAAAGAAAATAGTAGCACATGCTTATCACTTCAGGGAGGGTCCTTTTGCATCTACATTTTGCACCTTAATTACCACACTTTCATTCTTATTTTTATTTCTATATTCTCTCAAAGATTCAAGATTGACATAGATATCTATGGCCCATAATCCATTCCATTCACTCTCTGGTTATCACTCTATCTTCTTTAGGCTCACTAAAAATTGAATTGAATATGGTTGCACTATCATTCCAAAATTTGATTCTTAATCCATTTAGAACCATGAGCATCTCCCATAGTACATGACCGGTAGTTTTGGTTGCATACAATCTTCCTCCATGGTGTTGCATGAAACCAGAGTATGACATGATGTCCTTGCTCATCCCTGGACCATGTTCGCTTAGAAAAAGCATTGATGTGTATCTTCAGCCATTAATTGAAGAGTTGAAGGTTTTATGGGAAGTTGGAGTGGAAACATATAATGCTTCAAAGAATAAAACTTTTCAACTACATGCAGCACTTTTATAGACCATAAGTGACTTTCCAGCTTATGCTATGTTATCCGGTTGGAGCACAAAGGGAAAGTTAGCATGTCCTTGCTGTAATTATGACACCTCCTCTTGTTATTTAAAACATTGCCGGAAGATGTGCCACATGGATCACCATAAATTTTTGGCTATGGATCATCCATATAGGATGGACAAAAGATCTTTCAATAACGATGTTGAATTGAGGTCTTCACCAGCTTTATTAGATGGGGAACAAATTTTTGAAGATTTGAAAGATTTTGACAATGTATTTGGAAAGAAGCAAAAAAATAAAATTGATGGTCCATGGAAGAAAAGGTACATCTTCTTTGAGTTGCCATATTGGAAGCAAAATACATTGCGCCATTGTCTTGATGTTATGCACATCGAGAAAAACGTATGTGATAACATACTTGGAACTTTATTAGACATTCCAGGAAAGTCCAAAGATCATGCAAATGCTCGTTACGATCTCAAAGATATGGGCATAAGAAAAAAACTTCAACCAAAGGAGATAGATGGTGACAAGAAAGCAAAACTTGCTAAGGCTTGTTTTAATCTTACAAATCAAGAAAAAATCATTTTTTGTGATATTTTGAAGTCAGTAAAATTGCCATCTGGTAGTGCCTCAAATATTTCTCGGTGTGTTCATATTGCTGAGAAAAAGATATCAGGCTACAAAAGTCATGATGCTCATTTTATGTTGCATTATTTGTTGCAAGTAGCTATAAAATGCACAATGCAGAATCAAGTAGCTGGCCCTTTAATTTATCTAGGTTCATTCTTTTGTTCCTTGTGCCAAAAAGTTGTTGAAAATGATACAATAGATCATTTGGAAGTAGATATTAGAGAAATTTTGTGCCAATTGGAAAGAATATTTCCTCCTAGTTTCTTTGATATAATGGTACATTTGTCTATTCATCTGGTAAACGAGTTGAGGTTGGGTGACCCAGTTCAATTTAGATGGATTTACCCCATCGAGAGATATCTGTGTAGGTTAAAGTCCTACGTTCGCAATAAGAGCCGCCCCGAAGGTTCAATTGCTGAAGGATATTTAGCCAAGGAATGCTTGACATTTTTCTCAAGGTATTTAAGTCCTGATGTGGATATAAGGCTGAGTAGGAGGACACAAATTTATGATAATTGCAGTGAAGCTGACGTATGTCATGATAGCTATTTTGCATGCTTGGGGCGACCAATTGGTGGAAAGAGGAAAGGGAAACTTTTTTCTCTAGATACCAACTCAAAAATACAAGCTCATTGGTACATCTTATTCAATTGTGATAAAGTTAAAGACTACATTAGGTATTTTTCTTATATATTTTCCAATTACCAATTCTCTATTAGCAAATTTAACTTACTCGCTTTTTACTTACTTTAGAGAGTATGAGGAACATGTCAACAATCAAACTAAAGGTAGAAAATGGAAGAAGGCAAAAACTCTAAGCCATGATTTTAGTGAATGGTTCAAAGGACGTGCTTCTCATGAAGATGTTCCGAAATAACTTAAAGATTTGTCTAGAGGCCCAAACACAGTTGCAAAACGATTTTCTAGTTATGTAATCAATGGCTACAAATTTCAAACTAGAGAACATGATGCAATACAAACAACTCAAAACAGTGGTGTGACTTTCGTGTGTGAAACACCAAGCTTTGTTAGTGCCAAGGACAACAACCCAATGACAAAATTCGTAACATATTTTGGTGCAATAAGTGATATAATTGAGTTAGACTATTATGCATGTTTCAAATTTGTTTTCTTCAATTGTGATTGGTTTGAAGTTGAAGAAGAGAATTTTGGTCTAACTTCAATTCATTTTAATAAAAGATGTTCTCGGGATGATCCTTTTGTATTAGCTTCACAAGTCCACCAATGCTTTTATATTCAAGACCCTTTTAACAAAGACAAGCATCATGTCATGGACACAGTGCCAAGGGATTTATTCAATATGTATGATGGGTATGATGTTGAAGCCGAAGAGTCTAATCAGAAGGACCCCTTTGATCAAGCGAATAATTTGTTTGTGCCAAAGGATAATTGTGAAGTTCAATGGACTAGATAAGACATGCCAAATACAATCATTGAGAAACCTTCACTTGTTCTACAACAAGCTGAATATGATGATGATTCTGATCTTTAAAGAGATTTCTCTTCTCAACATAGAATAATTTTTTTTACTTTTATTTTTGGTGTAATTGTTTATGAACAGGTGCATTTCTTATAGATTCTTGGTTCTTTTAATATGTGATTTGGTTTTTTACTATTATGTTAATAGATTTTTTACGATGTATACTAATCTCATTATTTTATTTCCTTTTTTAGAAAATGTTCAAAAAATTCATTGAACATGAGATAGAATCAAAGTCAAGTGCTGAATTGCGTGCAAAGTTCTTCAAAAATATGGAAGTTAAGCGAGAAAAGATGCCTTCTGGTCAGCAGCAACATCAACCACCACCACTACTTAAGAAGATAAAAACCCTTAGTGATAGAGAAAGGGAGCAGAAGTTAAGAAAAAATGGTGTCCAAGAAAATGATATGCAGAATTTTGTAGAAAAGCCAAAAGTTGCAAAAGAAAAAGGGCAGAATTTGAAAAAAAGTAAAGTACAAATGGAAGCAAGTATGACTCACTCACAAGGATCAACATGTAGACAAGAAAAAGAACTTCCTTCTAAATCTACCACTATGGCCCACAAGAATGCTACAGAAATAGATTCTAGAATAAGTCAAGATTTGAAGAGAAAAGAGACCCACAATTGAAAATGATATTGAAGAGTGTGTCAGCTTGCAAGAAAGGCCAACTAAGAAGGAAAAAACACGTCAATTTGCTTCAATGCCGATTGATACATTTATTAAACTTAACAATGAACCTGATGGTGAAGAGCAATTGGATGAGAATGAAAGAGATATTATAGAGGAGCAGGACAAGGATTATATTAATCCAACTGAGGCTGAGAACATAGACAATACTTTGAAAGGTAAACTTTTTGCAGGTTCTCAATTTTTTTCCTGTTTACATTTTCTTAGTTTAATTAGTTTGTGCAGTTTTTGTTAAATTAGTCAGTTTAGTTATGCATGCTTAGTGGATTACAGGTGGTTAGGAAGTTATATCTGATTTGTAGTGGATTTAGGTTGAACTTTTTGGTTGCTGCTGATGCCTGGAATAAACGGTTTCAAATTGTATAGTGCTGTTTTATCCTTGTTAATGGCTGATTTCATGCCTTGTTTTGATTGAGCAATGATGACGATGGCTTTATTATGCTAATTTTTATATTGCTGCTGATTTCCATTTTCGCTTGCTGCCGTTTAATTCATATAAATTGATCCTGATTAGTGTTGATTTAATTTTAGTGAGTTCATATGGGTTGATTTTGCTGATTGTTTAAATTTAGAAACGTCCTATTTACTGCCAGAGTGCTGTCGAAATTTCTAAAAATTTGTGTGTTAATTGAATTCCAATTTGTGAATTGAATTTGGTAATTTGTTACTTTAGTTTTGTTTCGTGGCCAAATTCAACTCAAAAGGTTACTTTAATTTGTTCTTTTTTTTTTCAATTAAATATCTTATAAATTAAATCAATAAGAGGGATGGTATATAATTAGTATCTTTGTATAGAGACAACAGTGAAGAAAACACCTCCTTCTTTCCCTTTCTCCTATTTTCTTCTTCTTCCATTTTTGCCCTCCCCTGTCTTCGCAACCAGAACAAAAACACCATTGTTCCCCATTTCTGCGCTCATCTTCCAGCGTGCGCCACCAGTAGCCACCTCTGGGTCAACACTGCTCTGCCTCCATTCTCCCTCCCCTTGCCATTTTCTGTTTCTGCTTCTTCTGCAGGTTCTCAATTTTTTTCCTGTTTACATTTTCTTAGTTTAATTAGTTTGTTCATTTTTTGTTAAATTAGTCAGTTTAGTGATGCATGCTTAGTGGATTATAGGTGGTTAGGAAGTTATATCCGATTTGTAGTGGATTTAGGTTGAACTTTTTGGTTGCTGTTGATGCCTGGAATGAACGGTTTCAAATTGTAGAGTGCTATTTTATCCTTGTTAATGGCTTATTTCATGCTTTGTTTTGATTGAGCAATGATGATGATGGCCTTATTATGCTAATTTTTATATTGTTGCTGATTGCCATTTTCGCTTGCTGCCGTTTGATTTTAGTACTAATTAGTGCTAATTTGATTTTAGTGAGTTCATATGGGTTATTTTGCTGTTTGTTTAAATTCAGAAATGTCCTATTTACTGCCAGAATGCTGGCAAAATTTCTAAAAATTTGTGTTAATTGAATTCCAATTTGTGAATTGAATTTGGTAATTTGTTACTTTAGTTTTGTTTCGTGACCAAATTCAACTCAAAAGGTTACTTTAATTTGTTCTTTTTTTCAATTAAATATCTTATAAATTAAATCAATAAGAGGGATGGTATATAATTAGTATCTTTGTATAGAGACAACAGTGAAGAAAATACGAGGACCTACACAATGCTTGAAGATTCATGCAAGACAGTTGGAAGATAGAGAAGAAATTACGCTAGATATTGAAGGAGAGGCAATTGGTCCTACTGATGAAGCTGTAAACAACTTAAGCAAATTTTTGGGCACATTGGCAAGGAATTCAGATTTTTATCCATTAATTTACACAAATTGAAAGGGGATTAAAGATAAAAAAGCCATTTGGGAATATGTTCAAGTGAGAACTTTAGTATTGTTTCTTTTAGAAAGTATCTGGAAATGTACACATGTATTTTATTCTTACTAGCAAATAATATGTGTTTTATAGGCTAAATTCATTATTCCAACTAAAGAAAAGAGGATGGTCCTTCCTCGTATCAATGACAAATGGAGAAGGTATAAGACTACAATAAAGCAAACTATTTTTTTGCCATACAAATGTGTTAATGAGATGCTGAAAAATCGTCCTAAGAGCATACCTGAGAGTCATTTTCGCAAGTTAATTGCTTATTGGAGAACTGAGAAAGTTAAGGTAAGACAAGTGAAACTTAGTGTAATTGTTCATGCAATTATATCATATACACATGAGTGAAGTATGATGGTTTGTTGATAATACTTATCTCTTGTTATGTAGAAAATGTTTGCACAGAATAAGAAAAATAGGGCACAATAGAAATTTAGGCATTGAAAGAGACCAATAAATTTTGCAAGAATACGTGCAAGATTGGTACAATTTTTAATTCTTTGTAAATTTGTATGTGTATGTGTGGTGTGCCTTTTAACTCTATATAAATGCTATTTGAATTGGACTTATAGGCTGCTTTTAAGGAAAATAATGAACCACCTACTCAAGCAGAAATGTTTGTTGAGACTCGCCAAAGCACAAAGGGAAAATCATTGGATGAAGACACTCTGGATGTTATTGTAAGTATTAGGAGTTAATTTGGTTTAAGTAGGTTATGTATTTCTTGTGTCTTGGCAATTTGTCCATCACTTGTGGTTACTTTTATGCTTGCGTTGAGTTAAAGAATCTTGACATTATTCTTAATCTCTATTATTTTAGTCCAATTGTGTATTTACTCTTATTTTATTACTATTATTTTTCTTCACATTAATATAGGCACATTTGCAAGATGAGAATAAAAAGTCTAAAAAATCAGTAATTAGAGCTTTCCAATCCATATTTGGGAAAGAGAAGGCAAGGAGAGTGTGATGTCACGGAAGAGTTATCACACCAAATTTGTTGAAGAAAAATGAAGAAATTGCCACCCTTAAGCAGCAATATGCAACTGAGAAAGCAACATTAGAGAATAAGGTTGATGTGATGCAAAAAGAAGTAGATGAACTAAAATCGCTTGTTAAGATGATGTTGCAACAAAAAAGCTCAGGAGTGGACCTTCACATGTTAGCTGCTCAATTAGGAAGCACTTTAGGCAATCCAAACAATGATGCGCATGAAGAGGTATTATTTGTTGTTAAAGTTTCTATATGTTATCATATCTTAAATAATGGTTGATTATGATGATGTTGATTCAATTGTTTTGTGTATCTAAATAGAAGAATGTTATGATATATATGTTTGTCCTCTCTCTCTCAAATATTTTTATTTAACATTATTAGTATTAAAGATGTGTAGTTTTATATTTGATTTTTTTTGTTTACAGGAAAACTATGTTGAAGGGGAAATCGAACTTGATTAAGGTCAAATTTTTAAAAGCAAATGTTACAAAGTAAAAGTCATGAACTTATGGACATGATGACTATTTGCTACTTAGCTATTTCAACTCTCTTTTGTTATTATATTTTTTTCAAACTTAGACGATATTGTGGATCTTACAACAATTTTTATAAGTTAAATTTAATGGGAAATGTTCAATTATTTTTCTTTAGTGACATGATTCAGATAGTTTAGATTATTTATTGACACTAAATAATTAAAAAAAACTGATATTAATTTCATTCATGAGAAAACTATTGTAAATAAAAAAATTATATATTACAAAAAAATCATTGTCAATAGTTACAAAAGACAATGGTGTTAAAACAATTGCCAAAACACGACTCCAATGGTAACACTTTAAAACCGTTGTCTTAGATGACTATAAAATGGCAATGGTATTAAAACCGTTGCCGAAAAAAGACATCAACGGTAACGTTTTAAAACCGTTGTCTTAGATGACTATAAACTAGCAATGGTTTTAAAACTGTTGCCGAAACCTGGCACCAACGGTAACAGTTTAAAACCGTTGGCTATGTGAATAATAAAACCACAACAGTTTAAAACCGTTGCCTATTCAGTTACAGTATTAAACCGTTGTCATATTAATAGGAACAGTTCTAAACCGTTGCTTATTGAGCAACAGATCAAAACCGTTGTTTAAAATTTTCCGTCAAAACCGTTGTCTATGCCACTAACTGTGGCAAGGGTTTTTCTGTTACCGTTGCCTTAGGTAAAATACCGTTGCCTTTGAGCATTGGTAACGACCGTATATACCACAGTTCAAAAATTGTTGCCAAAGCGTTGCCTAAAGTTTTGGGAACGGTTTTTTAATCTACGGCAACGGTTTTTGACCATTGCGAAAAGCCTTATTTGTTGTAGTGGGTAAAACTATTGCATTACATTTTAATGCGAGAATTATGAGTATTATCACTCCAAAATCTGCACTATGGGTCATTGATTCCGGTGCAATAGATCATGTGACTTTTGACTTAAAAGATTTTGCAAGTTTTCAAAATATTGCTCCAATCAATGTGATATTGCCAAATGGAACCAAAACTGTTAGCACCATCATGGGCACAATCACATTCTCTAAAAAAATTTTCTCAAAAATGTTTTATACATTCCTTCTTTTGATTTTAAACTGATCTCTGTGTCAAAGTTAACCTCAAACTTACATTGTCAACTATTAATCAATGATAAGTGTGTTGAGATACAAGATCGATCCACATCAAAGATGATTGGCATCGCTGAGTGTATAGAAGGGTTATATACAATGAGTAGAGAACCAGAATTCTCTCACTTTTCCCCTCTTCCAATAAAGCAAGCTTCATTGGCGGCAACTACGACTACTACTCATCCCACCACACCTTCACACAGTGAGCACAACAACATTTGGCATCTTAGATTAGGACACATACCCATGCATAAATTGATTTTTCTGAAGAAGTATTATCCTTTTATAGATTGTATTGCTTCAAAACTTCCTTGTGATTCATGTCATTTTGCAAAACAAAAGAAATTATCTTTTAATCTTAGTACAACTGAAATAAAAGACTGTTTTCACTTAGTTCATATGGATATTTGGAGTCCTATTTCTGTCCCTTCCAATGAAGGACATAGGTATTTTTTGACTGTGGTGGATGGCAAGAGCAGATTTACAAGGATTTTTTTTATGAAAACCAAATCTGAAGCATCACAATTGGTTATTAATTTTGTGAATTTTGTCAGAGTACAATTTTAAAAGCAAGTTAAGTGTATAAGGACTGACAATGGGCCAGAGTTCACTCTAAAATCCTTTTTTGCATCAACTAGAATTTTACACCAAACTTCTTGTGTAAAAATACCAGAGCAAAACGGGATTGAAGAGAGAAAACACCAGCATATTTTAGGTGTTGCTAGAGCACTGCTATTTCAATCAGGAATTTCACATTGTTTTTGGCAATACGCAGTTGTTCACGCCATTCACCTAATTAATAGGCTGCCCAGCACTAACTTGGATAATGCTAGTCCTTACAAGCTTTTGTATGGTAAATTACCTGACCTTTCATATTTAAGAGTATTTGGTTCTCTTGCATATGCCTCCACATTAACAAATTCAAGAACAAAATTAGACCCAAGAGCCAGAAAAACAGCTTTTCTTGGTTTTAAATTAGGAACAAAGGGTTTTTGACTTATTGATTTAAAATCAAAGGAAATTTTCATATCTAGAAATGTAACTTTTTATGAAACTTATTTTCCATTTTTACATTCTACTAGCATTGACATTTCTGTGGTACCCACTCGTACTCCACAATGCATTGATTTTTTTCAATATGATACACCCTCCACACATCATTTGCAATCACCCACACATACCACACTCACAGATTCAAATGGACATTCCTCAAGCTCAATGCAGTCACCAATTTCCTCACACACCATTTCACCCATTACCACACCACACACTAACAATGCACCTGCATCACAACACTCTGACATCACACATGACTGCATTATTAGAAAATCTGAAAGAGTCAAAAAACCGTCTGCTTATTTGAAGGACTATCATTGTATGACAACCCATACAGCTCACTCTAGCAACTTTGCCAACAATAACTCTTTATATCCTATCTCATAACACTTGTCATATGATAGACTAACCCCAAAATATAAGTCACTTTCTCTAGCCATCACCTCAAATCAAGAACCTAGCACTTATGAGGAAGCGGCTGCACATGAATGTTGGAGAAAGACAATACAAGATGAATTGACAGCTTGTCAGCTCTAGATCAGAACAGAACTTGGTATCTCACTGAACTCCCAAAAGACAAGAAGGCTGTGGGTTGCAAATGGGTTTTTCGGGTAAAATTCAATTCTGATGGCACCATAGAGAGGCACAAAGCGAGGCTAGTTGCAAAAGGATTCACTCAAGTGCAAGGAGTAGATTATGGTGATACTTTTAGTCCAGTTGTCAAAATGACTACCCTATGAGTAATGTTAGCATTAACAGTGGCAAAGAAATGGCATTTAATACAGCTGGACATCAACACTACCTTCTTTCATGGAGATTTGGACAAGGAAGTTTATATGAAGATACCACCCGGTTTGGCTGTGTCACAACCAGGTTTGGTTTGTAAATTGCAAAAGTCTCTATATGGGCTTAAGCAAGCAAGCAGGCAATGGAACATTAAGCTCATTCAGACTCTTGTGGATGCTGGTTATAAGCAGTTTTTTATGATCATTCACTCTTCATCAAGAAACAATCTGAAAGCTTTACTGTCATTCTAGTATATGTTGATGACTTGGTTTTAACCGGGAATGACATTGACGAAA
Organism: Arachis hypogaea; assembly: GCF_003086295.3. Taxonomy (NCBI): domain Eukaryota; kingdom Viridiplantae; phylum Streptophyta; class Magnoliopsida; order Fabales; family Fabaceae; genus Arachis; species Arachis hypogaea. The sequence continues at coordinate 92,777,092 of NC_092041.1, read as the reverse complement.
TCAATTCCATCAAGCAAAATTTGGATGACAAATTCAAGATAAAGGATCTTGGTGATCTCAAATACTTCTTGGGAATGAAAGTAGCACGCTCTAACTCTGGAATTCACATTTATCAGAGGAAGTACACCATGGACCTTCTCAGGAATTTCGGTTATCTAGATTGCAAGCCTCTCTCTACCCCCATTTGATTATAGTCAGAAACTCTCAAAGGAATCAGGTACTATTTTAACAGACAACACTGTTTACAGACAGCTCATTGGCCGACTCCTTTACCTCACAAACACTAGACACGATATCTCTTATGCTGTGGGACGTTTGAGCCAAATTTTGGACTGTGCAACCACTTCTCACCAATAGGCTGCTTTTCGTGTACTCCGATATTTGAAAGGCCGACCTACAACTGGTATCTTCTTCTCCTCTACTTCTAATATGCATCTCAATGGATTTGCCAATGCTGACTGGACTACCTGTGCCGATACTCGTCGCTTCATTTCCGGTTATTGTTTTATGATTGGGAACTCTCTCATTAGCTGGAAGAGTAAGAAGCAAACACAGTTGCCAAGTCCTCTGCAGAAGCTGAATATAGGTCTCTTACTGTTGCCACTTGTGAAGCTAGTTGGTTATCTTTCTTAATGGATTTCATTAGTTTGCCGCTTCAAAAGTTTATCGCTCTATTATATGATAATCAGTCAGCCATTCACATTGTCAATAATCCCATCTTTCATGAAAGAACCAAACACGTTGAAGTGGACTGCCACATTGTTCGTAAAAAGCATTTGTCTGGTCTCATTCATCTTATGCCAGTTCGTTCCAAAGATTAACTTGCTAATGTCCTTTTCTTGCTAATATTTCCAAGCTAGGATTGTTAGATTTACACAATTCTAGCTTGCGAGAGGGTGTTATTTAGATTATTTCTTTATCAATAATAAGCTTACCATTGTAATTATTTTTTAGTGAGAGTACATAAAGAGTACATAGTATATAAGGTGTAATAACTCAACAAATATTTTCTAAGGGAGTTTTTCATAAGAACTTATTTTTTCTCCCTCTCTTAATCCATTTTGGTTCATCAAACCATCAACATCATAACTTGAACAGCATGAGATTTTCTTCAGACTCTTTCGGCTTATATCGTGAGATTGCTTTTAAAGCTCGAACGTGGATTGTGTTCCAAACTACTATGATTCCAGAAGTGCACTCATCGTTTAACTTGAAGCCTGAACCTGGGGAAATTAAAGTTAATTGTGATGGTAGTAACAGTCTGTTGAATGCGGATTCTGGTTTTGGGTGGTGTTTGCAAAATGATGCTGGCATTTGCGTGACGGGAGGCACGGGCAGAATTCAGGGCAAGAGTGTCATCAAATCAGAACTTTGGAGTTTATGGAGACGGTTAGTAAGGGCTGCTGAAACTTGTTGTAATTTGTAAACTAGTGGTTTGTGAAACTGATTGTACAGAAGCTTATAAGTTTGTGAATGAGCTTGAAGATGAGGTTAGAGTGGGAAGTAAGTTTTGAGCTCATCTCTAGAGATGCTAATGGAGTTGCTGATTGGCTTGCAAAGATAGGGGACCTGTATCGATGATTCGATGAGGAAGAAGTGGTTTGGTTCCAAACATTTGATGCATTACTATTGTTGATGATGCAGGATCTTGGATAGGCATTTCTTCGTTTTGACTAAGTGTATCTTTGGATGTAAAATCCTTTTTTTAATAATAAATGGAATAAATGGTTAAATTAGTTTTAAAAATATTACTCATTTTTTAAATTAAATATTTTTTTTAATCAAACTTGTAAGATGTAAGTTAGTCATTTTAATTTTTCCATTACTTTTGTTGCTAACGAATGTCAACATTTGTTGATATGACACGTTAAGTTACACCACAACACACCCCTAATAGTTATAATTGGCGGTTAACATGATAAGTTTATGAAAGTAAATCAAATCAACTCTAAATCTCGGGATTCTAATACTTCAAGTTCTTTCCTCAATTAAGTTTTGATTTGCTTTAATTTCATAAACTTATTATACTAATAGTCAACTAAGATTTAATCCTCCTATGTGTATATTGTAATATCACTTAATATGCCATATTAATAAATTTTGGCACCGTCAACAAAAATTTTTTTAGAAGAATTAATGCGATTAATTTAAAATCTTTGAAAGATGAATTTAATTAAAAAAATCTTTTGGAGACAAATTTAAAAAATAAGTAATCTTTTAAAGACGAATTTGACCATTTACCAAAAAAACAAAATATTTTATTAAATTTTAGCGTGTTTGATTTTTTTTTTAAGTAAAAACAGATATTTCCTAACCCAATTATCATTATCCATCGCCATCGTTATCCTCAATTTTAACTGTACGCTTTCCATCTAACAAATATCGGTTGACCGTTGACTTACCGGTTTCCTCTTTGCTCTTTAAAGTGCGGGTTATGCTACACATTCAAGTATTTTCATTCAAGTTTTATCCAAATAAGTCTAACACCAACAAAAATTACTCTCATTAAAAGAGCGTCATTACGCGCGCTTATCTTCTTCTCCTCCCCCGCGTTTCTTCTTCTTCTCCCCTGTGCTTTTTCTTCTTCTTCTCCTTCTTCTTCTTTCAAATGCACGCATACCTCATCTTCTTCTTCTTTCAAATTCATGTATACCTCCTCCTCCTCCTTGTTCTTCTTCGCGCACGCAGATTGTCCTTCTTCTTCCTCTTTCGTTATCGTCATCACCAACAACATCAACATTTTATTAATGGATTATTTTTTCAATCGAATTGAATGGAATGCAATTACTAAATTGAATTGAATTGAATGGATGCAATTGTTTTGAATATGAATTTAATTGAATTGATAATTTCTAAATTGTAAACAAATGTGTTTCGAATTTGATTTTATATAATGGATTATATTTCATTTATTCAATACTATACAAATGTTTCACCATGAGGACGTGTTTGGTTCATTATGTAGAAAGCTGTTCGAATTTGAATTTATATAATGAATAATGTTCCGTTCATTTAGTACTATATAATTGTTTCACCATAATAACATGTTCGGTTTATTTCTATTTTGCATAATTCAAAATTCTACCTCCTCACCTTCTACTGCTTCTTCACTAGGGAGAGGAGGAAAAGACAAAAAAAATACAGCAGCAATAACAAAAGAACGACGATAAAGAGAAAACATGTGTAGAAAAAGAAACGCGAAAAAAGAGGAGAATGAGAAGGAGGAACGCGAAGAAGAAGACGACGTTCCGTGTGTAAACGAGCGCGAGAAGAAGAAGAAGAAGAAGCGTAAGGAAGCACATGACCTAAAATTGCTTGGATGAACTTGAATGCCAAAATTGTGACCTAAAATTGCTTGGATGAACTTGGATTCCAAAATTGTTTGGATGCGGAGAATATCTCTTAAAGTACCACTCCTATCCACGTTAAAATTAGATTAAAACTGCATCATTAAAGTGATTTCTTTATGAAAGTACATACCTTTTTTTTTCTTTTTCTGGTCTTGCAAACATACTTTATCTTATATATATGCCGAACAAAACTTAATTCTTTAAAAAAAACAAAAAAAAGGTGGGGAAACGCTATATATTTCAAAATTGAAACCAATTGTAGCCAAAAAATGAAAGAAAATGGAAGTAATGTCTGATTAACTGTACCAAATCTTGCAGGATTAAATTCAACCAAATATGTAACGAATTAAAAGCTACTGAAAGATTATAGCAAGGCAAACATACAAGATAATCTATTATTTAACCATAGCTCACATGACCATAACATATAAGACGTAATTTTTATTCAAATATTCCAACAAAGTAATACAAATAAACTACAAATCTGCCCTAGTTCTGCCTTGGTTTAATTCAATTCCCAAGGACGATCAATATTTTCAACAGCCAAGCCAAAAAAGCATTTCAAATTTCAAAATTTAATTCAGATTACTTAGTGTTGCCACGGGAACTGTCTACTTCATGCACACTTCCACTATCACCTGCATTAGCTTTCTCAAGCACAAGTTCTTGCTCCAATGATTCCATCATCTCCTTTAAGGATTTCTCGTCTCCTCCTATAAGTTTCGTCAAAATCTCGGCTTCCTGCGGGTTGATTTCCGATTGGTCTATTTGTTGCATGTTTGCAATTTTTTCTGTTTTGGCTTGTTTCAGTGCAGCATGTTGTTGCAGTGCTTCTATCATCATATTTGAGCTTCTCTCTTCACCTTCTAGTTGCATTTTCATTACAGCCTCCGCTTCCTTGTCAAGAGGCTTGAAATATTCTTCAATGGTTGCCTCCTGCATGGAAGCAGCATCTTGTCATGCAACAATTTAAGTTATGCAAAATGAAACAATTACAGAACTTATTATGAATTAGAAAACAAATATCATTGAAAAGATACTGTTCACAGCAGGTGGTTATTTTAAATGACAGAAGATGATGCATCCAATTACAGTATTTTTCACAAGCAACATGGAGTGGCAGGTCCACACACCAAAGCATGCTAGTAGAACTTCTTAAGGGAGAGGGAAAAAACATGATTAGAAGCACTACCTTCAAAGTCTAACCGAAGGAAAGAAATGGAAGATTCAAAAAAGATTCCAAAGAAATACATGCATCTAAAATTTTATATTTTTCATGACAATACAACTTACTGCTTGTTCTAGCTGCTTGTTCAAAGCTTGCATGTCTTGAATCATGCGACGAACCTCAGATAAAATAATCTGCTCAGGTACTTTATTTATGGCTGCCTTCCTTGCTTGTGCCTTTACAAGAGAGAAATAATACACATCACAATGAGAGTAAAATAGATGTTAAAAACTAGGAAGATTTTGAGGGCAAACAATGCTGGTTCAAAAGAAATGTTGATATCTGCTTTCAAATTATTGTGGTCGTGGACACATTTATTGGACACATTTATTTAAGCACGGATACATCTCCTAACTTGTGTAAGGCACAACAGTGACACTGACAAGGCAGTGACACAGCAGATATGCGACTGACATGGCATTAACACTATGCAACCACTATCAGAACCAGAGGCCGCGGCAGTGCCAACAAGAGCGCAAGCAGCAGAAGCGTGATTGGAGACAATGATACAGAAACAGATGTGCAAGAACTAGACTCTCCCTCTTCGAACTGGTTTATAGTTTTCTTCCCTCTTCTCTATGTTGAAGTTTAGAGTGTAATTGCATATGTTGTGCATTGTGGAATTGAAATTTGTAAAACTGAAATTTATTCAGTTATGAATATATTTATTTTTTATTAACGTATTTTACTGTTTTTACTGATATTGTGTACCATTAATGCCACCCTCATCAATCACAATACACTTTATAACTATAACTTGCTGGATGAATCCTCACTATTTTAATTGGGTTCTTTTCCAGTACAAGCACTTACTGTGCTTTTTCAAATATACAGGTTGTGCTGTTTGCAAATGCTAAACTTGGAAGAGCTTAAGACATATCATTTTGGAATAATGCAATTATTTTTTTAATTAGCATAGCATTTTCATATTTATAATATTAACATATCATTTCATTATTATAATATATACTACATTTTATTACATGACGTGTCCTAACCATGTCCCGTCCTATAATTTTAATTGCTGTGTCTGCATAGTGCCATGTGTTGATATCTGCTTCCTAACTAGAGCTAAATTCATATCAACTCATTAGGAATCTCCAGAGCTTAGCAACTAACACAAAGTACAATAAAGTAATAACTATTTTGTTCTCCCTCTTTTATAGAAGCATGATATCAGCGACAAGAAAACGTGAGCATTCTTAGAAACTTAGTATTTACGATCTATTCCAACTATAGATAAAAAAGGTAATGTTCTAAGTTCTATCAACTACATTTTAAACTGCATGATCATTACGACAGCTCCATTATAGTAGAATAAGAAGTGCCTTTGATTTGAAGTGACAGTTAACTCTAACTAATCACCCTATTTGACATTTACTGCACAGGCCTTACAAATGAAATCTTGGGTCAAGCTCACAACATACTCTAGCAAAGAGTATAATAAATCAGAAAAGAGAATATATCAGACCTGTTGGAGATGATTCTCAAGCCGGTGCCTAAAGTTTCGGATTTTTCGTTCTTCATAGCCGGACATCACCCGGACATAAAATAGCATCCTCCTCCCAAACTCTAACAACTTGCTCATACTGGCAAATCATCAACCAGTATTTGTTTGGGAATTTCCTGCAAAAGTTAATCTACCTCAGAGTCGCAGAACTAAAGCTCATTAATGTTAATTCATCTGAAAACTCTTGCAAAAATTAATTCATACTGTTTCATGTGGCAGCCATATGGAATCAAAATTTGGTTAAATGATCACCAAACAACGAGACATGAACCTCACACAAGAAGAAAGCCTTATTTTCCCCTAAATCTGTCTTTCAGAAACAGAAAATAAACATTATAAAACCAAATTTAAGTTCACAAGTAAAATGGAAATGGAACAAATGCTGCTTTAACACTAGTGAGGTTTTGACACAATGAAAAATGAAGTTAAATTCATCACTCCATGGGAAATATCAGGAGCTTAGTAACTAGCAAAAAATACAATGTAGTAATAGCTGGCATGTTCTCCATATTTCATAGGAGTATGATATCAGGTCAAAGAAAAACTTAACTTTACTTCATAAACCAAAATACTTCATAAACTAATCTTTTCCACTGGATATTGATAAACCTCAAACTAGAAACATATATTTTTTGGTGAGGGAAAGGGATCAAAGAGCCCAAACTAGAACAGCCAGAGCAAAATAAAAGAATTGGCTATTCACCAAGCTCAAGAATCTAGCAGCTATCAATAGACCAATCGCTACAGTATCCACATGCACTAAAAAGAGACATAAATAAAACCTGAAAGTTCATTTCGGCATTTTATCAAACACAAAACTGACAGCCCATAAATCAATTTAGAACAAATAAAATTTTGTGTATAACTAAGCCGGAAAGAAATTAAAAGAAATCATCTATTTCGTGTTATTCAATCTGGGATTAAGATCCATAGCATGCCAAGCCACAACGTAATTCGAAATTTCCAAATGCCCATAAAGAATATTAGATGCATTTCTCGATTTCATATGCAAAAAATATAATAATAAAAAGAAAAAGAAACAACAACATTAGATTAGATCATCCAGAAATTAGAAGAAAGTTTACCGAGAACTCAAGCAGAGCAACACAAATTTTTTGGGGAAATTCTGCAGAGTACTGTAGAGTGGAGCGAGGTGCGAAGTATCGCAGCTGGAAGAGAATACAAAATTATTCCTTGGTGCCTTTCTTCTTCTCCTTCTCTTTCTCTCAGTTTTTTTTTTCTTTTCTGTTGTTTGTTTTTTCTTTTTTTTTTTTAGGGAAATGTTTAAGATGGTCAAGTTAAAATCTTGAACATTGATGAGCCAACTTGCGGTCAGTAACACTGTTTTTTTCTTTAGGACTTAGTTGTTAAAATCAAATGGGTGATCAAAATGATTGAATTATTAGATTATTGAATAGCTAGTTTAATGAGTGGGTTATTAGTTAAATCGATTAATCTGGTCTTATATAAATAAAAATAAAAAATAATAAAAAATTTAAAATTAAAATTTAAAATACATATTTTTATTATTTTAAAAATATCTAATTATTGTAAAATAATATAGAATAGAAATAATAAGTATTTCGATACACATGGGAGAATTAACAGTCAAAAAGGTCCTACTCGACCCTAGGAGCAGTGTCGACGTGCTGTTCTACTCCACCTTAAAAAAGATGCAACTCAGCGACAAGGCCCTGCAGCACTCATCCGGAGAATTGGTAGGATTCTCCGGAGAAAGGGTACCCGTATCAGGTTATATATGGTTGAGAACAACACCAGGAGAGTCCCGATCTCAAAAACCCTAAATATCCAATTTTTAGTGGTTGATTTCACTAGTCCTTATAATATTATTTTGGGACGCCCATCTCTTAACTCTTTTCGAGCTATTTTTCTACAATTCACCTTTGTGTAAAGTTTTTTGTGCAGGACAACATAGTGGCCACAGTGCATGCCGACCACAAGGAAGCTCGGCAATGAAGCTCGGCAATGCTGCAATGCAGGCTTAAAAACTATTCCAAAGGAAATCATCCCAAGAGTTTACGCTGTCTACAATATAGAGAGCATTCCAACTCTGGCCGAGCTGGACCCTCGGGACAATAACAGTTGACTCGCCCCACGGGTGACCTAGAAAATATACAATTAGGGGCAGCTAACCAATTTACTAACATTGGTTCTGTTTTTTCTGTAGAAACAAAATAACAACTCAATGAACTATTGAAATCCAATTCTGACCTTTTGCATGGACATCTGCCGACATGCCAGGAATTGATCCAAACTTTATATACCATAAGCTAGTAGTCAATCCTAATGTCCGACCTATGCGATAGAAAAAAAGGAACTTGGTGACGGAGAAAAAATGTCAGTAAAGATTTTCACAAAAATAAGCACGTTGTAAGTATAGTTCTAAACCGACAGTTAAACCTCAATCAAATTTAAATTGTTTGTCACTTAAGCAAACCCAATAAAATTAACCGAAGTATTTAAACCTCGGGTCGTCTCTCAAGGAATTGTAGGAAATTGTAGTTTATTATTGGTTATGAGATTGTATCTTTTTGGGTTTGATTTTAATAAACAATGAATGTAAATAACAAAAAAATAAATTAGTAACTAAGAAAGCTCTTAGCAAGGATTGATAATTAGAAGTTCTATCCTCATTATTATTGTCAATTGTGATGGTAAATGTGAGTTTCCTTCACGTAGTTAACCTCTAACCAATGGAGGAAGGTCAAGTGCATACAATTAACTTGAGTTCACAAGTCCTAGTCAACTCAAAGTGAGAGACTAGCTTTGATAAAGTTCAAGCTAACTGACAATCTTCAATTACCAATCAACAAATGAGTTTTGATAACTCAAGAGTCTCTAATTGATTAATCCAAGTTAAGAATATAACAATTTAATTTAAAACCCAACCAAGCATTTTATCAAACACTTGGAAAGCATAAAATAAAAGCATAGAAAACTAACAACGAATATAAATCTAGACAACCAATTGCAAGCATCAATGACTAACAATTAAAGAGAGCAACAATAAACATAGAAAACACAAATTGCATTAGAAGAAATCAAATGTAACAATAGCTCATAAACATGAAAATGGCGAAAAGGAGAAATAACAAGGGAGGAAGATGAACTAAAGTGCTTGAACAAATAAAAGTAAGAGAAAACTAAATTAAAGTAAAATTGAAACTGAACCTAAGGAGAAATTGAAAGAGAAACCCTAAAACCTAGAGAGAGGAGAGAGTCTCTCTCTCTAGAAAACTTCATCTAAACCTAAAATTATGTGAATGAAGTGTGAATGAATGATTCCCCCACTCTACAGCCTCTAATCTGTCTTTTCAAGCTTGAAACTGGGCCAAAACCAGCCCAGAAATTGCCCCCAACATTTTTTTATATCTGCAGCACGTGACGCCTTGTCACGCGTATGCGTCGCCCACGCGTACACGTCGCTTGTCTGCTACACCAGTCACGCGTATGGGTCACACCATGCGTGCGCGTCACCTAACTGCGAGGTAACTATAGCAAATTACATATCATTTCGAAGCCCCGAATGTTAGCTTTTCAACGCAACTGGACCTGCCTCATTTAGACCTCTGTAGCTCAAGTTATGATAGATTTACTACAAAGAGGTGAGGATTGATAACTTAGCAATTCCTTCAATTTCTTGTATTCCTTCCACTTTTGCATGCTTCCTTTCCATCCTCTAAGTCATTCCTGCCCTATAAACCCTAAAATCACTTAACAAACATATCATGGCATCGAATGGTAATAAGAGAGGATTAAAATTAGCAAATTTAAGGCCAAAGAAGCATGTTTTCAATCATAGCACAAAATTAGGAAGAAAAATGTAAAACATGTGAATTCTATGAATAAGTGTGAGAATAAGGGATAAAATCCTCTCAATTCAGTACAAAATAAATCGTAAAATAGCAGTTTATCACTTGGGTACAGAAAGAAGAAACGCAGCAATAGCAGAAACACAAAAATTGCTTGATACAGGCTTCATCCGAGAACTTAGATTTTCATCTTAGTTAGCAAATGTGGTAATGGTTAAGAAGAGAATGGAAAAATGGCGTATATATGTAGATTTTTTCGAACTTGAGCAAAGCATGCCCGAAAGATTCCTACCCACTTCTAAACAGTGATAGATTAGTATGATACTTCAGGATTTTAAGTATTTAGTTTCATGGATGCTTATTCCTGTTACATCAAATACTAATGCACCCCGCCGATGAGGAGAAAACAACATTTATAACAGATCTAGGAAATTTCTGTTATAAGGTCATGTCTTTTGGGCTAAAAAATGCAGGGGTCACTTATCAGCGATTGATGGACAAGGTTTTCAAGGATCAGATTGGCCGAAACATTGAAATATATGTTGATGACATGGTGGTCATATGAAGCTCAGAAGAACAACATAAGACTGACCTTAACAAGGTATTCCAACAACTTCGACAATATAACATGAGGTTAAACCCGGAAAAGTGTGCATTTGGAGTGCATGGAGGCAAGTTTCTCGGATTTTTGTTGACACACAGGGGAATAGAAGCCAACCCTGACAAATGTCAGGCTGTGATTCACATGCAATCACCTCGGTCAATCAAGGAGGTACAACAACACACAGGTCGCCTGGCAGCCCTGTCACGATTCCTACCCGCGGTAGCTACCATTTCATATCGTTTCTTCAACACCCTCAGGAAAGCCGAGAAGTTTGTTTGGACGGACGAATGCGAAAAAGCTTTCGCCAAATTCAAAAATCTTCTTGGCTCACCACCTATACTATAGAAACCACAGAAAGGTAAGCCTCTTTACTTATATCTTTCAATTTCCCCTAATACAGTCAGTTTTGTGCTTGTAATAGAAACAGGGAAAGAACAACATCTAGTATATTTCGTGAGCAAGGTACTGCAGAACACCGAAATGAGGTACCCAACAATAGACAAGTTGGCATTCATCGTAATCATAACAAATCGGCGTCTACAGCACTATTTCTAAACACACCAGATAATAGTTTGGACTGGTCAATCGTTACGTCAAATATTAGCAAAACCAAATCTAGCAGGATGACTCACAAAATGGTCAATAGAACTTTTGGAATTTGATATCTTTCATCAATCACGAGGATCCCTCAAAGCACAAGCATTGGACGATTTTATTTCAGAATTCACCACCGCAGAAAGTACAATCACCGAATGGGAGCTGTATGTAGATGGTGCATCAAACAAAAGTGGATGCGGAGCCGGAATCTTACTAAAAGATAACGTCGGTGTGCATGCTGAGCAGTGAATAAAATTTCTCTTTCAAACGACCAATAATTAGGCCGAATACGAAGCACTACTAGTCAGCTAAGACTAACAAGAAAAGTCGAAATTGAAAACCTAAAGGTATACTGCGACTCTCTCCTTGTGGTGCAACAGGTAACTGGACATTTTCAGGTACGAGATCAGCTCTTAGAAAAATATTTAAATTCAATAAAAGATATGATACAACATTTCCAAAATTTTGAAATATCACATATACCTAGAGAGCAAAACTGTAGGGATAATATTTTATCTAAATGAGCTACTTCCAGAATAACCGACTCAACAGATTTACACATTTTACACTAACAAAACCAAGCTTAGATGCCAAGTTTGTTTTAAGTGTGTCATAGGAAGAAGATTGGCGAAGTCCATATATTCGGTATTCAAGAACTAGAGATACCAGACAATGAGCAGCCGAGGTCATTCAGACACAAAGCAAGCCATTACACTATCATGGAAGACGACTTGTATAAACGGTTTGACCGTTACTGAAATGCCTTGGCCATCAGAAGCAGAAGCTGCCATAGCCGAGGTTCATGACGGCATTTGTGGCTACCACACTGGATGTTGGAGCTTGGCCACAAAATTTTACGAGAGGGATACTATTGGGTGACCTTGTGTAAAGATTATATGAACAAGGTGTATAAGTGCGACGCATGCAAAAAATGTGCACCACTTATTCATAGTCCGGCCAAATTGCTGTACACTTCAGATATTAGTTGGCCTTTTTACAAATGGGGGATGGACATTCTCGGACTATTTCCAGTATCGCCAAAACAGGTAAAATTTCTATTAGTAGCAATTGATTACTTTACTAAGTAGATAGAAGCACAGCCACTTGCAAAGATAACATCGAGGTTATAGAGGCAGAGTTCCAAAGAAGATTCACTGTGAACGGTCAACGATTGAAGCATTATCTTTGTGGCAATGTGGATCGTCAGAAATCTATTTATCTGTTGACCTAGAGAGTACACCATCAAGTTAGTGATGTTAAAGAAGTGCTTGTTGGGAAGCAACCTAATGATTAGTATCCTTTGAATTCTTATTTTATTAGTTCTTATAGATTTTCCTTTTTGTTTATGATTCATGCATGCAATCAAAGATAACAAATTGCAAGATTTCACTGCTTAAAGCCCAAGCCAAGGACAAAGTTTGGTGTTGAGCAATGCCATACGTTATGCACATGGTGGTGCATTGTACGTGGGAAGGAAAACAGAGCCACCAATTCCCAGGTCCTTCCCATGCGTCGTACGCATGCCTTGGTGCATGCAACGCACCAAATTTTGGCCTCCCCTGGACCTTACCTTCCCATGCATTGTACACATGCCTTAGTGCATGCAACGCACTAAATTTTGGCCTCCCATGGACCTTACCCTCCCATGCGTTATACGCATGCCTTGGTGCGTGCAATGTGATGAGCGGATATTTTATACGCTTTTTGACATCACTTTCATATAGTTTTTAGTAGTTCTTATTTAGTTTTTATAGGTTTTAGTTTTAAATTCACATTTTTGGATTCTACTATAAGTTTTTGTGTTTTTGGACAATTTTAGGTATTTTCTGGCTGAAATTGAGGAGTTGGAGCAGAAGTCTGATCAGAGATAGAGAAAGCACTGCAGATGCTGTCCAGATCTGACCTGCCATCATTCGGAAGAGTTTTTTTGGAGCTATAGAAGTCCAAATGAAGCGTTCTCAATGACTATGGAAAGCTGACTTTAAGAGCTTTCCAGAAATATATAATAGTTTATACTTTGCTTCGAATTAGAAGGCCTAAAACTGGCGTCCAACACCAGCTTCTTGCCTCATTCCTGGCGTCCAGCGCCCAAAGAGCAGAGACCAATGTACAAACGCCCAGAGAGGACCCCCCAGCTGGCGTTCCATGCCCAAGGAGCCTCATAGCATGTGGATCTCATCAAAGCTTAGCCCAAACACTCAGCAAGTGGGCTCCAGAAGTGGATTTTAGCACTAAATAGACTGTTTTACCCTTACTAGTTATCTTTTTAGTATTTAAGGGTTTATGTTCATGTACTTCAAACCACTCTTCGACTCAGGAGAGCATCATACACGTTTACTTTGTGTTTTTACTTTCAGTATGAGTTTCTAAATCTCCTAGGTTGAGAGGAGGAGCCTTGCTGAGTCCTATGAATTAATAAAAGTACTACTGTTTTTCTTTGATCCGTGTTTGATTAATTCTAAGATGTATATTCGTACTTCATCGTGGTGAATAGGATGATCTAACCAATTAGCTCTGTTCATCACATTAAGACGAACGTGCCTGATAAACATACGCGTCTACTTGGGTCAGAATGCGTCTTTCACCGGACAAGGACGACCAACAGCTTGAATATACATCTCTCAGATGGCTAATCCATGACTTCATTGGGGACTTCTCAAGACATCAGTTCAGCCAATTGCTGGGGAGATTAGGGTCTCTGTGGTAGAGACTAAAACCCAAAGATGTAGCATTCTCTGATCCGGAAGATCCGACCTTGCCTGTGGCATTTTGAGTGGGATCATTATGGAGAATAACCTGCAGGAACTTCACCCTCAAGTAGAGATGGATCCACACTAAACCTGGGATTCAGATCTGGAGGAGTATTGGCAGTTGCTTAAACCAGTGTCAATCACATACAGCTTGTCATTGAAGAAATCACTCACAAGTAAGGAGAGCAGTAGTACCAGAGTTAATTTAGAAAGGCAAAGCAACTCCAACTCTCAACTCTATTCCCAGCATATAATTCCTAATAGCTAATCCAATTGATTTTACCCCTTTCAACATTTAATCAATCAACATACAATCAACGAACTTCTGATTTCGCCTGACTAAGACCTGCAAGACAACCATAGCTTGCTTCAAGCTACAATCCTCGTGGGATCGACCCTGACTTGCTCAGGTATTACTTGGATGACCCAATGCACTTGCTGGTACTGCTGTTGTACGAAATAGTGTGGGTTTTGCGTACACGCGCACCACAACACGCCATAATTACCTTTCCTGGTGCCTTTTCTTCTCTTCTGTTGCACGCAGAGGAGGGGGTGTCTAACGCACCAACATTTGCCCCCCCCCTTGGGCCTTTATTGAGCCATGCATTCTACTCAAAGGAAGGTACATCTAACGCACCAAGTTTTAGGAGGCATTGATCCTCCAAAGGGCCATACGTGTAACACATAATGTTATACGTTTAACACACCATAACCATATTTAAGTTTGGTATGGTTTCTCTTTGCATTGAAGTGCATGCATGTTCCCCTGATAAACCACTATTTTATGGTTTATCTTGTGCTCAATTGAGTGGTTTTTATCAACTCTTTACCCACTTATTCATATGATTTGCATGTTTTATATTTTCCTTCCTGATTATGTGCTATGATTGAAAACATGCTTCTTTGGCTTTTATTTCCTTTTATTTAATCCTCTCTTATTACCATTAGATGCCTTGATATGTGTGTTAAGTGATTTCAGGAATTACAGGGCAGGAATGGCTTAGAGGATGGAAAGGAAGCATGCAAAAGTGGAAGGAATACAAGAAGTTGAAGGAACTGCAAAGCTGTCAGCCTGACCCTCTCGCACTAAAACGATCATAACTTGAGCTACAGAGGTCCAAATGATGCGGTTCTACTTGCATTGGAAAGCTAACATCCGGGGCTTCGATTTGATATATAATTCGCCATAGTGACCGTACAGATAGGCAACGCGAACGCGCGCTTTACACGGACGCATCGCATCTGCGAACTTCAATCCGTGCGGACGCGTGGATGACGCCTCCGCGTTACTTTGCCGCAACCTGTACGGACCAGATTGCACAATCAGCAACGTCTGGGCTGTTTCTGACCTAGTTTTCGGCCCGGAGAACACAGATTAGAGGCTATAAAGTGGGGGAATGCATCCATTCATAATGAAGGCTTTCATAATTCATAATTTTAGGTTTTAGATGTAGTTTTTAGAGAGAGAGGCTCTCTCCTCTCTCTTAGGATTTAGAAATTAGGATTTATTTCAACTCTTCATCAAGTTCAATATTTCTTTTACTTTATATTTCTCTTCTACTTTGAGATACTTTAATGCTTTTATTTATGTTTGATTTATGTTGCCCAATTGGCTTAGGAATATTTTCCATGTTAGATTTGACTGTTTTGAATGAATGTTATTTGAGGTATTCCAGATATTTATGATTGTTATTTAGCTTTTTTTATATTATTGGCTTTAATTGATTAACTGGAAGCTCTTGAGTTACCAACTATTCATGATTGATTGTTATGTCGGCTAATTAACTAGAATTCCACTAACTCTAGTCTTTCCTTAGGAATTGGCTAGGACTTGGGAAATCTAACCAATTGGTTCACTTGACTTACCCTTGCTTACGCAAAGGTTAACTAAGTGGGATTAACTTCCATTCTTATAGGAGTAACCAGAATAGGACTTCCGAATTTTCGTATCTTGCCAAGAGTTTATTTTACAGTTATTTAATTATTTTATCTGCCATTTAAATTACTTGTTCCTCATTCTCAAAACCCCCAAAATTTTACCTATTTCATAGCCAATAATAAGTCATACCTCCCTGCAATTCCTTGAGAAGACGACCCGAGGTTTAAATACTTCGGTTATCAATTTATTTATGGGTTTGTTACTTGTGACAACCAAAACGTTTGTAAGAAAGGTTGATTGCTTGGTTTAGTAACTATACCTACAACGAGAGTTTACTATAACTTCTAAACCATCAATCTTCAAGTTCTTCATCCCCCACTTGTGCTTATCAAATCTTCTTTGTTTCATTTCATGCATGATTTTATTTTCTCTATTTTCATATTTTGTTTTTTCTCTTTAATTTTCATTTGAATTTTGATGGTAGAAGCATGTGAGCACCTATGGAATCTCTACAAGCTTTCACTCACTAGTCCACTGAGTAAGGCACATGCATTGGTCTCTCTTATGCATGCATAAGTCCTTCAAAAACCATTCTATGGTCCACTTTCATATGAAGCTATGCATGCCACTTTTCAAAGTCTCGAGGACCCCCTAAAGGACAAGGTTTTGGTTTTGAATGCAATTGTCCTTACTTGCTTCCCTCCACATGTATTGGTCACTTCCCTCTATGCTTCTATCAATCCAATGCCACACTTATCCCACCTCCCTTTATGCTTCTCTCCACATGGTACTCAGCTTCCGTGGAGGACCGAGCCACTGTTGTCTTCTTCTTTGTTTTTCAAGAAACCAAATATTTGCTTAAGAAGAAGCAATATACAGTTGAAGAGCGTTTGGTATTGGGGCAGTCGACCCAGTCAAAATCATTGAATCCAAAAAATTGGAAATTAGAGTCTCTAGGGTAGAATAAGCCTCGACTGGGACTGTTCTTCAAATACTTGAGCACCTAAATTGCAGTAGTGTAGTGCATCTGAGTTAGGGAAGCCATGAATTAAATTAATTGCTGGATTTCATAGGTGATATCTGATCTTGTGGTAGTGAGATATATGAGGCGTCCAATTGATCGGCGGTACACCAAAGGATCAGGAAGAAGAAGGTTGTTATCTTGGAATAATTTAGTTGTGTTGTTCATAGGAAAACTAACAGGATTTACACTTAGCAATCCAGAGTCAAATAACATGTCAATGCAGTATTTATGTTGTGAGAGGGAAATTTCTTTTGAGGAATAGGCCATTTCAATACCAAACAAATACTTCAAGGTACCAAGATCCTTAATCTTGAAATGTATATCCAGAGTACGCTTGATAGCTGCTCATTCAAAAACGGAACTGTCAGTGATGACAATGTCATCAACATAGACCAATAAAATAGAAATTTCATTGCCCAAAAATTTAACAAAAAGGCTATAATCAAAGACAGTCTGCTGATACCCACAAGATATCAAGAGTACAGAAAGTTTGTCATACCATATTTGGCTCGCCTGTATCAAATCATATAAGGATTTTTGAAGTCAATAGTAGATCCTTGGATTACTGAGAGTGAGGCCGGGAGGTGGATCTATATACACAACTTCAGTAAGATCGCCATGAAGAAAGGCGTTATTGACGTCGAGCTGATGGATTGAGGGCGTGATGGAGGGGTTAGGAATGGCTGCTGGAGATTGAACATGAAGAGGGGAGTTAGGGTACGTTGTGTAGTTTGAGAGAGATGAGAGGGGAGTGATTGGATCATGGGTCAAGGGTTGTGGCCCAATAGGTAAGGAGGGATTTATTGAAATTTTGTGTAGTGTTTAGGAATGAGGTGTTTTCAGCAGGTGGTATTAGGTTGGGTATTTCGCCTTTTTTGTGATTTATAGAAAAGGAAAATGTTTGCTCATAAAACACAATATTTCTAGACACCATAAATTTCTTTTGATCCAAAAGATAAACAATGAATTCCTTTGTACCTGTTTGATAACTGAGTAAAATGGCTTTATAAGCCCTTTAATCAAATTTGGAGCAATGGTAGAGAAGGGTTGAAACAAAATAAAGACAACCAAAAACTTTGAGATCGTTGTAATTAAATTCTTTGTTAAACAAAATTTCAAAAAGAGTTTTAAAATTGAGAATAAAAGATGGAACTCTATTTATTAAATAAACTACATGGTTTATAGCATAAGACCAAAAATTAAAGGGTAAATTGGATTGAAACATTAGGGCCTTGCTACATTTAATATGTATTGATGTTTACGTTCTACTCGCCTATTTTATTGGAGAGTCTCAATGCAAATTCGTTGATGAAGAATCCCTTTTGACAAGTAAAAATTTGGAATTAAAAATACTGGCCCATTATCTAAACAAATTGTTTTAACTTTAGAATCAAATTGTATTTCAATAAGGGCAACAAAATTGAAGACATGTTGAGAGACCTCATTCTTGGATGTTAGTAAAATTAAAATAATCCAAGTGAGTCGACTAAAATCATCCACAATGGTTAGAAAATATTTGTGGTTGTGGATTGGATTTTGTCTAAAAAGTCTTCATATATCAAGATGCAATAGATCAAAAGGAGCATGAGCACGGTTATGACTAACAAAAAAATAAGGTTTCTTTTACTTTGAGAAATGGCATACATCACATGCTTCATTTTTATGATTCAAGGAAATAAAAGGATATTGTTTATGTAAAATGCTAAGGCGGTGTCCAAAAGATATCCTAATCCAAAATGCTACAGGTTGGAGGTGTGGATTGAATTAATATGTATGGGATGGATGTTGTGTGGTGTTGATGAATTTGTCATGGACTTCTTGTCTAGCACATATAACCCATCTCTTAGTTCACCCAAACCAATCATTCTCGACTTGCTCGATTCCTGTATGAGACAATAAAATTGAGAGAAAATAAGTTCACAAGGTAATGCAGAAGTGAGATTAGACACCAAAAAAAGATTAAAATAAAATTGAGGTAAATTAATGCATAATAAGAGTCAAAGAAGATAAAAATTTAACTAATCTCCTGTAATGTGTAATAGCATTTGAACCATTGGGCATGTGGATAAGAATAGGCCTTCTTTTTGTGTATGAGACAAAAAAAGACAGATTAGAGCAAATGTAATCACTAGCACCAGGATCTATGATCCAAGTACCACTAAAAATATTTTGTAGAATTTTTGTTTAAAATAGAAAAAAATTTTGAAAAATAAAGGATGTGTATACGTGGGCTAGGCAGAAGCCTAGATTGGGAGGAGGAACCCTTATTATCTCTAGCCTCTGGCACATGGGTCTCGGCCTGCTTCAAGTAAGCCATCAGAGTGTTATGTTACTGTGGAGTTGGGCCCAAAAAAGGTTCTGGAGTGCTACCTGTCACTCCTTTATTTCCTTGTAAGCATTGTTAGCAAAACCAGATCAGACCGGCCGGTTCGACCAAAAAACTGGTGAAACGGACCCTAAGTCAGTCCGGTCCGATGATCTGACCGGATGAGGTAGCGAACCGGTCAAACTCAGTAAGACTGGTTCGACCGAACCGCTTGAGTTTCAAAATTTTTTCAAAATGTTGAAATTGGGATAACCCCCTCGTCAGAAAAAAACATGATACTCACAACCACGTTAAACTTGTTTTCAATGTATATGCAAATTAATATATATATATATATATATATATATATATATATATTTCAACAATTTAATTTATTTTAATTTTAGTTATAAACTCATTTATTCTTAAATTAATTATATTTTTATTTAACAATAATTATAAACTCACTTATTTTTTTATAATTATAAAATATCTATTAATATTATTTTTCAATAAATACTTGTAGTATATAATAGTATAATAGATATAAACTAATTAATAAATTACTAAAATTCAAAAATAATAGTTATTTTAATATAAAAACAAAATAAAAATATTTATGATAGAGTAAAATTAACAAAATACTGATTGTTCCTGTTTCATATTGTTTTAGAATAGCTAGATATTTTTAAAATGTTAGCGAAAATATGTATTTTAAATTTTAATTTTAAATTTTTGACTATATTTTATTTTTTATTTACATAGGACTGGGTCATTCGGTTCAACCAGTAATCCACCGATTAAATCAATGACCCAGTGATCTACTAACCTGACCGATTTGATCACCGATTCGATTCTCACAACTATGCTTGCAAGTGGGCATGTGAATGAGAAGAAGAGCCACGGTCATAGCGGTGCTACTGCTGGAGAAAGCTGCTCGGTCCGGAAGTCGTGGATGACTAGGGTACCATGGGTGATCGGACAGATAGATATCTATGCTTTCTTTAGCACACATCGACGGTGTGGCCCACTCGGTCGCAAAAGGTACACTGCTTGTTGGAGCCAACACCACGCCCTTGGGAGTTACAGCCGTGGCCTCACCCCAGTGCAGGACAACGAGTATTGACAACAGCGGCGAGTAGACATTGATCATCCAGGATTCCAGAAGCAATTTGAAGATTTCGCTCTTGCTTGATCACCATTGCAGGGTTGAGCATCAGGCCGGACAGCTACACAGAAGTAGGGGTCTAGCATTCTCCAGCTCTTCCCAGAGAATTTTCAGAGAGGTAAAGAAGTCTGATTGATTTCCTTGTTTGAGTCTGTATACTTTTTCTTGTAGTTTTGCGATTCTCAACAAATCAATCTGTGAAAAAGTTCTTGTAGGTCTTCCCACATAGTGGAGACAGTGGAAAAGTATATGACACTTTGAGTGATGGAAGGAGAAAGAGAATGAAACAGCTATGATAGACTGTTACATCTTTCCCAGACAAGAAAGATGGGATCATCAGGAGGAGGCGTGGGGATGGTCCTTGTGAGGAATCCATGCTTGTTCTTTATGATGACGACCATGGAGAAAGCACAACTCCATGAGTGGTAATTGTTAGCAGTGAGCAGTGGTGTTACCAGGATAAAAGTAGGACTCTCACTAAGATGTATGTAAAAGGGGTTAGATGTATTTACGGAGGAAGAAGAAATAGCTTCTGCATTTATGTTTGTAGAGCCAAAAGAAGAAGAAGAAGAAGAATGAGGTGTGTTGGGGTTAGTGGTCTTGGCCATCAGGTATCAGCAGAGCTTCTTTAGAGCAATGAAAGGAATGAAAAAAGCTGAAGAAAATGTGTATATTTTCTTAAATTGAATGATTTTATAGAGACAATATATATACATGTACAGTTCACATAACAAATCAAATCCATGGAAGATTCCTATTTCTAACAAAAAAGAAAAAGTTATCTAAATTCTAAAAACATTAAAAAGGTATAAAAAAAAGATGAAAGACAAAATTTACAAATAGAACAGAGAGAAAAATACAAAAACTGATCATTTTATTTGGCCTTGTATATTGTTAAAATTTTGTGTGCCTTAGGCCCGATGAATTTGACAATTGCAAAATATTCCTTCTTATTTTTATTTTTGTAAAATGATTCTCATATTTTAAATAATTACAAAAATGTCAATATTTTTGAAATTCACACATTTGAGCCCAGTATTAAAATTTTCCGCTTCATTCTCGCAACTAAAATATCATATCAATGATGTTGAAATACACAGCAGTGGTTTTTTATTTCCTTTTGGCAGATGATATGGGAATTACTGGTATTTTTAATTTGTTGGTCTTACTAAGAGTTCTCAACCATTGTGCATTATAGAACTCTTTTTCAAACGATATATCAGGGAAAAAAATGTCTCTAAAATGAGTACATGGTCTTGCATGTTGTTTACAATTGCTTTCAAAAGCAGTAAAATGATTTTTTTCTTACCTAAGTTATGTTAAGAAAAATAAACTAAATAAACAGAAAGAAAAATAGATGAGATAAAATTGTCAGTAACAATTAAGATTTTAAAATATACAAATTATTAATGCTCAAAAAATGTTTTTAACATCAAATTTCACTGTCCAGGAACTTACAAAAGTAATGAGTAAAGACATCAACTATAATCCTTCATGAAAAGATGAAGAAACTAAAAACAAGTCTCTTTGCTATGCTAGGTGCTGCTATAGTGACCAATTTTCATGAACAACTTCCATTAAAATAACATTTTTCTCTCTATTCCATTTGATTTCATAGGATTTTTGTGCACACAGAAAAAATTCTTATAAACCCAAATTGTAGCATGTACATACACTCCGTACTTTTGATCCTAGATCATACACATCTTATGGATTTCAAGTTTGGCAACAAAAATCGTATGAAAGCTTTTAAATGCATCATCAAGATTGAAGTTCTTCAATCTAGTCAAGAACAAGCCTCATGTCACATCCTTTTTCCACTATTAAAAGAAATTGAGACATTAAATTAGTGAATGGTTAAATCAAACTCATATTAGACATCACACATCATCTTAAGCCTCCTGGATTTTTGTTCCAGGACAAGTATGTTGGATCCCCAAGTGGTCTGCATAGAACAACAATGTAACAATGCATATTAGCTTGCAATGCAAGTTGTAATTTCTAGACAGAAAGACGTAAACTATGAATGACAAAATAGAATAGTGATTAGCTTTTTGTATCAAATGTCACATAATCTTCTGAGTATATATATGATTATAAACATTAAATGAGACAAACTTTTGGAGAGACAAAACAGCTTTAAGCAAGTCCATAAAAAAGAAAGAAAAACCTCATTAGCTTTTGCATCATAACAACTAATAAAACTACTTCTCCTAAAAATTTAAGCTAATAGGAAGATACACATGAATAGTTACATCTCAAACTCTAGACCTTTAAATCATAAAATCTCTTATAGGACCGACTAATCCGGCACAAGATATGTGATTGCCCTTCCCAACATAGTGTTTTCTATTACCTTCCCCGGAGCTAAGACTTGAGACCACAAAGAAGGGATCTAATTGGTCCTTACATTGTTAGACTAACTCATATGCATATAACTGCAAAAGTAATGACAGAACTATATAGTGTAAGAGAAAAGAAAGATGGGGACTATTTTCCTGACCTTGGTTTCAAGATATATAGAAGTAGGAAACCCAAAGCCAGCAACAAGGACATGCTACCAATGACAACATATGCAATTCCCAAGAAGTTATTTCTTCCACCAATCCAAGTTGCTGTTGAAAGAACCAAGCTCTTCTTGCCACCAAACTCATATGTATTGTAATTGTTCTCTATCACTACCACTATTTCATCATTAGCTTCAAGATCAGTCTCAATCTTCCCATATAACTTTCTGAATTTGGGCAGCGCCGCCGTTCGCATCCAAACAATGAGATCTTCTTGCTCACTCAGCTGGTTCATCACACATTATCACAAGGATTAGTTTATCAAATTATTCTAAATGTTTTTGTAAAACATTTTACAAATTAAAAACCTATGTTTTATTCTTAAGAAGGATGTTAAGAGTGTTTATTTCTCATGAACAAAATCAGAGGTATGGTTTGAATAGTAGTAGATATATTTACAGGTTTGGTTGGATCCAGTTTAGCACCCCCAATCAATCCTGAAGCTTGAAAATTTTTCGGATAAACATCGGATCCGAATTTGGTGGTTCGGTCACTCGCCCATGCTATGTTGGTTTTGTTGATGACAACTTCCTTATCCTTGTTTTGAATTTTGTAGGTGTCATTGAATAGACTCCATGCAATAAGGCCACAAGGAACAATTGGTTCAGACTTATTGTTGATTGTTACATAATCTTCAGGACTACATGATGATACATCATTCTCTTTGTCCTTTGTCCTCAGTTGTTCATCGCTTCTACTTTTAACATATCTGCAGATACCAACCAGACAAAATTAATTATGGAAAAGCATTTCAGCATCTGAGAAAAAAAAAATGAGGTTCAGAAATGGTTTCCAATAGATTACTCTCTCATTCTCCTTCCTGAATTTATCTCATAAAGCATCATACTTTTGGAGAGTGAATTTAGTTAAATATGTCCAATTATCTAACAGTTTTCAATTATCAACTTCACATGAAGATAGTGAATCTCTAACTATTTTGTTAGGTTGATGTTAAATTCTTGTAATCATATGTTTATACAAAAAAATAATATAATATAATACTGCTGAGTGAAATCAGAATTTTAAAGAACATCAAGATTCGCATTTTTAATGACATCATTCATGCAGTACTTTCTCAGTATTCTAATGAACTTGCTTTTCTGCTTAAAATTGGAACGAAACATCAAATGAAATCAAATTCAGCGATGGGAAATGATTTTACTAGTTGATGCCACATACCGGCGATGGTTCTGGTAAAAGTTATCAAGCTGATAATAGACGAAAATCGGGGCCTGCATTTTACTCTTAATCTGCAAAATTCCGCAGCAAATTACTTCCACACAAGAGATTCAAACTAAGTTTCTATGTCATATCATTAATCATACAAAAAAGAATCAGATTCGGCTGCAAAGCAACAAGGAATTTTATACTAACACTCAATTTCTGCGTGCAAGTCTTGTTTGTATTATCATCTTTAATGTATGCAGTTGCATTATCTTTGTAAGAATCCGGAATGCATTCTGTGTCATATTCGTATTCAACTTCCACCACCTGCATCAATTTTTTTTTCTTCTTGTTCATTATTTCAAATTCAAATACACTTTGAAAACACAAAATCAAGCTGCTATATATAATGTATTGAAACGATGTCGTTACTCTCTGTGACGCAGAAAATGCAGCAAGGCCAACAGGGATGAAGACAAGTGCTATAAGTGTAAATATTGTAATGACCTGGGAAACAAATAAAACAAATTAAAATTACTGTTTTATAGAAATTTATTATTATTATTATTGTTATTGCAAGTTATTATGATTCAGTTATGAAATTATTAAACGTCTTACCCATCTAGGTGTTAGAATTGGTTGCCAAGCAGGAAGTTCTTGCTGTGTAAATCTAGAATCTACAAAATCAAATAAAATAAAATCGTGAGTTACAATTGTCAATTATGTTACCTATATTATAAATGTTTCAGAAGACACATAGATTAAAAGCCTAATGCTAACAATTCAAAGTTGATACACGGAACTAACAATTGCTATTCATGTAACTGTAGAGATGGATGAATATTCTTTAAGCATGCTTTAAAGAGAAATCAACGAAATTAGAAAATCAATAAATATATATGTTATTATTAAGTAATAATCAGGGACCAATTTTGTGGCTCAATTGAAAAATTGAAGCTGTCAGATAATGTACAACAAATTTTTGTTTTTATCTTAATAAAATCTTGTCTGTGATCGTTTCAATGGTAAACAACATTTTTGAAATTTATGATTTTCTAAATATTTTTTAAACAGGAAATGTTGCATGTCAATATCAAACTCAGGATGAATGTTGCAAACTTTTTAGATTCAAAAATCACATTGACTCGGTAATGATCACCAGAAAATTATAAAAAAAATCAAAATTAATTTCTAAAAAATAAAATAAAATAAATGAGAGAAATGGAAGGGAAGATGTTGTACATACATTTGGGTTTCTTGGATTTTCTCTTGTTGGATTTTTCCTCTGCGGCAGCCGCAGAACTTGTTGAAGGGTCTGTAGACATGGCCAAGAAACCCAAATGTGACTAAAATTTACACAGCAATTAGGACAACACGATCAAAAAAATTAAAAAAGAAAAATAAAATGAAAAAAAGACACTTGCAGAAAAGGGTGGTTTTGTGTGAAGGTGCTAAAAAACCACCTTAATTCTGTTCCACTCTTTCTGTCTTTGTCTCTCTCTCAATCTCTATTTATATTCATTGTTAATTATTTTAGGTGTGGGCTTTGTTGTTATGTTAATGAGGCTATTATGATGAAGAAGATTTAGGTGACAACTTTGAATCAGATTTTTTGGGTACCTAATAAGCACCACTCGTTGTGCCAAATTAACTAACTAGTCACATTTGTTTTGAGGAAGAGAGAATGTTGCAAGTACGAGTGCAACTACCAGTCATCAATCCAATATATCATGCAAATCCATAGCTATATGTTTATATAATTATACCTCAATTTTCTCTCCCTTCAATAATACATAAATAGATTTTGTTTAGAAAAATGAAAAAAAAAAATTTTCTGGCCGGCCCTCCTTCAAGAGGTACGGAACCGGCCTGAATTCAGGCGTTCTTCCGCATGGCTATCAGACACCAAGGACTAGAAGACAAATATTATTGCTGACTTAAGATAAACTATTAAATTAATATCTTGAAAGTATACCACGCTCATAAAAATAATTTTAAAAATATTAACAATTAATAAATTTTTTAATGATTTAAAAATATAACAAAAATAATTTTTATATTAAAAAAAATAAGATTTTGATGTGATTTAAATAAAAAACTATAAATTGACAAAAGAAACAATATATTGAAAACAAAATTTGGAGATAAGATTTTGATGCGATTTTTTATAAGTATTAAAAAAAATAAAAAAATTTTTATCTTTACAATTTAATAATTTTATATCAAATAATTATTGTGAATAACCAAATTTTACTCCAATTTTTGTGTACACTTTATAAATAATTATTTAAATATTGTCACAAAAATTCGGAGTAAATATAAAAATTATTTATTAATTAAATATAAAAATTATTTTTGTTACTTAAAAAAATATATAATATCTTTTAATTATTTTTTTATATTTTTAAATTATTCATAAATTTATTATCGTTCGTTTTATTTAAAATAATTTTGTTAACAATATGTACTTTTGATACTATTTTAATAATTTATTTTTGCTAACTAAAATCAATAATAAAAAGAATTTTGTCTTACATATTTAAAAGCCTATATTTAGAACTCATATCATATTCCCATTATCTAAACTCAAGTTGCTTTTGTTGAACAATGGTATTAATTTGCACTAACGTACTTATTAAATCTTTTTTATAAATTAATATATAATAATAAACACGAAGTTAGTCAAAATAATAGATATTATTAGAAGATAGAGATAAAGACCGAAAGGGATTGAACAGAAAAAAATTATATTGAATACTCACTAATTTCTTATTAACACAAGGGGTTAGGATAGAGCTCTCTTTATGTTTTTATGGATTATTAATCTAAATTTTATTTTGTTTTGAGATTATGCATTAATCTATTTTTAAGATTGAGTTCTTCATTTTTTAAAGATTTAGAAGTATTACAAAATATTCTAACTTTGTTTTGAATTCTATTTATTATTTAAAAAAAATTAATATTAAAATTAAAATTTAAAAATTCTTTCTTGTGACTTTTTTATTTGATTAGGAATAGTGTTTTAAAGACTGCGCGACGTAGTTTTTCTCTTAATTCTCAATTATTTAGTACTAACTTGAATACGTGACATATAATTCGACCTAAAACTACTTTTTGACTATTAGTTGAAACTGAATCATGATTGTGCTAAATCTCTTTTTTTAAATTGGTTGACCAAGAAATTAGCGATTGATTAATTAAAGATAAATTAAATTGTCAAGGAATTGGAGTTCAATTATTTATAATTTATCTTGAAAAGGTCTTTGCATGCATCAAAATAGATAAACATAAGGTTTAATCTTCCTGAAAAGTAAACATCTCCAAAACCTTGATATTTTCAATCACTATTTTCTCTCAATTTTATACACGTTCATCACTGTCTCTACAAGCATTCAAGCACTTAACTTCCAAGCAAGATACGATCTCAACCCTAAAATACAGGTTCAATTGATTTAGTTAGCGATTCAAGCCGATATTTTCTTTCTCAATCTATCCTTTAATCCTTGTAAAACGATATCTACTCACTATGGTATTACTTAAACGATTTGGTGCACTTACTAGTATCCATGAACATTAGTTTTTCTCATCAACAAAAAGGTTAGAGAGAGAGTGAGAGAGGAGAGGATGAGGAGAGAGAGATGGTGTAATTCGAAATGAGGGAGAGAGGGTTTTCGATTCGAATTTAGGGCATCATTACCATCGAATTTACTGATAGATGCGAGTGGATAAAACGCTGCGTTCAACTAATGACGTTTACCATCGGAAAAAAATAACCATAAATCCAATGGTAATCATGGCACCAATTATTTTGCCTTTCCTTCCATTTGTTACTGGCGAATTTACCATTAGAAAACCGAATCTGACGGTAAATTTTTTATCCGACGAATTTGTTACAAAATCTTATGGTAAAGCTGCCGTTAACCTTCAATGTTGAATCCGACGGTATTTAGCGTTTTTCTTGTAGTGTACTCTCCTTTTTCAATTTATAGAACTCACGCCTTAACGATTGAAAAATGACAATATGTCCCCTATCATTCCTTTTAGTTAGATGCATGAGCCTTTCTATGAGAATTTCTGATACAAAGTGACAGAAAATATTTACGTATGACAGTATCTTGTATAATCTGGCTTTCACCTGTCCTACATGGATGATAACTATTTAATTGGGACTGTTTATTGCCTATACATTCATCAAAATAATGTTGCAGAGGAATAATTATCATTTGATTGGAACATCGTTTTGATGATTATTTAAGAGCTAAACAGTCACAATCGAATGGTTATCATTCATATAAGATTGGTGAAGGCAAGATCATACAAATTACATTACACTTGAGTATTTTTTGTTATTTTTTGCTGAAAATTTTTATAAAAGGATTTATGTATCTAATGAAAAGAAAGAATAAAGACTCATGCCTCTAATAAAAACGAAGAATAAGGGGTGTATTATTATTTTTCGATCATTAAGATACAAATTATCTAAATTAAAAAGAGCAAGTACTGAAAAAAAATTTTACTCATATTTTAAAAATTCAAACCATAAGATTACCAATCAAAGAATTCATCTCAATCCAATCTCTATTCAATTAACTTCACGATTAATGTTAATCGTATTAACAAAGTTTGTCTTGAAATAAGATTACCTATTTACATTGTTTGTGGCTACTATCATGGTTTGTTCTTCTTGCTTTTCTTTGGTCAATATTGTAAAAATAAACAAAATTTTTTTGAAAGCAAAAACACAAATTTAAAAAAAAAATTACATAAATTTTTTAATGATAAACATAAATTTTTTAAAAGTAAATAGACAATTTTTAAAGAGAAACGTAAGAATTAAACACAACTTTTTTTTATGATAAACACATAAATTTTTTGAAAATAAATATACAAAATTTTGAATAAAAACATTGAAAACAAACACAATTTTTTTTTACGCTAAATACATCAATTTTTGGAGATAATCACGTTATCTTTTCTGAACGTAAATACACAAATTTTTCTTACTAATCTACCCACACTGGATTGAAAGGTCTTCTAGTCACGATTAATGTACCTTTTACTCCACAACCCGCACTAATGAGAATCACTATATATTCTCTTCATTCAATTCCATTCATAAACTTCTTCCAAAAATCCAGGTACAAATTAAACGGAAATGGATCCTCTCAAAAAGAAGCAGATCTAGACAAAACCATAGGAAAACTTACAACACCATCAAAATGAATACACTAATCAACCACATGAGAACTTCAAGATGATTCGTAGTACGAGTTATTCATTTGGTTCTTCTAATAGTCGGTCTCAAATTTTTCCATTCACTCTAATGATCCCGTGCTTGCTCCTGTTGGAACTCTTTGTTTTCATTTCAAAGAGTTTAAGTAGCAAACCAAAAAGAAAAATTTTAAATCCTTTGGCCTAACCCATCTAATAATCTCTTCCATTAGCATCGCCTTCTTCCTCAAATAAGTTACATGTTGCTTCATTTAAGTTCAGCATGTTAAACTCACCAGCCTCATCTTCATATTTAGCTTCATAATAATAGCAAACCAAACCATCACCTCCACCTTTGGAGGGAATAGTTTCAATTCAATTTGTCTTCATCACCTGCACATAAAACAATCTTTTGCAATAAGAGAAAGTCTAGAGAGCCTAACACTTTTATTAAAATTTGGTTAGTACTGAACTATTAAAAGAAAAATGAATAATCTCACATCATTGGATGTAATTTTATATTATACTAATGATAATTACTTGATGGTTATAAATCACAAAATCTGCTGACCTCCTAACACTTCTCTTTACAATATAAAATATAAATTGATAGTGTTATTCTTCCAAAATAAGTGTTCTTGATGTCAAAAGAAATCAAGTAATAATGAAGCACTGGAAAATAGCCAACCTATTGGAAGAACCAAAGCTAGCTGCTTGAGAGATTGATCAGATAGAGAACGAATTACATAAATCTAAAATACGTGCGTGATTCACTTAACCAAAATACAACCTTATGATTAAACACAGCCCTCGATTTATTTAATTATTGTTATCAGCGCCCTATCCACCAAAACTAACATCATCTTAATTAATTATAGAGAATATAAATGTAACCTTGCA
Source organism: Arachis hypogaea (assembly GCF_003086295.3). Lineage (NCBI taxonomy): Eukaryota > Viridiplantae > Streptophyta > Magnoliopsida > Fabales > Fabaceae > Arachis > Arachis hypogaea. The sequence goes on along the minus strand of NC_092041.1, from coordinate 92,747,002 downwards.
CTATGCAAGCATAGGAATCAGCGGAAAACAATTAAGTGATAACGCAGAACGCAGGCCGCAAGACCAAAATACGGATTTGGATTCTCTAAAGTTTGAATTTCAGTTTAGAGAATAAAGTGTGATCTCTCACTATTAATTTTATAAGTGGGAACAAGAATAAATATAAAAGAGAAACTATTCAAGGACAGAAGATCACATTTTACTCTCTAAAGTGAAATTCAAACGTTAGAGGATCTAAATCCCCAAAATAACATTTTTTATGTACACATCACTTTCATATAAGGTCAAACATAGCACATTGATAATTAAATTAAATTTGGTTCATAGTATCATTCTATTCACACACGTTGTTATACTCCCCTTGATGATTATTACAACACAACTTGTTTCTTTCCCATTAAAGAATATAAAAAACATTAAAAGTTCTAGTGAAAGCCGACTATAGCCGAATCCCTTCCATTCCTATTTTGATTTTTCTATGTATGCATTATTTCGATGAAATCAATTTGAGTCCTACTATATATACACCAAGTTGAAATGCGAAGTGATGTGAGTTAACAAATATTCATTCTATCAAAAACATATACGTTATATATAGTTATAATTAAGTAATTACTAACTCTATTTTTGTTCAAATCAAATAATTAATATGGCTGCTGCTTTTGTTGGTCGAGTAGCATTCTTTGCCATTTCCATGGTTTTGCTTTCATCATTTGCTACTGTTAGGATTTGGTTGAATTAGTCCCACATTGCTTAGGATAGCAAATGGAGTGGGTGGCCTAGGCTATAAATATGAGGCTAAGTTCTTCATTTGTTTTTGCACCAGTCAGAAACACTTTAAGCTTGTATCTGATTTTTCTTTTCCTCTGTACTCTTTGATTAGAGAGTGTTGTGAGGTGTAGTTAGATATTTGCTTTGAAAGAGTGTGGGTGTACTGGGGTGCCGGTGAGAGAAAGAAGTCTATGTGTTGTAACAATTTTCACATAGTGATATTCTCTGGTTGTCATTTGACAACGGCCGTGGTTTTTTCTCCGGTAATTGGAGTTTCCACGTTAAATTCTTGTGTTGTGATTGTGTCTATTTTATTTCTCTGTCAAAGGTGTTTTCTCAAGGGGGAATTGTGTCTTATTCCCAACAAGTGGTATCAGAGCTTCGGTTCGGTGGGATTTATTCTTAGTATGCTCTGTGGTTGCAGCCTAGTCTAATCTCTTTGGTTGCTGTTGTTGTTGCTGGAAGGCAGTGTGACTCTGTGAGAGTGCAGTTTGGAAAAGGTTCTGGCTAAGGAAAGACTTGGTATTTAAGTGTGTCCATTGTGACCCACCTCTCTTTCCTGGGGACCCTTCCTAGTGCACGGTCTACAGTTGAGTTATACTATTCCAGTATACGGTTGCAACAATGTCTGGATATTCAAGTGCTGTGAAGCTTGAAATAGAGAAATTTGATGGAAGAATCAATTTTGGCTTGTGGCAAGTACAAGTCAAGGATGTGTTGATACAATCAGGTTTGCACAAGGCGTTGAAGGAGAAGATCTCTGGTTGCTCTCTCTATGAGAGAAGATGATGTTCTCTAGAAGACAAGAAGTATCCTCATGGTATTACCGCACTGCCATGGATAAGGATGAGTTGTGGCAATCAGGTCCACAATTGCACACGGGCATTGGTTGGCGTTGAGATGCAAGGTGTGTGGCGGAGTTAGGTCGATGGCTGAAGAACTTCCAGGAAAAGCCAATTTGGAAGTTGCACCATGAATTTTCAGCAAGGTTTCGATCTGTACCAAGGCGAAATGCTTGGAGTGGTCTAATTCCAAGTGAGTATACTTTCATGGTGGAGTATGATAGTTCTCTGAACTATGATTGTCGGTATAGACAATGGCAGCAAAGAATTGTCGGTGTTGACAATGGAAGCTGAAGATGTGTGACTATTTCAATCAAGGTGGAGATTGTTAGGATTTGGTTGAATTAGTCCCACATTGCTTAGGATAGCAAATGGAGTGGGTGGCCTAGGCTATAAATATGAGGCTAAGTTCTTCATTTGTTTTTGCACCAGTCAGAAACACTTTAAGCTTGTATCTGATTTTTCTTTTCCTCTGTACTCTTTGATTAGAGAGTGTTGTGAGGTGTAGTTAGATATTTGCTTTGAAAGAGTGTGGGTGTACTGGGGTGCCGGTGAGAGAAAGAAGTCTATGTGTTGTAACAATTTTCACATAGTGATATTCTCTGGTTGTCATTTGACAACGGCCGTGGTTTTTTCTCCGGTAATTGGAGTTTCCACGTTAAATTCTTGTGTTGTGATTGTGTCTATTTTATTTCTCTGTCAAAGGTGTTTTCTCAAGGGGGAATTGTGTCTTATTCCCAACAGCTACTGCAACTGACTTCGTTGTTGGTGATAATGACGGATGGAAACTTGATTATAATTACACAAAATGGGCCCAAGATAAAGTTTTCCATGTTGGTGATGTCCTTGGTAGGTTTCACATGTTTTTTTTTCTTTTTTCTTTTTTTGAAAAGAATAGTATCCTAAATTAATCTCTAACGAATTTTCAGTCCTTATTAAATCCTATCACCAAATTATTAAATTTGTCATTTTATCCTTAATTTATTTATTTAAATTTTAACTACACTATCTAACTCGCTCACTTCTGTTTTATTACGTTATTCTTTATTTTGGAGGAAAAATGGTTAATTATTACATTTTTATAGATACTTATAGTTATATTACATTGTTTTTATCCTAGTGAATTTTAAGAACTTTAATATTGTACTTAAATAGATACAAATTCAATAGTAATCAACTAACAAAAATGTTATTTACATACTAAAATTAGCCACTAAAATCAACTATCTATCTAATATATATATATATATATATATATATATATATATAATTTAATTTATTTTCAATTTATATTTATGTTTCAATAATATATTTATACTGATTGGCTAATTTTAGTAGCTGATTTTGGTGTACACATAATATAGTCGAATCAGCTAAATGTACAAGACTACATCTTGTTGTGTTTACAATAATTTATATCAATATTGAGATTATTATTCAATTAATCTCTTAATAGCTTGTAAAAAAAAACCGTGTTTTTTTTAAATATTGGAAAAACATAGTAAATGCTTTCCCTAAAATTAATTTTTACCCTTCATATTTAAACTTTTTTTAATTTTTCTTCTAATATTTTTAAAATGGTTTTAACTTTGTCCCTTTTGGTTAAATAATCAACGCTCAAACGTTAATTTAACTTTTTTTGAAAAAAAAAATTGAAACTTTAAACAAAATTTTGAGACATTTAGTATATTTTATTTTCTTTAAATCACTAATTATATATGCTATAATAACTCCTATATGGCTGTATCAATACAATTATATTATGTGTAAAAAAAAATTAACCATCATCTACATAGAATATATATTTAAAAAATATATTAAAAATAAATGAAATAATATATAAATTTAGACACAAATATACAGCAATAATTAATTTTTTGATATACATATAGCATTTTTTATATCTATACGGTTCGTGATTCACATATAGCTAGGGACTTAAAGTTTAAGGCAATAATAAACTAATTTGTGTTCTTTTTACCTTTTTAATTTTATTTGTGTGTTGGGTAGTGTTCAAATACAACAATGACAGCCACAATGTGCTGAAAGTGAATGCAACATCTTTCAAGGACTGTGTCACCTCTGATCCACTGGAAACATTCCGAAGCGGCCATGATTGGATCTCCCTTCAAAGCCCGGGAAAGAAGTGGTACATCTGCGGCATTGCAGGCCATTGTGCTGACCACCAAATGAAGCTTGTCATCAACGTCCTCGCCGACGGTCCCGCCCCCGCTCCTACTTCTTCTTCTCACTCTCTTGTCTCCTCTCTTGCCGTGATGGTCGCAGCGGCCATGATTGGCGTTGCGGCCATCTTCGCCTAGAGAGAAGACCGTCGCTGGTGGTATTGAATTTCTTCAACTTTTAATTATTGTTTTGTGTTGTTATGGAAAAATAACGGAATAAGACTCTCTGGGTAGGTGTATGAGTTTCGGGATGATGTTTACCCTAGCTTCTACAAGCGGTTGACTTTGTTTATTACATCATTACATGGTTGTTCACTACTGAATCACGATAATTAATTTTTATTTTATATTATATCTCACCAACATGTATTTGTCTGTCGTTGTTCTATTTTCGGAGGACACTTTTAAATTTGTGCCAACAAATTTTAGATCTCACATTTTAGTTTTTAATAAATTTAAAAAAAATACTTTTTTTATTTTTCATCATTTGTTCAAAAAACAAAATATCATTCATAATTTAAAAATTTTTAATTAGTCTCTTACTATTTATGTAATCGGCCTAAACGACTCCTTTAAACATTAATCAAATGATACATTAGAGGTCACTGAAATCAGCAATAGGAGTCTCTTAGACCAACAACAAAGACAACTAAACCATTTACTTTATGATTGGAGATCAATTAAAAATTTTTAAATTGACAAGAGTAGCTTTGATTCCATCAAATAAATAACAAACTTACAAGAATCAAACCGGTCAATAAATCGATCGAGCGAGACTGGTGGTATAATAGTTTAATGGACATTAAAGTTAAATTAAGATATTCTTCTTCTTTTATTTTATTAAATTTTTCATATTTACATAGAATATTAAACTAAATAGAAACAAGCAAATCGTAACACTACTACTATATAAAACAAACTATTACTAATAGTCGTTAATACTCGGTCCTATAATAATCAAAGTGGATATACAAAGAACAACCATAAACCTAGCCAGATAGCTAAACAAATAATTAAAAAGAAAAAAAGATGATGAATAATTTAACCATGAGTGGAGCCACTACCATCACCCCTGCATCGATTAAAGGTACTGCAACCACGGTTGTAACGGTTGGCAGGAGGACTCGGGCTACAATTCTTGGTGGTATTATCATTCTTCGATAATGGAATTCCATCATTCCCTATTGCACCGTTTCCTATCACCTTGTTCTTTGATTCAAATATTTCCATGATACTCTTTGAATCCATCTCAAATTCCTTCTTTGCTTCCATGCACTTCCCTATTGTTCCATTGCATGATGATTAAGTATAGTCTTTGTCATCATACGCATTCCAACCACCGTCGCCGTCATGGTGACCATACAAATCACAATAGGAATTAAGTGAAGTGAGTAATTTTTGTTGGCCATTGTATTATTATTGATTTATTAGTAAAAATAAAAATTAAGAATATTATTGATCAAGTGTGACAAAATTATCACGCTTAATACCGGTATTTATAATGAAATATTGATGTGTACATCGTATATCAAAATTTTATTATTAATTTGAGATATTTTTTTTGTTATGGATATGTATGTATAAAGATCACAACACACTAAAAATAAGATAATCGAAATTATCTTAATTAAATTTTAAGAAGTTAAATTCAAGTTATTCCTTAATTCACATATTTCACTACAACAAAATAGCATTTTGGCGACGTTTTTTTTTAATGCTTGGTGACGATTTTAACTGTCACTAAATGGTTTTGCGACGGTTAAAAAAAGCGTCGCAGATTTGAGTGTCGCCAGCTGACATAGTGACGGTTTTGGACCACCGTTGGTAAGGAGTGTCGCTAAATTGTTTGTGACGGTTTTTAAAGCATAAAACCGTCACTAATTTGTAACACATGTAAAGGTGTTTTTTTATACTGTATTTCGCGACGTTTTGAAACTGTTGTTAAATTATTAAATTCTATGACACTTTTTTCTTATATTTTATGACTATTTGAAACCGTCACTAATATACTAGTTTTTATGACTGTTTTTAGACATATTTAGTGACTATTTAAACTGTCATAATATTTTTAGTGACAGTTTTTCGATCTAAAACCGTCACTAAATTACTTATTTTTGTGACAACTTTTTCCTATATTTAGTAACTGTTTTAAACTGTCATAATCTCTCCAACATCAAAGTTTTTTTTATTAAATATTACAAAAAATATTTCTATTTTAAATAATAATGTGTCTACCAACAAAATAATAAATGACATTAGATTTCAACAAATTTAAGAAAGGACGACGCAAGGATGGCGATGGCGAACCGCAACAATGAACAGCAAATGAAACCGCGATGGTGAATGGTGAGACGATGAACGACGAACTGTAGCATGGTGAAGGTTGCTGCGTTACTTTCTCTGTTCTTCACCTCTTCTCATCTCATCAGAAACCACAGTGAAATAGTGAAATCCAATTTTAAAAAAATTAGAAAGTTAAAAAAAATAGTGAAAGATATAGACAGAGTACTGACGCTTTTAAAATTAAGTGTATAAGTATCACAATATTAATTAATAAAGACCCTTAAAATAACTGTCACAAATTAAGTATAGCTATCTGTTGAATTTGGTGTAGTGTTTTACAATTTAAAATTAATCTTGATATATATAATTGTAGTATATATAGAGAATATGCGTATGTATTTTATGATGTACGTATGGTGGAAACATTGTGAACCGAATTATCTTAATTATTTAGACAACAAGAAACAATTATTATTTGAAGAATAATGGATAAAACATTATCCACAATATATTATAGGAATCCACATACAAAATTATTTGATTGAGATTTAATATGATTCAAAATATATCTTATTAAGATTTGGTATAATTTTAGACATATACATTATTTTCTCATTCAATCTTCTATTATCTACAAATTTTATTGCAAATTAAATTGGCCAACACATCTTTTTTCCTTACTCCTCGGGCGATCCTTTGCGCCACCATGTTATGTCGTTCACAGTGGCGGCGTTGATATGAAAGTGCAGGGAATTTCACATGAAGGTATATAATATTTTGTATAAGGTAAAAATTTAAATACAGTTAATTTTATGTGAAATTGATAGTTAAAAATTGTTAAGTAATTTAATAGATTTAATTAAATTGTCATCTAACAATTCTTAACTATCAATTTCAGATGAAATTAACTGCACTTAAATTTTTACCTTCGTATAAATAAAGTATATAAAAATATGAAAATTTACATAAAATTAATAATTAAAAATATTAGATAATTGACAAATTTAATTAAATTATTATTAATAATGATCAATTCTACATAAAAATAACTAATTGCATATGAATTTTTACTATATCAAAAATCCTAAATCTTATAACAAATTAATGTATTATAATAAGCCATGGGTTATAATTTGGTCCTATTTGTGTCCTCAAGTTTGTAATCCTTCCTTACTGATAGGGAGAGCTTTTTTTTGTAAAAAAAATATTTGTTGTGATTATTAATTTTATTATAATTTATTTAAATTTTTAGAATACGTATTACACATTTACATGTTTTTTCCTTATATTGGATTATATTTAAACTAATACTAACTAAATTTTCACTATATCACTTTTATTTTTTCACTAAATATATTAGTCACTATTATTATTTGACACTTATTTTAATAAAAATATTAAAAAAAATTTTATATAAAAATCTTTATTTAAAAATATAATTAATTTATTTAGTTATATTTTAAATAAAAATAATATTTTTATAACATATTAAAATTAAATTTTATAATTTATTATTCAATAATTAAAATAAAATATCTTCTCATAAGAATAATTGTAAAATCTTTATGAGTCACTAATTTTTCTATATAGAAGAAGGAGGCTAAAAAGGGTAAATATTTCATTGGCTCCTCATACTTTTCCTTAATAATAATAGTAACCTAACGTCTAAGTCTTTGAAATAAAATTACATATTGACTGAAAAAAATTACAAGAGTGGCATTATTAATAGAAATTCTTCAATGGACATCAAATATGTGTTTGGATTAGAATTTATAAATAATAATTTGTATAAAATTAATTTTACAAACTTGATTTTGATAAAAAGTGAGCTGATGTTAACGCAATTTATGTTTGGTAATTTTGTATTAAAATAGATTATAATAAAATAAATATAACTTGTATTATATCATTTAAAATTACGTTTAAACAAAAATTATTAAAAAAGATATCAATTTATATTATTCAAAACTATATTATTTTAATACTCTTTGACTATAATTTCTTTTGAAAAGAATTTAAATTTATGTGTTAAAATTTAGTACTCTTTTAATTATAATTTGTTAGTACTTTTTTTTAGTATTCTTTTTGTATTTAATTATATTTTTTAATGAAATTTATATTATAAAGATTAACCATAATAAATAAAATATATACTAATTTAAGAACATATAGTTAAAAATATACAAAGTTAAATAAAAAAATAAAGTTCTATAAAAAATACTTATTAATAAAAGTGATTAAAATAATTTATATCAACAATGAATACTAAAAATTTTATTAAAAAAATAAAAATACATAAGTGAACATAAAAAAATTCGAAACAAAAATATTCATACTATTAACAAGAAAAATAAATAAAAAATTAATAAAAATTAAAACTTAACAAAGAGTAATAATAATATTAAAAAAATATTTGTTTGTAAAGTATAGTCATAAAAAAAATTCAAGAACTCTGATGATTATTTTTTATATTTTTTATTGTAAATGAGATTGAATGGTAGAATAGATAGAATATTAATTAATTTTTTAATTTATTAAGTGAACGCAAAAAGTTACAATTTGTTGCTTATGGTGAACGGGAGTTTAAATCCAAAATCATGTTTGTTTAGAGAAAAACAAGTTAACCAAACAAAAATTACAGCATTTAAAAAGATTGAATGTGCTTCTTGTGCTTTCAATATGTTTATCAAACACACCCTACGTAATCAAAGGCAAAAGCTAAAGAAAATAACAATAAGAGTAAGCTAAGAGAGACTAATACTTAGTTTGGTAAAGTTTTTTGAAGAGGTATTTGTACTTTTTAAAAGCTCAAATTCCTCATTTTTTGTTTGGTAAATAAAAAAAGATCATGTGCTTGCAGCTTTTAAATGATCAGGATACATAGAGCTTTTCAAAGTTAGCTTATACTTTTCAAAATTTAAAAGTCTAATATAATCTCATATGTTAATTAATTTTTAAATTTAATATTTGTATTTACGTCTATAATAGTATTTTTAAGTTTTAAAAGCTATTTTACCAAACACCATTTTTGATGCTTGTATTTATTGAAAGTTATTTTTAATTTAATTTACCAAATATAAATGCTACAACTTTTAAAAAGTCATATTTTAAAAATTAACTTTTGGGTTATGCTACATGTACACCAAAATCAGCCACCAGTATAAAATACATGCCGGAATATAAATACACATTAAAAATAAATTAAACCACACATGTATGTATATACAAATATATTTGTCTTCAACGTTTTCATCCTGTTTAAGTCCCTAATGTTTCAAAATCTTCTCAATTTGTCCCGCCGTCAATTCTGTTAACGGATCCTTAATGGCAGGACAATATTAAGTCAATTTTAAAATGTTAGGGACTTAAATAGAACGATTAAAACATTAACATTGGAGACAAAATTGATACTTTGTTCAATTGGGATTTATAATTTATTATCTTAGTTAGATTTTGAAACCAACATTGTTCATGCATGCCCCTTTATTACACTACAAGAAAAATATCCATTCAGTCACACTTTTTAAATTACATTTAAAAAGTGTAACTTATTCATAGAATAGAGTTACCATTTTATAGAAGAATAATAAACATAGTTATGACATTACTTAAAAAATATGTGCATAGCCTTATCTTGATGGTTATGTTTTGGGTACGCTTACAAGACGTTTTCTAATCTAAGCACGCTATAAGCTTAATGAATTTTTCTCTTTCATAAACCTGCGCCCTTCTCCTTCCTTCAGAGATCAGAGTTTACCTTCTTCACCGTTTTCGCCCTTCTTCTTAACAAACCTGTGATCCTTAATCTTGCAAAACCTTTTCCCTTTCCCCTTCTAATTCTCTGAAACTACTCTGATATCTCTAAAAAGTAAAAACCCTTTTCCCTTTTTAATTCTCTTGAAACCCTTACCCTTTTATCTCCAAAACCAAACACTCTCATCTCTCAACACTCATTTATGGCACCGACACTGGACAGACGATGGCTAATGACAGGGTGGCATTGAGTAACGGAACCACGACCGGTAGAAAGCAACAGAACAAAGGAAGCGAGGCGAGCTGCGACGGTGACTGATATGGGGTGGAGATGCGAACATGTGACCGAAACCACCACTCGCCACTCCGGCTCCACATTCTAATGTCTCAGAATCTTTCTATCCCTCTCGTAACCACTCAGTCGGTCTCGGTCAAAATCGCTCATTCTCTGTTCTCAGTGACGAAAAAGAGTGAAGAATGTCAAGTTGGCCTTGGTGATGACGAACCGCGATGGAGAACTGAGATGGTAGTGACGATGAACCGAGACATTAGCAATGAACAGAGATCAAAGGTGTGTATGAATTTTTCTGATTTTGCAATTTTTTTGAGGATTTGTTGTTCTGATATTTGGGGTTCTACAATCTTTTGTAATTTCTGCTTCTTCCTATGTTAGAGTTTGCTTTTTTATTTTGCATTTTGCTTTATTATTTTGCATCTTGCTTTGTTAGGGTTTGTTAGTTGTTATTAGTGCTATTCTCTCATTGGAAATCAAGTACCAGCAGGTTTGGTAGTTGTTATTAGTGTTATTCTTGAGGAACTGTATTACTTTCTTGGGATAAACTGATTATTATGGATTAAATTACATACTGAATGGCATGAATTTACGATAGATATCATGAAATAATTATTGATAGATTGGTTTACGTAGTCATAATTTGACTTTCATGCTACTCTCTGATGATCTGATCATAACTTGCCAGAGTGAATTTGAAATATTTTAACCTGTTCTCACTCATTCTCTAACTCGCTCTCACTTTTTAGTTCGAATGTGAGTATGATTTTGATAGTGATGATTAGGTATGAGATATATAGAATTCTTCTCTTTATTCTATTCTATGACAATTTCTATTTAGAGAGTATCACAACAATGCAGTGTGCTGCGAGTGCTAATTTGAAAATTTCTTCTTCTGTTAATCATTCTGGCATAATCAGATAGAGAAAAAGTGGAGTCTCTTTGGAGAAATAATGTCACAGGTATTTCAGTGTCTCTATCTTGCTTTCTGCAAATTGTCAAACTCTTCGTTCCAGGTTTTATTTTTGATGAATTAAACAAAGCATTATAGTAACTCCGCCTATGTTACACTTGCGGTACATAGCCGGTCCCAAGACCGGATAAAGGAGGAGGGTTGTGTTAGGTCTTCGGCAACCAACATAAAAATATAGCCGAACCCCCATGACATGAATCAAAGACATTATTGCGCTAAAGCTAGGTCGTTGCCCGGAAGCAACGCGCCGTATGGCTCGAGTACGGTGTCAAAGCAAGAGCCGCTGCATCGGTGCCCGGATGTAGTGTTAAATGAGCAAGGGTTCTCGCGTTTTCGTGAACGGACGAGGGTAAATAAGCTAGTTCACAAAGTAAAAGGTAAAGGTCGAAGCGACAGAAGGTTGAGATTTGGGACATGGAACATAGGCACTCTAACAGGAAAGTCCATGGAGGTGGTGGACACCATGACAAGGAGGAAGATTAACATTATGTGCCTACAAGAAACGAAAAGAGGCTCTAAAGTAGATGAAAAATGGCAGGGCAGTAGGACCTGATAATATCCCGATTGAGGTTTGGAAGGGTCTTGGAGAAAAAGGCATCAATTGGTTAACCAAGCTTTTTAATGAGATTTTAAGGTCAAAGAAGATGTCTGATGAGTGGAGAAAGAGTACCTTGGTACCTATCTACAAGAATAAAGGGGATATACAAAGTTGCGGAAACTATAGAGGGATTAAGCTTATGAGTCATACTATGAAGTTATGGGAAAGGGTGATAGAACGGAGGTTGAGAAAAGAGACACAAGTAACAGAGAACCAATTTGGATTTATGCCAGGAAGATCTACCACTGAAGCGATATACCTATTAAGAAGGATGATGGAGAGGTATTGTAGTAATAAAAGGGATCTACATATGGTGTTTATTGATTTGGAAAAAGCGTATGATAGGGTACCAAGGGAGGTCTTATGGAAGGTTTTAGAAAAGAGGAGAGTAAGGATCGCATATATTCGGGCAATTAAAGACATGTATGATGGGGCCACAACTAGTGTGAAGACTCAAGGTGGTGTGACGGAGGAATTCCCTATTGGTATAGGATTACACCAGGGATCATCCTTAAGTCCATACATTTTCACGTTAGTCTTGGAATTACTCACAGAGCACATCCAAGAGCCTGTGCCATGGTGCATGCTGTTTGCCGATGATATCGTCCTTATGGGAGAGTCAAGGGAAGACCTAAATAAGAAGTTGGAGCTATGGAGAGAAACTTTAGAAGTGTATGGTCTGCGCATAAGCCGTAGCAAGACGGAATATATGGAATGTAAGTTCAGTCTGAGAAGGGAAAACCCCAATATAGAGGTGAAGATTGGAGAAAACACCTTAAGAAAAGTTAAAAGTTTTAAGTATCTTGGGTGTATCATACAGGATAATGGAGAGATTGAACAGGATGTAAATCATAGGATCCAAGCAGGTTGGTCAAAATGGCGGAGTGCATCTGGTTTTATATGCAACAAAAAAGTGCCTTTAAAACTTAAAGGTAAATTCTATTGCACCGCCATAAGACCGGCTATGCTGTATGGTACGGAGTGTTGGGCGGCTAAAGGGGAGCACGAATATAAGCTGAGTGTGGCAGAGATGAAGATGTTGAGATGGATGAGTGGTCATATGCGATTGGATAAAATAAGGAATGAAGATATAAGGGAGAGAGTTGGAGTAGCACCCATTGTGGAAAAGATGGTTGAATCGCGTCTCAGGTGGTTTGGACATGTGAGAAGAAGACCGATAGAACATCCAGTCAGGAGGGTGGATGAGATGGAAGATGGACAAAGGGCGAAAGACAGAGGAAGACCTAAGAAGACCATCCATGAGGTGGTCAAACGAGATCTACATGTAAACGATTTCTCTGTAGACATGATACATGATAGAGCACAATAGCGTCGTTTGATTCATGTAGCCGACCCCACTTAGTGGGACAAGGCTTTGTTGTTATTGTTGTTGTTTGTAAACAAAGCATTATAGTAGAAGATGTCTGGGGCTGCTTTAAAAAATATTCTATGCGCACCAACCTACTTTTCAATTATTGATTTAATTTGATAATGTAACTTGGATGCATATTATTATTCACACTGTTACTTTTGATGCCTTTGCAGGAGAATGCTGACAATTTTGCAAAGTTAAAAGGCCTGCTGCAGAGTATAATACACGCTACTTCAAATTTTGAGTTGAGTTCTTTATGGTTACCAAGTAGATTTAGGTCAAAGGTAGGCATTGTTGCATTAATACCATTACACTATAGTTCTATTGAAACTGAGATTTGATGGCCAAAATTTGGTAATGAGCAACCCAGGTTTATAATGTTGCTTCACCCGATGATTGCTTGGGACCCACCTGAATTAGCAAGGTAAAAGAAGCTCTCAAATGGTAAATTTTTTTTTTTAATTTTGATGCCGAACAAATGTTATTGTTTGAATTTTAATTTTGACCTCTTGGACATGTTTTATCACTTCCTATTATATTCTTTAACCTTTTAATTGTTATAGGTTTCATGGGCCTTTGGCTTTCGTTATATTAAGATTCTATGTATATATAAGATAGAAAGAATTCTAGCTGTAGCTGAATATAAATCCTTATCAATTCCATAGAGGAGTTTTCAAATTATTTGTGTTGGGATTTATATTTCAGTGATAATGCTAAAGCTGTTTTGCTATTCTACTTAGGATAACCAAATTAGGATTGAGTTGGATCTGTAATCTTCTTATCATTTAGTTTGTAATCTCTAAGTTACACATTGAGACTAACTTCAGGGTGCAACTTGGGCTGACTCTCCAAAAAAATAACTTAGTTCTATTATGCTAATTGTTTTTATTTATCTTTAACTATATTTTCATTTGAAAGTTGAAACAATGGTCAACTAGTTCCATTCGCAGTATCCCAGGTTTATTGAGACCTTTGGTACCCATATTGTTGTTGGAATGAAAATGGGAGGAAAGGATGTAATATATTTGAAGCAGCAGCACTCATCAGCTCTCCAACCTGCTGATGTTCAAAAAAGACTGAAAGAGATGGCAGATAAAAGATTTATGGATGCTACTGGCCAATATACAATTGGAATCCGGGAACAGAGGATAACATTCGCTAATATCAGTCCATCAAGTTCTTATTCGCATAAGGAGGTATGCATTGAACATTACCCTTGACAATATTTAACCTGTTTACTAGTTTCTTGCTAGTTGTGCCAGCTGAACAGAAGTGGAGTATTTCAATTCCTTTGCATGTTAGAGTTTTTCTTGAATTTAGATCTTAATTTGGTGGGCAAAACAGAACTAACATAAAATACTTAAAATTACCTTCCCTATCCAAATGATATTCCAGTGGAGAAATCTTTACGCTACCTAGCTTTTTGAGTGTTTTTTATTTTATTTTATTTTGCCTAGAATTATAATAAATGGGAAAAAAAAGTGTCTCATTTTACATTGATTCTTAATTTACACAACTATTGTGAGTTTGGTTTCTAATAATTTTGGTTTGATTTTTTAATTTTTATAATTGTAAATGTCATTATAATATTTTTTTAATTACTTTTTTATATAATTATGCAGGATAATATTGGGGACGTTAATTTATCATTGTGGTTTAATTTATTGGCTAAGATGGAATAGTGTTAGGAATGGATACATATATGGTTGACTAATGCCTTTTATTAGAAGATATTTATGTAGGATATAATGTTTTAATTTTTCGCAGAGTATTAGTAATAAATTTTAAGTGGTCTCATGTTTATTTTGGTATGGCTATGCTTAATTTAGTGTGAGATGTATGAATATTTAAAATTAACTTCATTCCAATACTTTTGATTCATTATAAATATATTTTGTTTATAAATAATTTTTTTATTTAAAGAAATTATTTAATATAATTATGTATTTTATTTTTATTTTATAATATTTAACTCATTTAATTAAAAATACAGAATTATATATGTAATTATATTACTAAATATTATATTGTACAAAAAATTATTAGAATATTATATATAAGTAAAAACAAAAAAACAATGAGAGATCTAATGTTACATTTTTATAGAGTAGTTATAGTATACAATGTGGCTACGCTTTAAAAATGATGCAGTAGTATAGCCTATTCTAGTAAGTATAGTAGTGTAGCCTATTCTAGTAAACATAGAAACTGAAAAAAGTAATTTTTGGTCCTAAACAATATCACTTAAAAGGTGCACCCTATTTTCAAAGGCCAAAAATGTAAATTTTGATACAAAAAAACGTAACTTTTGAAAATAGGTAATATTAGTATAGACATCTCTTATAAAAGTGTTTCTAAAACCTAAAAAGCGTAGCCTTTGTTTAAGGTATCATTGTTTTTCATTTTTTGCTACACTTCTATTAATATTGAAGAAAACTATCAATTATGTGTTGCTAGCTAGAAGAGTACGTAGAAAATTAAATCAGAATAAAAGTAAAGTTATGAGCTAGTCTATCTTTTAATGAGAGTTTAAAATTGCATTTGCTACATTAAAAACTACTGCTAATTAATTTGTGCTTCATTCACGTGGAAACATATATAATATAATAATTAATTTGATTCTACAAATTCTTACTTGAACTGTAAATGTATGTGATTATTATACCCTTTTAAAGTCTTTCATATGTTATTATTATATTATGCACAAAAGTCTACAATGAAATATGTAGTTAATTGTGTCTCTGTACATGACATGAAACACTATGAAAGTGCAGGATTTCGCATGAAAGTATATAATATTTCTTATAAGATGAAAATTCAAATGTAACTAACTTTATGTGAAATTAATAATTAAAAGTCGTTAAATAATTTAAAATATTTGACTAAATTATTATTTAACAGCTCTCAATTATCAACTTCACATAAAATTAATTACACCTAAATTTTTATCTTTATATAAAATATATGAAAATGTGAAAATTTACGTAAAATCAATAATTAAAAATTATTAAATAATGTGAAAATTTACGTAAAATTAATAATTAAAAATTATTAAAAAATAAAACAAATTTAACTAAAATATTATTAATAATGATAAACTTTACATCAAAATAACTAATTGCATATAAATTTTCACTATATCAAAAATCCTAAACCCTATAACAAATTAACGTATTATAATATACCATGGACTATAATTTTGGCCTAATATGGGCATATTTGTGTCCACAAGTTTGTAATCCTTCCTTACTCATAGGGAAAGTTTTTTTTTTAATATTTGTTGTGGTTATTAATTCTATCATAATTTATTTAAATTTTTAGAATACATATTACATATTTACATGTTTGTTTCTTATATTGGATTAATATTAAAACTAATACTAACTAAATTTTTATTCTATCACTTTTTATTTTTTCACTAAATATATTAGTCACTATTATAATATACTAAAATTAAATTTTACAATTTATTATTTAATGATCAAAATAAAATATTTCTTTATGAAAATAATTGTAAAATCTTTGTTGGAATATCACTAAATTTTCTATATACAAAAAAAAGGAGGCTGAGAAAAGATAAATGTTTAATAATAGTAACCGAACATCTAAGCTTTTGAACAAAAATTACATATTGACTGAAAAAAAAAATACAAGAGTGACATTATTAATAGAAAATTAGAAATTTTTCTATGGATAAGTAATCAAAGACAAAAGCTAAAGAAAATAACAATAAGAGTAAGTTAAGAGAGACTAAATGGTAACATAAAAAACAAGTTAAATTAAGAGACTCCTCTTCTTTTTTTATTTTATTAAATTTTTTATATTTACATAGAATATTAAACTAAATCGAAACAAGTGAAATCATAACACTACTACTATATAAAACAAACTATTACTAATAGCGATTAATAATGGGTCCTAAAAAATCAAAATGAATATTACTAATAGCGATTAATAATGGGTCCTAAAAAATCAAAATGAATATAGAGAACAACCGTAAATCTAGCTAGATAACTAAACAAATAATTAAGAAAAAAAAGAAGATGATGATGAATAATTTAATTATGGGTAGAGCCACCACCACCCCTGCATCGATTAATGGCACTGCAGTCACGATTGTAATTTGTAATGGTTGGCAGGAGGACTCGGTTTACAATTTTTGGTGATATTATCTTTCTTCGAGCATGGAATTCCATTCCTTCCCATTACACTGTTTCCTATTTACCTTATTCTTTGATTTAAATATCTCCATGTTGCTCTCTGAATTCATCTCAAATTCCTTCTTTACTTCCATGCACTTCCTTATCGTTTCATTGCATGATGGCGAAGGTATAGTCTTTGTTATCGTGCGCATTCCGGCCACCGTCGCAGTCATGATAGCAATGCAAGTCACGATAAGAGCCAAGTAAAGTGAGTAGTTTTTGTTGGCCATTGTATTATTATTAACTTACTAATAGAAATAAAAATTAAGAATATTATTAACCAAGTGTGACAAAATTATCACGCCTAATACTGCTATTTATAATAAAATATTGACATATGTAGTGTATAAATTGTATATCAAATCTTATTATTAATTTAAGATACATTCTATTTTTATTTTAATAATTATGAAATTTGAATATAGTTACATGTAATTAACTGTTTTATGGATATGTATGTTTAGTGTCACCATTTCCGTGCTAGTTCTGGTCATTAGAATGAGATAATAATAATCGAAATTATCTTAATTAGTTACTAGAGATATCATATATACTCATTATTTTAGGAAATCAAATTCAAATTATTCTTTAATTCACGTATTTAATTTTACAGTAGATTAAAACTAATCTTGATTTATTATTAATAGTATAAAGAATATATATGTATTTTATCTTAATAACTTAGACAATAAGTAACAATCATTATTTGAAGAATAATAGATAAAATATTATCCACAATATATTATGGGAAACTACATACAAAATTATTTGATTGAGATTTAATATGATCTAAAATATATCTTATTAAGATTTGATATGATTTTAGATACGATAATACATTATTTTCTCATTCAATCTTCTATTATCTACAAATTTTGTAGCAAAATTTGGCCAATACAAGTATACAACACATCTTTTTTCCGTACTCTTCCGATGATCCTTTGTGCCACCATGTTATGTCGTTCACAATGGCAGCGTTGACATGAAAGTGCAGAAAAATTTCACATAAAAATATATAACATTTCGTATAAAGTATATCAAAATATAAAATTTACGTAAAATTAATAATTAAATAATTTAATAAATTTAATTAAATTATTATTAATAATTATAAATTTCACATAAAAATAACTAATTGTATATAATTTTTTACTATATCAAAAACCCTAAACTTTATAACAAATTAACGTATTATAATAATTAAGGATGTTATGGTTTTATATGACGGTCCTTTCTACTGTGTTTGTCTTTTAATGTGCCCAAATACGAGGAACAGGGTCTGTGTCTAGACAACAAAATCTCTATTGTGGCTAAGGACCCCATAACAACATTTTCAAGCCTTAAACTTTTTAAAAGCTAATTATTTAATTACATGTAAATCAAAATAAAATCTTCATTCGTGCTTAGCTTACGAACACAAAAAATTAAATTAATGTAGAATAGGTTGTCTAAACTCTAAAGTAGGAGATATGCCAAGGACGATTCGATGTCCGGTTTATCTTTACCCATCCATGTTAATTAGTTCTTCACCAAAAATTAAAATAAAATAAAATTCTTTTATTTTCTTTATTTAATTTTTCGACCAAAAAACAATCATTTTCTATTATTTGATTGGAATAAAAAAAATTGTCTTTCAACCCAAACTTAATCTTTTATAAATTCTATGTATAACCATTCATATATCTTTAGTCGAAAACATAAATTATGTTAGATAAACCGAATTTTAAATAATAAAATTTAGAGGTTAACAATTTAGTCAAGATCAAATAATACACCCATCACAATATTATTGGTAGACAAAGGGAGAGAATATTTCAGAAAAACATACATGGACAACATAATGTTGGTCATGTTTATTCACACATACACATAACTACTTTATAAAATTAATCTCTTAAATTAAATTCTCTATTATTATTATTATACAACGATGCCTAATATCTAAACACTAACTACTCTATATATATTCACTTCACTTCATTTCTTTCCCTTATTCACTTCACAAACACACATGGAAACTGAGTCACTATTGCCATCTAAGCCAACTTATTACGGCGGCATCAAGAGCTACTTGAGGAGGCGCTGCTACCAACGTGGCAGCTCCGGCAGCGGGGGAAGGAAACAAAGGTCATAAGGTGGTTGAAAAGAAGGCCTAGAAAGTATTATTGGAGGATAAGAACACTTCCAAAGGTTAGATGGGTAATTAGATCACCTTTAATTTGAAGATGTTGATTAAGCTTAAGAATGTTTATATGAACTTCATGTTAAGGTTAGCCGGCAACATAGGATCATTGAACACTCAGAATAATGTTGTGTTTGGTGGGAAAAGGATCCCAAAGCCTCGTCAATTTTCTATGCGTTTTTCTGGTGATGCTTTTGAGGCAAGGCTTATATATGAAATTTTCAAGACCTTGGTTGCTTTTCATGAGTTAAATCCCATGTAATAATTATCAATTTCTTTATTCTCTTCTTTCTTTTCTTTTCTTATTCTTCCAATTTTTTTAATTTATATGCAATTGCAGTTAATTTTATGTGAAGTTGATAGTTAAGAATTGTTAAATGATAATTTAATTAAATATGTTAAATTATTTAAAAGCTCTTAGCTACAATTTTACATGAAACTAATTGTCTGAATTTTCACCTTTATATATTATATTAGTTTATAAATAAGTCTAAACGTAATTACCTTTTATACTATTGTTTGAAAAATAATACCACAAGAATCCTTAGTTAGAATAGATTCTAATTCAGCATCTTTTGAGATTTTGAGAAGAGTTGCTCTTTTGTGTTTGGGGGAGTTATTGTCTATCGTTAGCCTCTAGTTTAATAGTTTAATGATCTAACCGGATTAAACTATAATTGAATCGATTTAATTAAATATAAAATAAAATTATTAAAAAATTAATATATAATTTTAAATTTTTAATTCAATAATTTTTAAAATTTTACAATTTTATCTAATGATTTAAAAAATTAAACAATCAACAACAATATTATTAACTCAAAAAATTAACTCAAAATGAATTATTTAATATTATTGAATGTTTTAACAATTTTCTAAGAAATCAAAATGATACAATGGTTTGTTTTCTTTTTGGATCTCCATATGGTTATGGTCCAATCCAATATTCATCCAATCCATCTATTTGCCATTTTGACCCATCAATTACCATACAATTTTTTCTATATCAACAATTCAAGAACAAATTAAAACAAGAAGCAGACAACAAATTACTATAATAGAGAGGAAGTTTACAAAAAGAAGATGTCTAACCTTAACCAACTCAATAGCAAATAGCTTTGACTATTAAACAATTTATTAAAACAAAGAGCTATGAAATAATAGGAATGTAAGTTATCGAATGAAATCGAAATTTATTGTAAAATCGAATCAAAATTTTTAACAATTGAATTAAAAATCAAAAAATTAATTTTTTTATTTTTTTAATTAAATCGATCGGTTCAATTTAGTTTTCAGTTGGCTTGGCAGAAATCAAATCGAACAGTAATACTTTTTTTTACTAGTTTACCCTTTAATCTAGTAACAAAATCTCCAAATCCCTAACTCTAACTCCATTTTAGCTTTCACGCAACCACAAGCCTACAACTCACATCCATCTTCCTCTTCCATGCCTGAGAGAATGAGAGCCTGAGAGCGTCGTGCCACTGTCCTCCAATCGCAAGTCGTCCATCGTCGCTTTCAAGGACATCGTCGCAACTGCAGCAGGCATCTCCATCGCAGGCGTAGCAGAGAGCTAGAGAGCGTTGTCGTCTAGTCCGCAGCGTCATCCAGTCCGCGCCGTCATCCAGTTCGCGCTGTCGCAGCCCCTAAACTGAGCACTTCTTCTGCGTTGCCGAGCAGCACTCTCTATCGCCGAGCAGTTCCTCTTCGTCACCAAATAGTTCTCTCTGTCACCGAGCAACAACTTTAGTCCGAGCCCTCTCCTGCAATTTACAATGTCTTCTTCTGAGGTTAGTAACTTAGTCGGGTTAAATA
This sequence comes from Arachis hypogaea, assembly GCF_003086295.3. NCBI lineage: Eukaryota > Viridiplantae > Streptophyta > Magnoliopsida > Fabales > Fabaceae > Arachis > Arachis hypogaea. The sequence goes on along the minus strand of NC_092041.1, from coordinate 92,725,736 downwards.
TGATTTTGGTTCCTAAGGTATAAGATAAAAATATTTTTCGTTTCCAACCTTTTTTTTGTATACAAAATCATCCCTAAGGTTTAAAACTAAGTTTTAAAATTGTCCTTTTTACTTAAATATTAAAATTTTGGACCAAATTACCCATAACAAAAAATTATAAAAAAAAGATAGAGAGTGTTTCTGCTCCTGCAAAGGGAAAATTGAAGAAGGAGAAGGGAGAAGGGAAGAAGAAGATGTTCACGATCCACCTCTGCCTCTGCTTTCGCCGCCACCTCCATACGATTTTGGTCCTAAGGTAAGAACGATTTTAAAACCAAGTTAAACCTTGAGGACGATTTTATATGCAAAAAAAAAAGTTAAGGACAAAAGAAATTTTGGCTTATACCCTAGGGACCAAAATCGTATTTAATCCTAACTTAGTATATTCACAATTTTTTGTATAAAATTTGTTGTTGCTGCTGTCTGTTGAAAAAAACAAATTTTTTGAACGTTATAAGTTGATAATGGTAGAATCTTCGACCTCGTTATGGCTATAATTTTGTTGTTATTGCTGGTCTGTTAGAAACTTTTCAATTTTTTAAATGTTATAAATTGATAATGGTAGAATCTTCGATCTCATTGATTTCTTTGTTTTATTTTTGTAGAAATTGCACTAATCAGAGAAGATGATGATGAATTTGGTGTGGATTCAGATTAAGCATAGTGGCTGTTTTGGTTTTTATTTAGCTTTAAAGTGGCTGTTTCAGTTTTTATTTAGTTTTAAAGTATGTTTGTTTTTGTTGTTTGTTAGATATTTTTAATTGTCTTTATTTTTATGTTTAATTATTAGAACAACTTGAAATTGTATTAAATTTGAATGTGATATACTATTGTTATTTTAGTTTATTGACTATTTTAAACTTAATTTATGGTGATTAAAATTCTGATTATTAGCTTTTAAAAAATAAAAAAATCGATCGAATCAAATCGTTGTTAGTTTGGTTTGATCAAATCGTTGTTAGTTTGGTTTGATTTGGTTCAGTTCGATTGTCCTACAAATAGCAAATCAAATGGTTGATATTGTGAAAGAATTGAATAGGTCGGTTCAGTTGATTTCCCTATTAAACATTACTCTGACATAAAATGAATTTCATTCATAAACACCAGTACAAAGATAAATAATACAGATGTGTTGCTTCAACTATATAATTAAGAGTGCATTCTCAGTTTAAGTTAATCTGTTCAAAATTTTAACTGACATTAAACCAAAAACTGGCTCTAAAGTGTCTTCATCAGGTCCATGAACTTTGTTTGCTCCATCATCAGTCACTTCTTCATTACTTGTGTCATCATTATCTCCTGCACTGAAATGTTCATTGTACTGCTCATGTGTCCCATTGCTTTGGACCAACGAAAAGTAATTATAGAAATTAAATTAAAATTGAAGATCAGATATAATTTTTAATTTCCTCACTCACCTAAAACTAATTGCCCCATTCCTTATCCAAGTAGTGTCGATCTTAAAAACCTGGAAAATAAGCACAAAAAAGAATATATATACAACAACAATAATAAAAATTAACACAAAAAAACACGCAACTGAAGAAGTAGTAGATGAGTGCTTGTCAGAAAAGAGAAGACGGGAGAATAGCAGAGTCGTTCGCGTGGTGGTGATGGCCGAGCAGTGGAACGGAGGTAACGGTGAAGAGAAGACGGTCGAGCAAACACATTTGCGACGGCGAGGAGAATAGGGACGAGCAGCATACCTTCTAGCGACGCGAGGGGAGAAGAGGAGATGACGGGGTTGGGGCGATGGCTACTGCTGCTGGTTTCGCTGGAAGACCTTACGATTGGATTTTTCATTTTTGTGAGAGAGATGGGAAAGGGGGCTTCTCTGCTCGTTTTGTGTGTTTTTTTTTTTTTTTTTTTTTAAGGGGATCAAAACGACCATGTTTTGACGGGGATCAAAGAACCGGTTCTTTTAAAAATAGGACCGGTTTAGCCAGGTCATCGGTTACCTATCGGGTTAATCGGTTCTTGAACCGATTTTTTACATGTCGGTTTTAGACGTTAATCAGATAGATTCTTGATTAACCTAGTCGAATCGATCAATCCGGTCCGATTTTTAGAACCTTAATAAATAGTCAAGAACCAAAAAGGACATTTAATCATATTTTTTTATTATATTAAAAGTTTTTGAGAATTACTTTTATTAGACAGATTGCTCCAATAGTCATATTTTCAATATATTCATTAAACAAATAAATTTCTAAAAAAATTTATTATAAGATAATTAGATATAACAATTTATGGTCACAGGATAAATTAGTTGAATATGGTATTAATTATGAAAAAATATTTGATGTTGTTACTCGACTCACATTTATTCAAGCTCTCCTTGTCACCATGACAATTCTAAAATAGTTTCTCAATCGAGGAATGTGAAAAATAAAATTTTTAATAATAATTTAAAAAAGAAAATTTACATAAAATCAGACTTAGAATATCCTTGTTCTTCCAAAAAAATTTGTCTTTTTTGTATGACACGTTAAATCCTATATCATAAATCCTAAACTCTTAATTAAACACTCTCTTCGACAATAGTTTGAGAAGTTTAGCACCATTATTTGCAACATCGATTTACCTGTAATCCCATAAATATGCTCTATTTATTTGCAAGAATAACTAGAATGTTGTTCTTTTGCTATTATATGTTGATGATATAATTATTACTAGAGACAATATTATTGATATTATTGATCTTAAAGCCTCCCTTAACCACTATTTTAAGATAAAAGATCTCGAGTCCATCAGTTATTTTAGAGTCATAAAGTTATATCATCTGATGAAAATACTTAAACAAAATATGCTTCTAATCTTTTTGTTCGAGCAGAAATTATAGACAATCACACAAAATTTATTTCTCTCGAGTTTAATACTCGTTTTACTCCTATAAATGGTGTTGTTACGAATAATTTCACTCTCTCTATAGACAATTAGTCAAAAATCTTGTCTAATAATTACATGACCAAACATTATGTATCATATTTATGTTGTTAATCAAATTTTATTCTCCCATACTTTGTATTTATTTGTCATTGTATATTTTATATTTTAATATTTATTTTATGTAAATAATTAATTTAGCATATGATTTTTTATACACATAACATGGTTACAAATTAAATTTTCTTGCAAAACTTAAACCAAACAATATAATACAATAATATAACATCAACAACATTCTCCTTATTCACATAATTAAAATTTACACAAATGAAACCCCATTATTGTTTGTGCCTCTAATTATGAAAATAAGAATGAGCATGAGCCATGAAACTTTTGCTCATATCCGCAAGGTAACTTGCTACAACCAATATGACAATGATAACAAGCATGAATTTGAGTGCAACCTCTCTGGTCGTTTCAGGTGGTAACTCCTGATCAATAACATCATCTTTATTATTATAGTACCCTTTTTTTGTGTCACTAAAATTATTAATATCATAACTATCTTCTGCTTTGGATGTGGCTTCACTAACTTTATCTTCTTCTTCAAAGGTTACTTTCTCTTTACCTTTGTCTTTCTTTTTCTTCATGGCGGGTTCAAATTCTTCTTGTTCTTCTTCTTCTTCTTCTCGATAAGATTGAGGGATTTTCTTTGGCATTACTACGGTGAGAATGTTTTGCATGAAACTGCCATGAATGGCATCTTCGTTGCAAAAGGGTGGGAGTTTAATCTCTTTATTGAAACGCTTCCATTTTGTTCCATCCAATAAGGGACGCTCTCCACTTATAATCATCATTCGAAGGTGGTTTATCTGAATTCTTATTTGTTCTCTTTTAAAACCTGAAATTAAATACAAAATAAAATGCATGTGTTAAAGAATCCATAATATTTAAGAGATAATAAAAAATTAGTTCAATTCAAAAAATTTAAAGATATTGTGTTTAATATTTATTAATTATTGCTAAAATAATTATGCTATTTTAAATGTAATAAATATATAATTACAAATATTTTTGTTTATATAAAATTATAAAGTTTTATTAAATAAGATGATTTTAACTATTGTCTTTTTAATATTACCGTAAAAATTATATTGTATGGCAAATTAAACAATGAAATTGAATAATCGGCAATAGTAATAGTCAAAAGGGTTTAATTTCTATATATGATGTCAGTATAAGAAAAGGGTTTAGTTAATTAGATAAAATTTCATGACAATTTAAGATTCTTTTGTGCGCATTCGGTACATATAGCAATTAACACGAGAAAAGAGTTTTAATTTTATTAAGAAAGGAATTTTAACTCTTTCAAATATAAATTTGTAGTTTGAAGAACTAAGTGCACTAGTGAAATGAATTTTATTTTATTCTATTTTACTATTTTTATCCTTCTTTCATCATAGCTCACCATTTACAATATTCAACCATGGCATATAAATTAATAGATAAACATCTATTATCTATTATAACATAAGTAAAGGATAACCCAAAATATTTTTTATAGTGAATAAATGACATATAAATTTGTATGTTTCATATAAACTTGTTATGTAATTTATAACAATAACATAAAAAAATATTTATTTTAGACCTATATTTATACTATCATAGATACTAACATTTATATAATCAATTTAGCATTAATCTCATAATTTTACATATTAAATTATGTAACTTTACAAAAAAGCAGAAAAAATTAATTCATATCAATAGTTTAATTCTAATATTGCATATCTTATTTGGAGAATAAATTTTATTTTATGAAAATCTATCTATCTATCTATAATATATATATATATATATATATATATATATATATATCAAATAATGACACAATGAACACTTGACATATTAAATAACCTCTAATATTGTCACATAAACATTTTAGTGATATTATCATTTTATAATTTTTCTATCATCGTATTACTTTTTAATCTTCGTTCTTAGGTAGTATTTTGCCTTACATTTAATTTTTTTAATTTTTAATTTTATGTAGGTTATTTTATACTTTTAATAGTAATATTATTTTACTTTAATAGATATAAATTAGTTAATAAAACCTAATTCATTCTCTCTTTCTATTTTTACTTGTATTCATGTTTACTATATAATTTAATTACTAATATTTTGCACAATTATTTAAAAACTTTTGTTGATGATCACATTTTTATATTTTAGTTTCCTAAATAATTTGCTATAATGTATGAAATTCTTACAATGTTTTTAAGTTTTTTTTTTTTACTATTTTTGATCTAATTGTGTTTATCAATTATATATTGTCTTCGCTACTTATATATTACCTTTATTTTTAATAATTTATATTTTTTAATATTATTTAGTTATAATAATAATAATGTTAAAAAAATATGATGTCATGGTTCATGTATGTTATTTTCAATTATTAAAACATTATGTTCATATTTGCATTACATCTAATAGCTTTATTCTTGTAGTATAATATTTGAATTTGTTAAACATATGTATTAGGTGATCGATGAAGTCTTTCAAATACTAAAATGTATAATGTGTTTACAATTTTATTTAAATTTAATATTAACTTTAAAAAATTTTTTATTAAATAATTTTTTATGTATAAAAATTAAATAATTTTGGTTTCATGCAACGCGCGGATTTAAATAGAGTTATACCTCGTTAGAGATTCATTAGAGCTCTCATAATCAACATCAAGCAAAATATATATATATAAACACAATTTTTAGGTAATAAGGTTAAAAAACACGAAACACAAAAACCCAGTGCTAACTGGTGAAAGAAATTAAACCATGAACAAATAGAAGCAGTGGAGTCAAGAATTGATGAATAGGCATACTTGGAAGATTGATTAAATTCAAGTTTTGATAATAATTATTATAATTTATTTAGTTTTATCTTTCTCAATTCATTATTTTTAATTTGGTTGGTTTGTAGAGATTCTAGGTTCTCATTTACCATTCTGTTGGATGGAGATGAGATCTTTTGTCAAAAGAAGAAAAAAAAGGAAGCAAACATGGGAGAAGAAAAAGATCGTTGAGACAGGCTAAGGGAATATCTGGAAAACCAAGTTTTTAATTGATATAATTTTTATATTTCAATTTTGAATGTTATAGATTTTACATTGAGATTGTAAATCAGTTTTATTTTGGTTTAATTTAGTTTGGATATTAATGTGAGAATTAGAATACTACTCAAACAAAAATTATCGAAAATAATATTTTATTATGTTCGAAACCAAGTAAAATATTTTTTTTTTACAAAATTCAATTTTCAAAGTGTTTCAAATACACAAAATTAAATAAATTTAATGAAAAACGATAGTACGACTATGTTGACATGGGATATAAACATTTTATTATTGGCCTTATTTATGTATGTAATAATTCATTCTTTAAAAACAATCTATTATATATTACTGATTTTAAGGTCAAAATGTGCTACATGCATGTTACTCTTTCATTATAATTAAAATCAAATTTTTTTCTTTAAAATTAAAGAACTCTCCCCACTTTTCTCTTCCTTTCTCTATGTCTCTCATTTCTTCACTCATTCTATCTCTTTTATATATCTTATCATTATCATTATCAATGACTAAATTACGATTTTGAGAGTCAAAATATACAATATAACATTTTCTTATTGTATTTAAATTAAATTAAAATACTAAAATTGAAATATAGCTATATTATATATTATATTTATATATTTACTAACTAAAAAAATGTATCATATTACACACTCTTATTAAAATTTAGAATAAATATTTTTCTCTAAAATTAGTAAGCATCCTTCTTATATTTTCTTATCTATCTCTCTTTTTTTCTATTTTTCTCTATCCTTCCTACTCTATATATAATTTATAATTCATATTTTATATTAGTAATTTGATAAATCAAAATTTGTTATTAGATATTTTCATTATAATTAAAATAAAAAATTTTCTCAACTTTCAAAATTAACAAACTCCCTCTCTCATTCTTCTTCTTTATCTTTCTCTCTCTTTTCTCTCATTCTCTATTTTTCTCTATCTTTATGTTCTACAAAAATAAAATTAACAATATAATATAATTTAAATAAAAAATATTATTATATACATATGTTTTATTTAAATTTAAATTTTTATTGCTTATCTTTTTGATATATATTTTTACTTCTTTTCTTTTAAATATTTATTATATATAATTTAAAAAATACTAATGTTGTGATTAAAAGTTAGAATCAAGATTCAATTGTTTTTAAAAAAAATGAGTTAATTTTATAACTATCAATATAAATTTTTTTATGTTAATATCTAATTATATTTTTAATATATATAAAAATATTATTTTCAAATAGTAAGTATAAAATTAATTATTTTTATTTATGTAACAAACTTAATACCTAATCAAATATAAAAATATACACGTTAAATTCTTTTAAATTTTAGATAACGAATGTTAAGATTAAGTAAAAAAATTAAACTCTTTCATTTAAAAATAATAACTAAAAAGTTTATTATTTAATTTTGCTTAAGATTCTGGTTTTCTTAGACGACGGGGACTTTTAATTTGTCCATTAAAACCATTTTATAAAAGTCGTTTAATGCTATAAATTTTTCGTGTCATAATCTATAATATCAAAACCTACGTAATTTTAAAAGACTTATATTCCCGTAATAGTATTACGAGTAAAAATACTAGTCGTAGTCTAATTTTGCAAAAAAATTAAACTTATTTTAATTGATTGATAGAATAAAACACATCTTACAGTCATCGTATAATAAAATTCCTAAAATTTATACTAGAACTAATAATTAAATTTGGTTATATAGATTCAACAAGTCATTTAATTTTGGTTTAATTATTCTATTGTTCTTTATAATTTTGCAAAATTTTCAATTAGGTCGTTATATTTTTTTTTAAATTGGATCTCTGCACTAATTTTTTTTAATTAGGTCACTCTTAATAGTAATTGGCTTCATTGTATAGGAACTCAACTAAAAAAATGATGCAAAGACTCAAATAAAAGAAAAAAAAGTGTAAAAACTCAATTTAAAAAAAAAATTGGTACAGGATCAATTAAAAAGAAAAAAAAGTATAAAAACCTAATTGAAAATTTCGCGAAACTATAGAGATCAACAGAGTAATTAAACCTTTAATTTTCAAAAGACACGGACACATTGAAATTAAAGAAAAAGAGCATTAGATGGAACATAATTACGTGCCTGGAAGATGAAGTTCAATGGTGTCACGGGCCTCATCTATACGCAATTTGCATACAGGATCAAAATCCTCATAAACCCGATTAGTTGTATGTGTAAGCTTGGATTCCATCGGACGGGAGAGAGAGATATTGATATTTTTGGATTGAGTCTCTAAATGAATGAATTTCTTTCTTTTAATTTCATATAATATGATATGGGGAAATTTAATATTAGATTAGTCTACTTGAACAATGGGAAAAGAACTTTGAAGCTAAGGTTGCTTCAGTTTCTTGTTTAGTCATAGTCATGGACTGGAATATAATTATTCCTTGTTAACCTTTACAAGTAATATTTGTTTTGTTTTGTTTAGGTCTTTCATTGTTTTGAATATACCTTGCCTTGAATTGCTTCGTGCGCAAATATATTATAATGAGAATTTAGGAATGGAATGAATCATTTGCTTTTGTTCTATCCAAGAGAAACAAGGCATATATGCATTCTATAGAAGGAGCGGCAAGATCATATATAGCTACGGGTGGGCATGGTTTAAACTGGATCTACTTCAGAACCAGTTTTATGGTTTAGAAAATTAAATCAGAATCAAATTGAAGAGTAAAATCGATTTTAAATTGGTTTAAAAAAATAAAAACCAATTTTAAATTAGTTTTAAAATTTAAATTCGATTTTATTTATAAACTGGTTTTAAATTCGGTTTTACTTGTAAATCGATTTTAAATTTGATTTTTATAAAATCCAAATTTAAAATCTGATTTTTTTTATAAAATCCAGTTTTAAAACCAGATTTTTTAAACCAAAAATCCAGTTTTAAAACCAGTTTTTGAAAATCCCATACAGCTTACTGATTTTTACGGACAATTTGGATTTTTTTTGCCCACCCCTATATATAGCTAGTTAGACAATTATGAAAAATGCTACTTGTACTACAATAAAATTCAGCCTTTTAATCAGCTTTTAATATTATTTAATTATTTTTTAATTAAAACATATTCCTATTTTTTAGGATACACATTTATAATTAATGTAAAACCCGGTTAATTAACGACTAATTAACCCATAAATGAGAATTTATTCTAGAAAGCCTTAAATGTGATTTTTATGGCTAAATGTGATAGAGGAGACTGAGACGAGAATTTTGGTACCAATTTTATAGAATTCGGACCAAGATTGGACCCAACGGGCCAAACCGGGCTAACCGGACCCAAAGTGGGCCCTTGGCCCAACATAACTAAACCAAAACCCTAATTTTGAGCACTCTCTCTCCTCACACAACACTCAAACACGCTTAAAAGGGGGAAGAACACTCTCTCAAACTTCTATCTCTCACTTGATCTTCAAACCACCATAATTTTTGATCTAGAGCTTCGATTGCCGCACCGTTTGCGGCCACGCATTCACCGTGGAGAGCTCTACAAAACCCATACAATTAAACTTGAGGTAAGCCATGTTTTATACTTCGAATTTCCAGCCTTATTTTCGAGTTTCATGAGCAAAAATGTTGAGATTTTGGGCTCTTTGATGTTATAGGACCCAACTCTCTTGAAGGAGAAGGTTAATCTTGTCTCCTTAGACCTTGGGTGTGGTAAGATTCTCAATCCTAGTGTAATTTGTGGTTCTATGATGTTTGGGTTTTGAGATGTTGTGTATGGTTGTGATGATTGTGGCTTAGGTTATGTATGTATGAATATTGGAGCTTGATTGGTAATTTTGAAAAGCTTGAAAAGGGATTTGGTGGTGAAAAATCTGTTCTTGGAGGTGTTGAGACCTTGAGAGCTTGTGGAAAAGTGGTTTGGAAGTGCTCCAGTTGAGCTTGGGAAATCGGCTAAGGTATGGTCTCGGTTTCTCATATCTAATATGTAATGTGGTAGGAAATACTTAGGCTAGAGGCCCTAAGATAGGCATTGAATTGTTGATGTTGTTGAATGGTTGAAATATATGATGTGGTCATATATGTGATGATGATTATTGATGCCTTGATGGTATGATGTATGAGAAATATGCATGTTGTGATATATGCTTGATGATTGGTTATGGTTGAATTGTGGATTGAACCATGTTGATGGTGAGTATGATATTGATTGTGTACAATGATGATTTATGGGAATTGGTGTTGTTGAAAATTGGCATGAGGAAGAGTATGTGATATGTCAATGTGTTTGAGTTTGAGCCACTTGGGTGAAGTGGGTTAAAATGATGGGATAATGATTTTGTAAATTGTGGTAATGTGTCAACGTGTGGGTTGAGGAGGCTTGATGTTGAATTTGATATATTTTAATTGATTTCAAAGAAAAGGGATGAAATTGGCATGTTTTGATTGATTTTGAAAAGAGTTGAAAATGACTTGTTTTGAAAATGGCACTTTGTGGTTTTGTATGAAAAATATGGTTTTTGAGCATATTTTGATGGGACGTAACTTGGACTACAGATCTTTGTTTTATGCCAAATCTATTTAGAAATGAAATTGGATCCGGGATGTCCATGCCGTTCGAAGAACGGGTGAAAAACGATTTAAAATGAGAAAGTTATGTCTGTCGGAAGGTTGGGGTTGAATCTGTGAATTCTGCAGTTTTTAACTTAGAAAATTTTTAGCAGAATGACCCCCGCGCGTAGGCGCACTGGCGCGTACTCTCCGTTCTTCTCGAAAACGCCATCCACGCGTGTGCGTGATGTGCGCAGGCGCGCCAAATGTGCTGCACCCAATGCCCAGCCATTTTCCAGAGAGTTATGCTAGAACTGTGCCAGTTTTGTGCCTGGGACACGAGAGTACCCACGCGTACGCGTGGCTGACGCGTGCGTGTCGATTGGCTAATTTTCAATCCACACGTTATCGTGCATGACGCATACGCGTCGATAAGTTTTGTGGCCATCCACGCGTGCGCGTGTAGTGCGCGTACGCGTGGCCCTGTTTTCATCCCAAAATTGATTTTTGAGTTTTAAAAGCCAAATCTCATACTTCTAAGCCTCCGATCTCACTGGTGCACGAAATTGCAATCACACTTTTGCAATCCCGCACAACTAACCAGCAAGTGTACTGGGTCGTCCAAGTAATACCTTGCGTGAGCAAGGGTCGATCCCACAGAGATTGTCGGCTTGAAGCAAGCTATGGTTATCTTGTAAATCTTAGTCAGGATATCAGAAATTATTAGGATTGATTGTGAAAAGCAAAAGAACATGAAATGATTACTTGTTTTGTAGTAATGGAGAATAGGTTGAGGTTTGGAGATGCTCCATCTTCTGAATCTCTGCTTTCCTACTGTCTTCTTCTTCAAACACGCAAGTCTCCTTCCATGGCAAGCTGTATGTAGGGTTTCACCGTTGTCAATGGCTACCTCCCATCCTCTCATTGGAACGATTCCTAATGCCCTGTCACGGCACGGCATTCCATCTGTCGGTTCTCAATCAGGCCGGAATAGAATCCAGTGATTCTTTTGCGTCTGTCACTAACGCCCCGCCTTCAGGAGATTGAAGCACGTCACAGTCATTCAGTCATTGAATCCTACTCAGAATACCACAGACAAGGTTTAGACCTTCCGGATTCTCTTGAATGCCGCCATCAGTCTAGCTTATACCACGAAGATTCCGGTTAAAGAATCCAAGAGATAACTACTTAATCTAAGGTAGAACGGAGGTGGTTGTCAGTCACACGTTCATAGTTGAGAATGATTATGATTGTCACGGTTCATCACATTCATCCGGGTTAAGAACAAGTATTATCTTAGAATGGAAGCAAGCATGATTGAATGAGAAACAGTAGTAATTGCATTAATCCATCAAGACACAGCAGAGCTCCTCACCCCCAACCATGGGGTTTAGAGACTCATGCTGTGGAAGAAAACGTGTAAAAATGTCATAAGGTCATCAAAAGTTGCATAAGGTGCTGATACAATGTCAAAAGATCCTATAAATAGTAAACTAGTGTCCTAAGGTTTACAGAAATGAGTAAATGACAGAAAAATCCACTTCCGGGCCCACTTGGTGTGTGCTTGGGCTGAGCAATGAAGGAATTTCGTGTAGAGACCTTTTCTGGAGTTAAACGCCAGTTCTCATGCCAGTTTGGGCGTTTAACTCCAAATTTTATGCCAGTTCCGGCGTTTAACGCTGGAATTTCTGTAGGTGACTTTGAGCGCCGGTTTGGGCCATCAAATCTTGGGCAAAGTATGGACTATTATATATTGCTGGAAAGCCCAGGATGTCTACTTTCCAATGCCATTGAGAGCGCGCCAATTAAGCTTCTGTAGCTCCAGAAAATCCGCTTCGAGTGCAGGGAGGTCAGAATCCAACAGCATCTGCAGTCCTTTTTGGTCTCGGAATCAGATTTTTGCTCAGGACCCTCAATTTCAGCCAGAAAATACCTGAAATCACAGAAAAACACACAAACTCATAGTAAAGTCCAGAAAAGTGAATTTTAACTAAAAACTAATAAAAATATACTAAAAACTAACTAAATCATACTAAAAACATACTAAAAACAATGCCAAAAAGCATACAAATTATCCGCTCATCACAACACCAAACTTAAATTGTTGCTTGTCCCCAAGCAACTGAAAATCAAAATAGGATAAAAAGAAGAGAATATACTATAGACTCCAAAATATCAAGGAAACATAGCTTCAATTAGATGAGCGGGACTAGTAGCTTTTTGCCTCCGAACAGTTTTGGCATCTCACTCTATCCCTTGAAGTTCAGAATGATTGGCATCTATAAGAACTCAGAACTCAGATAGTGTTATTGATTCTCTTAGTTAAGCGTAATGATTCTTGAACATAGCTAGTGTATGAGTCTTGGCTGTGGCCCAAAGCACTCTGTCTTCCAGTATTACCACCGGATACATACATGCCACAGACACATAATTGGGTGAACCTTTTCAGATTGTGACTCAGCTTTGCTAAAGTCCCCAATTAGAGGTGTCCAAGGTTCTTAAGCACACTCTTGTTGCCTTGGATCACAACTTTATTCCTTTCTTTTCTTTTACTTTTCTTTCTCTCTTTTTTTTTTTTTGCTTTTTCTTGCTTCAAGAATCACTCTAATGATTTTTTTTTTTAGATCCTCAATAACAGTTCTCTTTCTCCTCATTCTTTCAAGAGCCAACAATTATTTTAACATTCTCAAAACAATAAATTCAAGAGACATATGCACTGTTCAAGCATTCATTCAGAAAGCAAAAAGTATTGTCACCACATCAAGCTAATTCAACTAGTTTCAATGATAAATTTTGAAATCCTGTACTTCTTGTTCTTTTGTGATTAAAGCATTTTTCATTTAAGAGAGGTGATGGATTCATAGGACATTCATATCTTTAAGGCATAAAATTTCAATTTTATTAATTATGAATTAAAACATGACTCAAAAATAGATATAGAATGAGACTAAAAAAAACGAAAAATAAAAACAAAATAAAGGAAAAAGAAACGCAAACATAGGCTCCTAATGATAGAGGTTTTCACAGAGTTAGGACTCAACAACCTTGATTTTGAGAAGTGGATGCTCCCTCAGCTTGAGAGGAGAGCTTTTGGCGTTTCAACTCTTGGAGTTCACGCCCCTGCTTCTCTTGTTCCTTCAGCAATTTGCAGAGCATGCAGTTTTGATTCTGCTGTTCTTCCTTCAGTTGCTCCATGGTCTCTTGCAACTTGTTATTAGATGCTTCTAGGCTGGACCAGTAGTCAATTCTTGGGAATTCAGGGAGGAATTCCTGCGCTCTCCTCTTGATGGAGTTGTCTTGCACTTGTCCTTCCATTGACTTCTTGGTGATTGGGTGTTCAATGGGTATAAACTCATCTACTCCCATCTTCACCCCAGCCTCTTTACAGAGCAAGGAAATCAAGCTTGGGTAAGCCAGTTTGGCCTCAGTGGAATTCTTATTTGCAATTGTGTAGATCTCACAAGCAATCACATGATGAACCTCCACTTCTTTTCCAAGCATGATGCAATGAATCATCACTGCTCTCTTGATAGTGACCTCAGAACGGTTGCTAGTGGGCAATATGGAACGCCCAATAAAGTCTAGCCAACCTCTTGCAATTGGCTTGAGGTCTCCCCTCTTGAGTTGGTTTGGGACACCCTTTGAATTGGTTATCCACTTAGTCCCAGGGAGGCATATGTCCTCTAGAACTTGATCCAACCCTTTATCTACTCTCACCATCCTCCTATTGAAGGAATCAGGATCATCTTGTAGTTGAGGTAGTTTGAAGATTTCTCTTATTTTGTCCAGATGGAAGTACATAACTTTCCCTCTGACCATGGTTCTGTGGGTATGGTAAGCGGTTCCAGTCATTCTTTGCTTATCTGTTAGCCACAGATTTGAGTAGAATTCCTGAACCATGTTCCTCCCAACCTTTGTCTCAGGATTGGTCAGAACTTCCCAACCTCTGTTTCGAATTTGCTCTTGGATCTCCGGATATTCATCTTCTTTCAGATCAAATTTAACTTCCGGGATCACTGACCTCAGACCCATTATTTTGTGATAATGGTCTTCATGTTCTTTGGTTAAGAACTTCTCTTCATTCCAAAGATTCTTTGGATTAGTCTCTTTCTTTCCTCTTGAGTTGGTTTGTTTTCCCTTGGGAGCCATGATCTTGATAGATCTTGACTTAGTGATCACAGAAAAGCACACCAAACTTAGAGGTTTTGCTTGTCCTCAAGCAAAAAGAAAAGAAAGAAGAGAAGAGAGAGAGAGGGAGAGGAAATTCGAATGGTGTGAGGAAGGAGGGGTGAGGAACGTTCATTTATAGAGTGGGGGGAGGAGAATTTCGAAAACAAAAGAGAGATTTGAAAGGAAATTTGAAAAGATATGAAAAGAAAATTGAGAAAAGGGTGAGTTTTTGAAGAAGATTTGAGATTATTTTGAAATAGATTTGAAGAATGGTTTTGATTTGTGAAGATTTGAAAGTGAATGATGAAAGGTTGAAGTGCATTTATGTAGAAGAGTATGGGTAAAAAGAGGAAAGTTTGAAAAAAATTGAGTTGAAAACAAAAGTGTGGTCCCCCCACCTTTCTGGCGTTAAACGCCCAGAATGGCACCCATTCTGGCGTTTAACGCCCACTTGGCACCCTTTTTGGGCGTTTAACGCCCAGCCAGGTACCCTGGCTGGCGTTAAACGCCAGAAAACCTTCCTCACTGGGCGTTTTTCTGAACGCCCAGTGATGCTGCACACCTGGCGTTAAACGCCCAGAATGGTGCCCATTCTGGCGTTTAACGCCCAAAATGGCACCATTCCTGGCGTTAAACGCCCAGAATGGTACCCATTCTGGCGTTTAACGCCCAAAATGCACCTTACTGGCGTTTTTTCGCCAGTAAGCTCATTTTCTCTGCTTTTTGAGCTGAATCCTTCTGTAACTCTGTGAATTCCTTCATTTTTGATATTTGCCTCTGTAAGAACAATTCATACAACCTACTAATGACTGGGTTGCCTCCCAGCAAGCGCTTCTTTACTGTCTTTAGCTGGACCTTCACTGAGAATCACTCAAGTCTCAGTTCTGAGCATTCCTGCTCAAGATTTCCTTCAAGATAATGCTTGATTCTCTGTCCATTAACAATGAACTTCTTATCAGAATCAATATCCTGAAGCTCAACATATCCATATGGTGACACTCCTGTAATCACATACGGACCCCTCCAACGGGATTTGAGTTTTCCTGGAAACAGTTTGAGCCTAGAGTTGAAGAGCAGAACTTTTTGTCCTGGCTCAAAGACTCTGGTTGACAATTTCTTGTCATGCCATTTCTTTGCCTTTTCCTTATAAATTTTTGCATTTTCAAAGGCATTGAGTCTGAACTCCTCTAGCTCATTTAGCTGGAGCAGTCTTTTTTCACCAGCTAACTGTGCATCCATGTTTAGGAATCTGGTTGCCCAGTAGGCTTTATGTTCCAGTTCCACAGACAAATGGCAGGCCTTCCCATACACCAGTTGGTATGGAGAGGTTCCTATAGGAGTCTTGAATGCTGTTCTGTATGCCCACAGAGCATCATCCAAGCTCTTTGCCCAATCCTTTCTTCGGGCCATCACAGTCCGTTCCAGGATTCTCTTTAGCTCTCTGTTAGAGACCTCAGCTTGTCCATTTGTCTGTGGATGATACGGAGTTGCCACTTTGTGGCTAATTCCATATCTAACCATAGCAAGGTGTAGCTGTTTATTGCAGAAATGAGTGCCCCCATCACTGATTAGCACTCTGGGAACGCCAAATCTGCTGAAAATGTTTTTCTGGAGGAATTTCAGTACGGTCTTAGTATCATTGGTGGGTGTAGCAATCGCTTCTACCCACTTAGATACATAGTCCACTGCCACCAGAATGTAAGCGTTTGAGTATGATGGTGGGAATGGCCCCATGAAGTCAATTCCCCATACATCAAACAACTCTATCTCTAATATCCCTTGTTGAGGCATGGCATATCCATGAGGCAGGTTACCAGCTCTTTGGCAACTGTCACAGTTACGCACAAACTCTCGGGAATCTTTATAGAGAGTAGGCCAGTAGAAGCCACATTGGAGGACTTTAGTGGCTGTTCGCTCACTTCCAAAATGTCCTCCATACTGTGATCCATGGCAGTGCCATAGGATCCTTTGTGCTTCTTCTCTGGGTACACACCTGCGGATCACTCCGTCAGCACATCTCTTAAAGAGATATGGTTCATCCCAGAGGTAGTACTTGGCATCTGAAATTAATTTCTTTCTCTGCATGTAACTGTACTCTTTGGGTATGAACCTCACGGCTTTAAAATTTGCAATATCTGCAAACCATGGAGCTTCCTGAATGGCAAATAGTTGCTCATCTGGGAAAGTCTCTGAGATCTCAGTAGAAGGGAGGGACGCCCCAGCTACTGGTTCTATTCGGGACAGATGATCTGCTACTTGGTTCTCTGTCCCTTTTCTGTCTCTTATTTCTATATCAAACTCTTGCAGAAGCAACACCCATCTAATGAGCCTGGGTTTTGAATCCTGCTTTGTGAGTAGATATTTAAGAGCAGCATGGTCAGTGTACACAACCACTTTGGATCCCACTAAATAGGATCTAAACTTGTCAATGGCATAAACCACTGCAAGTAACTCTTTTTCTGTTGTTGTGTAGTTCTTCTGTGCGTCATTTAGAACACGGCTGGCATAGTAAATGACGTGCAGAAGCTTGTTATGCCTCTGTCCCAACACTGCACCAATGGCATGGTCACTGGCATCACACATTAGTTCAAATGGCAATGTCCAATCTGGTGCAGAGATAACTGGTGCTGTGACCAACTTAGCTTTTAGGGTCTCAAATGCCTGCAGACACTGTGTGTCAAACACAAATGGTGTGTCAGCAGCTAGCAGGTTACTCAGAGGTTTTGCAATTTTCGAAAAATCCTTTATAAACCTTCTGTAGAATCCTGCATGCCCAAGAAAGCTTCTGATTGCCTTAACATTGGCAGGTGGTGGTAATTTTTCAATTACCTCCACCTTTGCCTTATCCACCTCTATTCCCTTGCTTGAAATTTTGTGCCCAAGGACAATTCCTTCAGTCACCATAAAGTGACATTTCTCCCAGTTTAAAACCAGGTTAGTCTCTTGGCACCTTTTCAAGACAAGTGCTAGGTGATTAAGACAGGAGCTAAAAGAGTCTCCATATACTGAAAAGTCATCCATGAAGACTTCCAGAAATTTCTCTACCATATCTGAGAAGATAGAGAGCATGCACCTCTGAAAGGTTGCAGGTGCATTGCACAGACCAAAAGGCATTCTCCTATAGGCAAACACGCCTGAAGGGCAGGTGAATGCTGTTTTCTCTTGGTCCTGGGGGTCTACTGCAATTTGGTTGTAGCCTGAATAGCCATCCAAAAAGCAGTAATAATCATGGCCAGCTAGTCTTTCTAGCATTTGGTCTATGAATGGTAAAGGAAAATGATCCTTTCTGGTGGCTGTATTGAGCCTTCTGTAGTCAATACACATGCGCCACCCTGTGACTGTCCTTGTGGGAACCAGTTCATTTTTTTCATTATGAACCACTGTCATGCCTCCCTTTTTGGGAACAACTTGGACAGGGCTCACCCAGGGGCTATCAGAAATAGGATAAATAATCTCAGCCTCTAGTAATTTAGTGACCTCTTTCTGCACCACCTCCTTCATGGCAGGATTTAGCCTCCTCTGTGGTTGGACCACTGGTTTGGCATTATCCTCCAATAGGATCTTGTGCATGCATCTAGCTGGGCTAATGCCCTTAAGATCACTTATGGACCACCCAAGAGCTGTCTTGTGTGTCCTTAGCACTTGAATTAGTGCTTCCTCTTCTTGTGAATTTAAAGCAGAGCTTATAATCACTGGAAAAGTGTCACCCTCTCCCAGAAATGCATATTTCAAGGATGATGGTAGTGGTTTGAGTTCAGGCTTGGGAGGCTTATCCTCCTCCTGAGGAATTTTCGAAAATTCCCTTGCCTCCTCTAGTTCTTCTTGGTCAGGTTGAGCATCTTTAAAGATGTCCTCAAGCTCTGATTCTAGGCTTTCAGCCATATTGATCTCTTCTACTAGAGAGTCAATAATGTCTGCGCCCATGCAGTCATTTGGTGTGTCTGGATGCTGCATGGCTTTTACAGCATTCAACTTGAACTCATCCTCATTGACTCTCAAGGTTACTTCCCCTTTTTGTACATCAATGAGAGTTCGTCCAGTTGCTAGGAAAGGTCTTCCTAGAATGAGAGTTGCACTCTTGTGCTCCTCCATTTCCAGCACCACAAATTCAGTTGGAAAGGCAAATGGCCCA
The DNA here is from genome assembly GCF_003086295.3 of Arachis hypogaea. Taxonomy (NCBI): domain Eukaryota; kingdom Viridiplantae; phylum Streptophyta; class Magnoliopsida; order Fabales; family Fabaceae; genus Arachis; species Arachis hypogaea. The sequence goes on along the minus strand of NC_092041.1, from coordinate 92,706,833 downwards.
ACCTTGACAATCATGTCCTCAATTATGCCTGATGGGTATTTAATAGAGCCATCAGCAAGTTGGAGGCATATCCGGGTTGGTTTGACTTCTCCAGTCAACCCAAGCTTTCTGATAGTGGATGCAGGTATTAGATTGATGCTTGCTCCAAGATCACATAGGGCTGTCTTAGTGCAAGCACCTTCTAATGTGCATGGTATCATAAAGCTTCCTGGATCTTGAAGCTTTTCTGGTAAGCTCTTTAATATGACTGCACTGCATTCTTCAGTGAGAAACACTTTTTCAGTTTCTCTCCAATCCTTCTTATGACTTAAGATTTCTTTCATGAACTTAGCATAAGAAGGTATTTGCTCAAGTGCCTCTGCAAACGGAATCTTTATTTCAAGAGTCCTTAGATAGTCTGCAAAGCGGGCAAATTGCTTATCCTGCTCCGCTTGGCGGAGTTTTTGAGGATAAGGCATCTTGGCTTTATATTCTTCAACCTTAGATGCTGCAGGTTTATTCCTTACAGAAGTGGTTGAAGAAGCCTTGTTAGAGGGATTACTGTCAGCACTCTCAGGTGTCTGATCTTCCCTTGGCGTTTGAATGCCAGGAATGGGTGAAGTTTGGGCGTTAAACGCCAACTTCTCTCCCTTTTCTGGCGTTTGAACGCCAGAACTGGGCAAGGAATGGGCGTTTAACGCCAGCTTTCCTTCCCTTTCTGGCGTTTGAACGCCAATAGCATTCCTCTCTGGGCTCTTACTGTCCTCAGAGGGATTTTGAACAGTAGTTTGGTTGTCCTCTGTCAATTGTTCCTTGTTTGGCTTTTTACTCTTTTGAGCAGTGTTATTCAGGGTCTTCCCACTCCTCAATTGAACTGCTTGACATTCCTCTGTTATCTGTTTAGATATTTGCTGTTTTGCTTGATTTAACTGCAGTTCTATGCTCTTGTTAGCAACTTTAGTTTCAAGGAGCATTTCTTTAAAGTCTGCTAGCTGTTCTGTCATCAGGAGCAATTGTTGATTAAGCTCTGTGATCTGTTCTTGAGGACTAGGGTCAGTGACTACTGCCATGACCTCTTCTTTTGGAGAGAACTCATTGCTAGAGTATAAATATTGGTTTCTAGCAACAGTGTCTATAAGCTCTTGAGCTTCTTCAATTGTCTTCCTCATGTGTATAGATCCACCAGCTGAGTGGTCTAAAGACATCTGAGCTTTTTCTGTAAGCCCATAGTAGAAAATGTCTAACTGTACCCACTCTGAAAACATTTCAGAGGGACATTTCCTTAGCATACCTCTATACCTCTCCCAGGCATTATAAAGGGATTCATTATCCTCTTGTTTAAAGCCTTGGATGTCCAGCCTTAGCTGTGTCATCCTCTTTGGAGGGTAAAAATGATTCAGGAATTTGTCTGACAACTGTTTCCATGTCTTTATGCTTGCTGTAGGTTGGTTATTCAACCACCTCTTAGCTTGATCTTTTACAGCAAATGGAAACAGTAGTAGTCTGTAGACATCCTGATCAACCTCTTTATCATGTACTGTGTCAGCAATTTGTAAAAACTGTGCCAGAAACTCAGTAGGTTCTTCCTGTGGAAGACCGGAATACTGGCAATTTTGCTGCACTATGATAATGAGCTGAGGATTTAGTTCAAAGCTGCTTGCTTTGATGGGAGGTGTACAGATGCTACTCCCATATGCAGCTGTAATGGGGTTAGCATATGACCCCAGAGTCCTTTTGGACTGATTAATCCCACTTAAGTCCATAATGGACAAGAGGGAAATGATAATGATTGTAAAGAGATAAATTTTGTTTTTTTTTTTTTGAATTAACGAAAAAAAATAAAATAAAATAAAATAAAATTAAAGTAAAAATTCGAAAATCAAAAAGAAAATAGAATCAAAGCAAATTGAAAACTGAATCAATTAGATAATTAAAAAGATTTTGAAAACAACAATTAAAAAGATATGATTGAAAAATTTTTATGAAAAAGATTTGATTTTGAAAAAGAGGAAAGAGAAAAACACAAAAGACACCAAACTTAAAATTTTTAGAAAATCAAACACAAAATTTTCGAAAATTTTTAAGGAGAAACACAAAGAGGACACCAAACTTAGAATTTTTATGAATCAAAAAGGGACTAAGAACATGCAAAGAAAAGTCGAAAATTAAAAGAAAAACAAAGGCATGCAAATGACACCAAACTTAGAATATGAAACTAGACTCAACTAAAAAAAGACTCTAAACCAACAAAACAAAAAGTCCTAATCTAAGCAACAAGATAAGCCGTCAGTTGTCCAAACTCAACAATCCCCGGCAACGGCGCCAAAAACTTGGTGCACGAAATTGCAATCACACTTTTGCAATCCCGCACAACTAACCAGCAAGTGTACTGGGTCGTCCAAGTAATACCTTGCGTGAGCAAGGGTCGATCCCACAGAGATTGTCGGCTTGAAGCAAGCTATGGTTATCTTGTAAATCTTAGTCAGGATATCAGAAATTATTAGGATTGATTGTGAAAAGCAAAAGAACATGAAATGATTACTTGTTTTGCAGTAATGGAGAATAGGTTGAGGTTTGGAGATGCTCCATCTTCTGAATCTCTGCTTTCCTACTGTCTTCTTCTTCAAACACGCAAGTCTCCTTCCATGGCAAGCTGTATGTAGGGTTTCACCGTTGTCAATGGCTACCTCCCATCCTCTCATTGGAACGATTCCTAATGCCCTGTCACGGCACGGCATTCCATCTGTCGGTTCTCAATCAGGCCGGAATAGAATCCAGTGATTCTTTTGCGTCTGTCACTAACGCCCCGCCTTCAGGAGATTGAAGCACGTCACAGTCATTCAGTCATTGAATCCTACTCAGAATACCACAGACAAGGTTTAGACCTTCCGGATTCTCTTGAATGCCGCCATCAGTCTAGCTTATACCACGAAGATTCCGGTTAAAGAATCCAAGAGATAACTACTTAATCTAAGGTAGAACGGAGGTGGTTGTCAGTCACACGTTCATAGTTGAGAATGATGATGATTGTCACGGTTCATCACATTCATCCGGTTTAAGAACAAGTATTATCTTAGAATGGAAGCAAGCATGATTGAATGAGAAACAGTAGTAATTGCATTAATCCATCAAGACACAGCAGAGCTCCTCACCCCCAACCATGGGGTTTAGAGACTCATGCTGTGGAAGAAAACGTGTAAAAATGTCATAAGGTCATCAAAAGTTGCATAAGGTGCTGATACAATGTCAAAAGATCCTATAAATAGTAAACTAGTGTCCTAAGGTTTACAGAAATGAGTAAATGACAGAAAAATCCACTTCCGGGCCCACTTGGTGTGTGCTTGGGCTGAGCAATGAAGGAATTTCGTGTAGAGACCTTTTCTGGAGTTAAACGCCAGTTCTCATGCCAGTTTGGGCGTTTAACTCCAAATTTTATGCCAGTTCCGGCGTTTAACGCTGGAATTTCTGTAGGTGACTTTGAGAGCCGGTTTGGGCCATCAAATCTTGGGCAAAGTATGGACTATTATATATTGCTGGAAAGCCCAGGATGTCTACTTTCCAATGCCGTTGAGAGCGCGCCAATTGAGCTTCTATAGCTCCAGAAAATCCGCTTCGAGTGCAGGGAGGTCAGAATCCAACAGCATCTGCAGTCCTTTTTGGTCTCGGAATCAGATTTTTGCTCAGGACCCTCAATTTCAGCCAGAAAATACCTGAAATCACAGAAAAACACACAAACTCATAGTAAAGTCCAGAAAAGTGAATTTTAACTAAAAACTAATAAAAATATACTAAAAACTAACTAAATCATACTAAAAACATACTAAAAACAATGCCAAAAAGCATACAAATTATCCGCTCATCACTCACCGCTTATGTCTTAAATCATTATGATATTTCTAGCTATGAGAAGAAGGGCTAGTGAATGTGGTAACTTGTGAGTGAAGCAAGGGAAAAAAGAATGATCAATGAGGATCAAAGATGATTATGTGAGAGGTGGAGGATGGTGGTGGAAGTGCTTGTTATGCCATGGCCCGAGAGGCCGTAATTGTTAATGAAATGGCTGGTTATGGATTTAACCGTGAGCCGCATGGCTAGATTATTGCCGTGTTACGGCGGAGCCATGATTATGTCTAAGTATAAATGCATATATGATGTTGAATGGATTGTGAATGTTGCACTTCCACTGTTGGAGATGAGAGTTTCCCTGGGAGGAAGCAGTGGCTAGCCACCACGTGCTCCAGGTTGAGACTCGAAGCTCTGTTGACCCTATGTCGTAAGGGTGGCCGGGCACTGTGAAAGCCCCGGATTAGCTCGCCCCCGTAAATATTCACTAGTGAAGGTGATGGATATAGATCATGATTATGATCAAGTTTATGATGAGTATAACTCGAGTTGGGGATGCGCGACAGAGGGATAGTCCAATGGTTAGCTACCAGGACTTGTCGGGTTGGCTCTATAACCGACAGATGATATCATCAGCCACTAGGGACAGGCATTCATCATATGCATACTATATGAATTGCTTGAGATTGCCTATTTGACTGCATATTACTTGCTAATTGTCTAAATGCCTTAATTGTTCCTATTTGTATATTCCTTATTTGATATAACTGTGTTTACTACATTATACTCTTGCTGGTGGTTGGGAGGTGTGAAGGAATTGGAAAGGGAAGTATTAGTTTGACTGAAGAATCTTTAGTCAGTCACCACCTATGGTTTAGCTTGTTTATAAGCTTTGATATTATCTGGAGGAAGTTCTAGGATTGCCTTCGGCTTTCCTCTATTATTATGTATTATATATGTGGAAGTTGTTACCATGCTGGGGACCTCTGGTTCTCACCCATGCGGATTTTGTGGTTTTCAGATGCAGGACGTGAGGTTTTCCGCTGAGGCATGCTGGAGACTTCTAGATTTGCGAAGATCCTTTGTTCTCAGGACCTATGTTTTGGTTTATATGTTTTGTTTAGATACTTTTATCTCCATTAAATAATACAAACTGTGATGACTCCTTTTATGAGAGATTTTGGAGAATAGGTTCCTGTATTTGTGTCCCTTTGGGTTTTCTTGGGGTTTTCCTTATTTTATCATATGTATATATTGCTATGCTCGGACCGGTTATCTTCGCAGCCGAATTTTGAGTCTTGATATTCCTGTTTTTGACACTCCTTTGTATATATATAATCTCGTGTTGGTTTATCCTTTGTTCGTTACATTATCGATCGGAGTGTTGTGCTTTAGGAATCCGATTTTTGTTTACCCTTTTTTTTTGTAAAGGCTCCTAGTTATAAACCTTATTCACACTACTATACGTACTAAATTTTTATTTTAGAGGTCGTAATACCTTGCCATCTCTGAATTATGACTTAAGCATAAGACTCTGTATGGTAGGGTGTTACAATTAAGATTATTTTAAATTTTAAAAACTAAAATTTCTCTAATTTCCTACTCACTTTATAGTTAGTTATTATTTTCTTCTTTTACGTTTTTTCTCTCTTTATAGCACGGTTTTCTTCTTTCTTCTATTCTGCTACAATATTCCAATTTATATCTGCAGAAGAAAAAGAATTCAAAGTTAATGCATTTAGAAAAAAATTAATCCCTTACTTATTGTACTTTTGATAAAATGCAGGATTCGTTTTACGATTTGAATGGTTGAATATAATTATATACACAAACTAAAATGTTTTCAATTGTAATTTATTTTTCAATTGTAACACATCTAAAATTATTAAGTTATACAAAAAATGTTTTTAAAACACATTCAAAATCATAAATCTAAAATTTAAATTTAAACATTAAAAAATAATTGTAACACATCTAAAATTATGAAGTTACATAGAAAATATTTTTGAAACACATCCAAAATCATAAATCTAAAATTTAAATTTAAACATTAAAAAACAATTGTAACACATCTAAAATTATGAAGTTATATAGAAAATATTTTTGAAACACTTCCAAAATCCAGAAATTGTACATGCAAAAATAATTTAACATTGCAATATATATAAAAATCTCTTTAGGTCATTTTATTCGATTTTTTATTTAAAAAAAATAAAAAATTTATACAGAATAATAAAAAAAGTAATGGTGTCAAAGACCCATCCAAACCTTAAGTAAGTTTTCGGCGTGGACGAACAGCGACGTTGATGCAGACGAACGACGAGGAGGAGGAGGAAGGCGAGAAGATGAATGTTAACGAAGGGGAATGTGGCGTTGTGAATAAGCACCGAGAAGGAGGAAGGCAGTGTCGAAGATGAGCTGGCGCTGATGAACGACGGTGGATGATGACTTCTCGATGGGCACCTCTGAGTTTTTCATGTGCGCTTCTGGTTTTCGACGAAGGTGACTTTTTGCTTCTTTGATTTAGTTAATAATTAGATAGTTTAAGATTTATTTTATAATTTTAAAATCAAAATTTTGAATATGAATAATTTGCTTTTTAGATATGTATTTAAATTATAATATATTAATAATTAAATATATTAAATCTGAAACATAAATTTAAAATTTTTCAGTTTTATTTAGTTTGTATTTTGAATGCATATTTAATTTTAAAAAAATACTAAATCTATTCATAATTTTTAGATGTGTTTATTTTAATTTTTTTTTAAATTATTGTAATAAAAGATTGAATATTGTACCATTTTTAAAGGATACCTAGTTGCATTGGATAATTATATTTAATTTAGAGTACAACATACATCGAATTAGTTTTTGACAAATTTTGTATCAAATAAATTAATATCTAACAAAAACAATTTGATAGCTTGGTTTTTATCTTTTATAATAATAGATAAATTAGTTTCAAACAAACTAATTAAATAAAAAGTTTTAGATAATTTAATCACTTAACCATACTATTTCTTAGGTAGACACAAAAAAATGGAATAGACACCAAAACAATACTATTTTTTAGGTATTGCTATATAACCAAGTGATTTAACACAGTAGAAAATATTTGGAGTTCAATTTTTATAGGAATTGAATTAAATTTCAATGTTTGAAATAAAAAAAATTAAATTAGTTAGTTTAAATTGAATTCTATAATTTTCTTCTAAAATCAATTCCAATTAAATAGGTGTGACTTAAAATTTTACTTAAAATATAAAATATCTAAAATATTCATGTAATTTAATTATTTTTTTTACCCATTTATTTTTTCTCAACGCCTTTCACCTCTCAACACACGCCCAACACACGCCGTCTTCCTCAGCACCTCCACTCTCCTTCCCTTCACTGCTTCGTCTCACTATTCTTCTCTTTTAACTTGATTTATTGTAGAAGACAAAACAAATAGACATAAAGTACGTATATGCATAACGTCTCAACCGTATGCATACCGTATGTTGTTCTTCTCTCAAGTGAATTTTGCTTTCCACATAATGCAAAATTATACGCTGCTCCAATCAACTAGAAAATTTTTAGTAAAATTGATAAACATTTGTGTTTAATGTAGTGTACATATATATATATATATGTGTGTGTGTGTGTGTGTGTGTGTGTGTGTTTATTCAATTATATACTCTGCTTATGTTTATTCAATAGAACAAAAACAAAATATTAGAAAACCAAAGCAAAAAAGGGTTTGATTCAGTTTGGATGGCAAGATATTTTCTTGGTTTGCTTATTTGAATGAATTGGTATTAGATTATATCATGTTTTCAAAATACATATCACAGAATAACGACCAGACAGAGGTGAATGGCAAAAAGGCGACAAGGAAAGAGGCGAACAATAAAAGTTGAGAATGAAAAAATACAGGTAAATATATAATATAAATGTTGAATAACAGTTTAAAAAAAAGTTAAATTAATTATCAAAATCAGATATTTAATTTATTAGTAGTCCATGAAGCATAATGAAGCTGGGAGGAAGGTGCAGGTGCAGGAGATATAGAAGATGAAGGTGTTCCAGGAGTTCGTGGTGCTTGTGCGATTGGGGTAGGTATTATTTGAGGTGCATAAGGAGATTCAGTTGACCATGGTGCATAAGGAGGTTCAGGTGAAGGCGTTATAGGAGTCCATGGTGCAGGTGGCGTAGCTATTGAAGGTGTAATAGGAGTCCATGGTGCAGATGGTGCATAAGGAGGTTCAGAAGGAGGCATTATAGGAGTCAATGGTGCAGGTGGCGTAACTATTGAAGGCGTTATAGGAGTCCATGGTGCAGGAGAAGGTAATGGAGGAGACCATGCTGGCCACACATATATAGCAAGCTTTTGTCCCAATTTACAATGATTACCAATACTTGAAATGTACCATCTTGCCCCTGTGCCTCCAAATATAATCTCATCTTCTCCACTACTCAATGTTATTGCATTAGGAGAAACTGAACAAGTTATAAACTCATCTGGATTCACTCTCACCACGTTGTCCCACCCGGGAACATACTTGAACACTATAAACATATTCAATTCTACATTAGCATAAGTATATAATTCTTAATATGACAAAATGATGTTTTTCTCCTGTACAATATTTAAATAATGGAACTCACTCAAATAAAAATGTTAAAAATACATTTTTTAAAGATATTTTTTAATAATTAAAATTTAACATATATAATAAATTAAAGTATTATTTTTATTAAAATTAGACCGGACAAATTAATTTAGCCAAAATATCAATAAATTAAGGTCAGGGATATTTAAATGATATTTTTTTTCTTTTTCAAAGTTAGAAGAAGTGAGACTCGAACTCGCGATCTAAACAAATTATGTCGTTTGAGTTATAGTTTATTGGTAATGTTTAACTAGTTCTTCTCTATTTATAAGATGTATATTTTTTTCTTTTAAAATTAAAATAACATACACTTTATTATTATTGTGATAAATTTTATTTATTTTGAATATTTTAACACATAATACAAAACATTTAACTTGTTATAAAAATATTTAATTTAAAATTATTTATATATTTCATGATGAACAACAAAATATTAAAAATAAATATATTTATTACTTAATAAATATATATTTATATTATTATCAACCAAATAATAATTATCACTAATTTATATATAATATTATAATGATTATTCAATGATATTTTTGTAAAATAGACTAAAGTATATATTATTCTAATCTGATAAAAATAAAAAGTATGTACATCTTATAAATAGAATAAATAAGAAGAAAAAGATTGGAGAGTCATGAACGTTATTTTTTTTTAATATTGATTTCTTTATTCATTTTAATTTGGATACATTTTAAATAAATTGATAATTAAATAAACTTACTTCTCTAAATATAATTTACATCTCTAAGTTATATAAGACTATGAATTGAATGAGTTTAATTACCAATCCGGTCCCCAACATAGAAATTCTTGTCTGCAGCCCAAGCTTGGTAATCAAATAATGTTCTCCAACCATAGTCATCTCCAACTATGTATTCTTCGACAGCTATGGTTGAGAAGATGGTACAAAATGCAACAAGGATTATTATTAGAGTACGAGAAAGAGCCATGCTTAATAAACCTAATTAAGCACTTTCTCTAAGTATGCGATTATATTGAGATTGACAGAATGGACCTATATAAGAGTGTCCGGAGAAGTTTACAAGGCTTGTAAGGTATACGTGCTGTGTGTGTCGTGGACAACTAAGGACGGCCTCACATAAATTTGATACCCAATTTTAACCAGTATTAATATAAGGAAAAATATAGAACAATAACTTTATTAAATTTTGGCAAGTATGTAGTAAAAAAAGAGTGAGTAATTCTATGCCATTAGATAAAATCTCACACTATTAAAAAATCATTGATAACTACTTAATAGTTACAAATCATAAAAATTGATGGACCTTAACACTTCTCTTAATATAATATTAAAAATAGTACACCCACTCATATTAATATATAATTTTTTTTTAATTTAAACTTTCACTAACTCTTACTTAGTCCTAGAAACTAGAAAGCAAACAAAACCTCTGTTTTGTAGCAATGTTTGATACATATTTATAGGTTTCTCGGTTTTATGGGTTTTTTTTTTGTAAAAGTTTAAGTTTTGGTTTATTCGAATTTGATTTGCAGGTTTATTATCGTTTGATTATGGATTTTGTTAGATTTGATGAGCACAGATTATATATTTTATAGTAAATTTTTAGAAATTTGATTTGTAAATTTGTTACCGTTGCATTTTTAGATTTATTGATTTTTCATAAGAAATTTGGTTGGGATTTTTATTTTTATTTTTATTTTTATTTAATTTTAAAAAAATTTGAAGAGCATTTGTTGTTCGTGTATTAAAAAAATTAATTAAGCTTTAATGAATATTATTCTAATAAATCTTAACTATTTTTTTATAAATGTCAAAATTGTATCAGCTGTAAAGATATATACCTAATTGTAACATTAATATAGTATTAGGACTTAGGAGACTTGGTGATAACGAACTGAGAATTTTGTTCAATAATTTAATTGTTGTCTTTATCTGGTGTAACAAGGATATGCCATGCAAACGAGCAATAACTCAAACAACATAATATCTTTATTCTCATATTAAAATATTGAATTCAAGTCTTATTTCTAATTAAAAAAAAAAAATACGTCATGTTTAATGAAAAAATTTGTAAAAAAAAGAAATGCATATTTTTTATTTTTGAATAAAATATTTTTTTGTATATAATTTTTATGTTTTTTTTAAATATTATTAATGTTTAATTTTATTTAATTTTATTTTTAATATTTTTTATTCATTTAATTTTTTCTTTAATATTTTTTATTTGTATTAATGTTATTTTTGTAAATTTTTTATTTTATTCCTAACGTTTTAAATAAAGTTAGTGTAGGAATTATTTTGACACATATAAAAAATATTAAAAAAATTAAATAAACTTAAAAATATTTTTTAAGAAAATTACGAACACTACTGTAAAAGTATACTTACCCTTTTGTGTTAAATAGTGCTTCATTTTAATTCAAAATACTCTTAAAAGTTTTAAAATTTTTGATCCCATAGTTTTAATATTAGAATTTTTATTTTAATTGTGGTCCAATTTGTTAATATAGAAATTAGTTTGGGTGGTGTTGTAATTATTCATTATTATATTAACAGTTGGTCTGCTCTTTGATGGAAAGAACACGACTGTTCATCATAAACTTTATAAAATTTGGATCTCCAATTCTGATCACAAGAACAATAAAATACACCTTGATTCCATTTGGCTCTCTGTGATTCAAGAATTGGAAGTTCCAAATTAAATCAAAGAATTTATTGGCAATGGCTGGAGGTACGCAAATTACTGGTTTTATAAAATATTTAACATGTGGTATCAGAACAAAATTATCTTTGCCTTGTCATTTCAAAATTTAATTACTGTGCATTATTTTGATAAATTATTTTCAAAAGAAGAATGGATAGTATGAATTTTGAAATAAGTAAGAAAAACTTTTGAAATTAAAGTTGATGTACCATAAGAAGAGGAAATAATAAATAATATTCTCAGAAGGAATCTTCTAAATTTATGTCGTAGTTGTTCTTCATAATAGTATAATTTTTCATGATTCCCATAAGTTTTCTTATTCTTGAATATATAAAAAAAAAAGAAGAAGAAGAAAAGAAGAAAGGGAAGACAGGTGGAAGAGAGAAGACAGAATCAACTTGTTTTAATGGATGAATTTTGTTTGTTATATAGGGCAAGTTTGGCTAAACTTCTTAAATAAGTTCTTTTGAAAAAAGAGATTAAAATATAAGGACTTTTATCAATAACAACTTTTAAAAAAGTTATTTTGTGTTTGGAAAGTTATTATAGAAGTCCTTATTTTAAAGTAGTGCATTAAATAGGAGTGATAAAATAGCTTCTAAAAATAGGAGAAGTCACATTTTTTAACTTCTTCAAAAGCTCTTAAATAACTTTTTGAAAAGTTAAAAATTTATCTAAAAAATTGTACCAAACACTATTAATGTAACTTTTTATAAGTCAAAAGTAAAAAAAAAGTAGCTTTTTGGTATTTCCAAACGGACCCATAATATTAGATGCTTTCTACTTTTACGTTGAAGTTGTTGCGTTTCAAAATTTATATTGACAAAATAGTTATTCATTGGATCATCTTCACTTTTTGATATTAATCATGTTAATGAATTTATTTATTTAATGATTATATTTGCATGCAATATAAATTCTTCCGTTGCATATCATATTGTGTTAATATAAATTATATTATATGATTTATTGAGAAGTAGCCACAACATCCTTGATAATAATTATATTTAAAGAGATCACATAAATGTTAATATGATATATTTGTAATTGTTGTAAATTATATAATAAACTTACCCACAGGAATTTATTATGTTATTCACATATAATTAGATTGAAATAGAAAATATTTCTTACTTCTTAATTAGCATGCAGGTATTAAGAAGCAGTATTTTGTTTTCTAGTTTCAATACTTTAGTTAGTATAGTAAATATTATGTGTGTTAAAATTTTTGCTCACAGGTAGATTTTAATGACACTATGATTCATATTTATTTTAATATGACTTGCATTAATTTTGATGTACCTATTTAAAGTTGAGTAATGTTAGCATGATTTATTATTTGCAGTAGTAATGATATCTGAAACTGTATCTGAAGTTCATTTGTTAAGTGGTGACAACTAAAAATAATGGAAAGATAAGATTCTCTTTAACTTAGGGTGTACAGACCTTGACTATGCTCTTTGTAGGGAAGAGCCTCCGACACCTAGTGATGCTAGTTCTCAAGTCAAGGTAGCATTATACGAACGGTGGGAGAAATCCAACCGTTTAAGTATGATGTTCATTAAGTCTCGTATTTCAGCTAGTGTCCGAGGTTCAATTCTTGATTGTAGAAATGTCAAGGATTATATGAAGGTTATTGATAAACAGTTTGAGTCCTCTAGTAAGGCACTTGCAATCACCCTAGTGGCACAATTGTCATCTATGAGGCTTACCGGCGTAAGAGGTGTGCGTGAACACATCATGAGGTTGAGAGACATTGCAGCACAACTAAAAGCTTTAGAGGTTGAGATCTCTAACTCATTTCTGGTGCATCTTATTCTGAATTCTCTTCCTACCCAGTGCGGACCATTTAAGATTTCTTATAACACACATAAGGAAAAATGGTCCATTAACGAATTACTGGTGATGTGTGTGCAAGAGGAAGGAAGGCTAATTCAGGAATTTGGTGAAAGTGCACTATTAGTGACAAATGAGGGTGGTAAAAAGCAAGCTCATAAGAAGAAAGGAAAGGGTATTGTATCCCATCCTATGAAGAAAGAAGGTGCACGGTGTTTCTTTTGTAAAAAGAAACGACACATGAAGAAGGAGTGCCCAAAATTTAAAATTTGGCTTGAAAAGAAAGGTACTAACCTTTGTGATCTTATTCTTTCAGTGTGTTTTGAATCTAATTTTGTTGAAATATGTCAGGATACTTGGTGGATTGATTTTGGTGCTAAAATTCATATTTCAAATAGAAAGTGAACTAAGCATCTATATGGGCAATCGGATGCGTTCACGTGTGGAAGCTGTTGGAACATTTAGGCTTGTATTAAATACTGGTTGTATTTTAGATTTAGAAAGAACCTTTTTATATTCCAAATTTTTCTAAAAAATTGATTTCTTTATCTAATCTTGTAAAACAAGGATTATGTATAAATTTTTATGATGATTCTGTTGACATTATTAAAAATTCTAATATTATTGGACGTGGTACTTTAGTTGGTGATTTATTTAAAGTCCATTTATCTAATAATGTTCCATCTGGTCTTATGGTTATGCATGGTAATGGTATGAATGAAAAATCCTCCATGTTGTGGCACCGAAGGTTGGGACACATCTCCATTAAGAGAATGAAGAAATTAGTAAGTGATGGGGTTCTTGAACCTCTAGACTTTACTAATTTTGATACTTGTGTGGATTACATTAAGAAAAAGCAAACCAAAAAGTCTCAAAAAAGTGCTAAGAGGAGTTATGATATATTAGAAATAATTCACACTGACATATGTTGTCATGATATATCGTTAAATGGTCAGAAATACGTCATCTCCTTTATTAATGATTATTCACGATATATGTATCTCTATATGCTTCATAATAAATATGAGGCATTTGATGCTTTTAAAGTTTATAAAGCTGAAGTAGAGAAACAATGCGAAAAGAAAATTAAGATCGTGAGATCAGATAGAGGTGGAGAATTCTATGGGAGATATATTGGAAGTGGGCAAGCAACTGGTCCATTTGCAAAGTATCTTCAAGAGCATGGTATTGTGGTACAATGCACCATGCCTGGCACACTAGATCAAAATGGTATAACTAAAAGAAGAAATAGGACTTTGCTGGATATGGTGAGGAGTATGCTTAGCAACTCCAATCTTCCTTTATCCTTGTGGAGTGAAGCCCTTAAGACAGCTGCGTATATATTAAATAGAGTTCCAACAAAGGCAGTTTCTAAAATTCCATTTGAGCTATGGAAAGGTTAGAAACCTAGTTTGAATCATATACGTATTTGGAGTTGTCCTACTGAAGTTCGAGTTTATAATCCACAAGAAAGGAAGTTTGACCCAAGGACGATAAGTGCCTATTTTATCGGCTATGTAGAAAAGTCTAAGGGTTACAGATTTTATTGTCCATCCCAATCAAGTAAAATAGTTGAATCTAGAAATGCAAGGTTTTTAGAGCATGATGTGAAAAGTGGGAGAAATCATCCTCTTAAATTTGTTGAGAATGATAATGTTTGTCAAACCTCTCCATGTACAAGAGTGATTATTCAATACAATGCCCATACAGATAGGGTCAATGTAGAACAACCTATTACTAATGTTCCACATCATGAAGATAATGTTCAAGTAGATCATATGGTGGAGGATCAAACTCTTCATAATGAAAATGTTGTTCAAGAACATATTGCTCAAGAGCAATTTCAAGAAGAGGGAGAACATGTTATGTCACTACCTTTAGAAGAGGTTGATGATGCAACATTAAGAAGATCTACAAGAATTAGAAAGCCTGCAATTTCTAGTGACTATGTAGTGTATCTTGCTGAGTCTGACTATGATGTTTGTGATGAAAATGACCCAACGACCTTTTCACAAGCAATGAAAAGTCGTAATTCCAATTTATGGCTAGATGCTATGAAGGATGAAATAAATTCTATGGCGGATAACCAAGTTTAGGATCTTGTAGAATTGCCTGATGGGGAAAAGGCCATTGGTTGTAAATGAGTCTTTAAAACCAAAAAGGATTCATCAGGCAATATTGAGCGCTACAAGGCTCGACTTGTTGCCAAACGATTTACTCAAAGGGAAGGAGTTGACTACAGGGAAACCTTTTCTCCTGTTTCAAAGAAAGACTCTTTCTGCATCATTATGGCATTGGTAGCACACTTTGACATAGAATTGCATCAAATGGATGTGAAAACGGCATTCCTTAATGGAGATTTGGAAGAAGAGGTCTATATGAGACAACCCGAAGGGTTTATCTCTAGTGCTGGTAAGGAATTAGTTTGCAAGCTTAAGAGAGCAATGTATGGTCTTAAGCAGGCTTCCCGACAGTGGTATTTGAAGTTTCACAATGTGATTTCTTCATTTGGGTTCATTGAGAATATTTCTGATCAATGTATATATCACAAGGTTAGTGGGAACAAGATCATATTTCTCATCTTATATGTAGATGATATTTTGCTTGCAACAAATGATTTAGGGTTGTTACATGAAGTGAAATAATTTCTCTCTAGACATTTTGATATGAAAGATATGGGTGATATATCTTATGTCATTGGCATAAAGATTCATAGAGATAAACATAAAAGAATTTTAGGTTTATCTCAAGAAGCCTATATTAATAAAGTTCTTGAGAGGTTTAAAATGCAAAATTGTTCACCAAGTGTTGCACCTATTGTGAAAGGTGACAAATTCTGCTTAGATCAATGTCCCAAAAATGAACTTGAAAAGAAACAGATGCAAAATATTCCTTATGCTTCAGCCATTGGAAGCCTAATATATGCTCAGGTCTGTACAAGACCTGACATTGCTTTTGCTGTTAGCATGTTAGGAAGATATCAAAGTAATCCAGGAATTATCCATTGGAGAGATACAAAGAAGGTCTTAAGGTACCTTCAAGGGACCAAGGACTTCATGCTTACATATAGACAAACCGACAATTTGGAAATTGTTGGATACTCATATTCAGACTTGGCGGGATGTGTTGATTCTAGGAAGTCAACGTCATGATACATCTTTATGCTTGCTGATGGAGCAGTATCTTAGAAGTGTGCAAAGCAATCACTTGTAGCCACTTCTACCATGGAAGCCAAGTTTATTGCTTGTTTGGAGGCTACATCACAAGGTTTTTGGTTCAAGAATTTCATCTCTGGGCTTAAGATTATAGATTGTATCTCTAGGCCATTGAGAATATATTGTGACAATTCAGCTGTTGTATTTATGGCTAAGAATAATAGAAATAGTAGTCGAAGTAAGCACATCGATATTAAGTACTAAGCCATTAAAGACCGGGTTAGGTCTAATGAGGTACAGATAGAGCATATTAGTACCAAACAGATGATAGCTGATCCTTTGACAAAAGGTATGCCACCAGGATTATTTAAGGATCATGTTACTAGTATGGGTTTATATTCTGTAACGTCACTTATATGACTTATGTTATATTATATGACATATTTGGATATAAAATTCCTATTATTGTTTGTTTCTCATTTGGTCAGTATATATGCGCATACATGATTGAGAATGACAAATAAAATTCAGTGAATGACCTAGAATAAGCATTGGGCTTATTCCTACAGAAATACCACATAAAGAGTTTATTCAATTAGGAGATGTTACATTGTAATACATAGAAGGTAATACTCGATTAATGAGAACCTACCGCTATGATTCGTGTAATTTGTCTTAACTGTTTAAGCATAGTATGTAATACAAACTATATGTAACAAATGTTGGACCAAGTGGGAGAATGTTAGAATTTTTATTCTAATTGTGGTTCAATTTGTTAATATAGAAATTAGTTTGGGTGGTGTTGTAATTATTCATTATTATATTGACAGTTGGTCTGTTCTTTGATGGAAAGAACACGACTGTTCATCATAAACTTTATAAATTTTGGGTCCCCAATTCTGATCACAAGAACAATAAAATACACCTTGATTCTATCTAGCTCTCCGTGATTCAAGAATTGGAAGTTCCAAATTAAATCAAAGAATTTATTGGCAATGGCTGGAGGTACGCAAATTACTGGTTTTATAAAATATCTAACATTTTAACCATAAATCAAAATGAATCTTCTGTCATCATTAAGTTAATACTATTAATGAAAATTTTATATAGATTATCTCTATACTCGAATATTTTAGTCTACAACATCATATCTCGAAACTAACTTTCGAATATAAAAAACATTTCTTAAATAAAAAATTCATGATAAACACCTCTATAATGTTCGCGCATATCTCTGCCACTACAAAGGCAGTTCTAATTACTATCAAACGGATCAAGAACAACTCGAAAAGATCTTGCATAGTTCGGTTCTCACCATGCAATGATAAATAGGGCCATCACAGCTATAGAGGACATCAAATACAAAAGCTAACACAAAGATAATAGTTTTTTTAGTATTATTGAGTACTGACTTGAGCGTCAAAATCCTTTTTACAGGTCTAACGTCTGGGTTGAAACTCTGAGGAGCTAGTAGATTGGCACTAAAACTCTGGAAATGAAGGTTACACCTAGAGTTGCCGAGCTATTCCTCGGAGAACAGTTCCAGATAGGAACATTTGGCATCCATTGTGGGGCCCGAGACCCGTTTTCAATATAACCTAACGTCTTGCAACTTCTTTTTTGTGATCCTTTTTTTTACAAGGGTTTGAATCATGACAGACCACTCAATGGCTCCATAACGACCTCCAACTCATGCCGAGCTTTTGGCCATGAATGCTTCCCTACAAGTGGAAGTTCAGCGAATGGCCGAGCTTTTGGCGACCAAACAGAACAATGACAATGAGAAGGACGACCGCAAAAATGTCAATGATGGTAACCCCAACGAAGAACACCATTCCGAGTCAAACATGAAGACGGGGGGAATGCCCCCCATAAAACAGAAAGGCGGAGAACCAGTCCCTTATCCGAAGAAATAATAAATTTTGAAATGCCAAAAATTTCACGCTTCTAACGATGTTGACGCCCTATAAGGGGATTGGAGACCCTAAAGTGCACATCACTAAATTTGAATTTATGATGTTTCTTAACGATGCTTCTGACCCTATCTTATGTCGATTTTTTCCTACTTTTTTGGATGGAGCTACTTTATTTTGGTTTTTCTAATTTGCCTGCAGGTTCAATTTTAAGTTTCGACGACTTCGCCGATCTCTTTATAAATAACTTCGCAACATAAAAAATCTACGTGCGGGACTCAGACTACCTCAGCATAGTTAAACAAGAACAACACAAAAGCTTGAAGGAGTACATGACACGGTTTGCAACAGCAGCCATGAAGATTCCAGATCTCAATCTGAAAGTATATTTGCTTGCCTTGAAAAGTGGTCTCTTCCCCAGAAAATTTCAAGAAGTAATAGCGATAGCAAAATAAAAAATATTAGCCGAATTCAAAGACAAAGCAACAAGACAAATTGAGATTGAGGAGTTAAGAGAGGCTAGGAGGATGGAAAAACCACCATCTCGCAAGGAGGACGATAGGCAGAACAAGATGAGCAATAACTGAGAAGAAAAAAATTCATTCAAGTTGACACCAAAATTCGATTCCTATACCCAATTAAATACAAAGAGTGAAGACATCATAAATGAAATCTTGCACGCCAAAATCATTAAACCCTTAGTAGAGCCGGGGACATATCAAGATCAAAAGTATGTTGACAAAAATAAACCATGTTCATACGACCAACGAGTGTGTAGTGGCGAAAGACCTATTGGATTGATTGGCATGGCAGGGACTATTAGAAAAATATGTCAACGAACGAATGTAGAGAACTTCTGGAGGTCCTCCAATGACAGAAGATCATGCAAACTCAGCCACAGTTACAAAAAATAATCTCGGATAGTCCAACACAAATCCACATCCGCCAACAAGAAAAGTCATAAATTATATCTCGGGAGGATTTGCATGTGGAGAACTCACAAGCTCGGCAAGAAAGAGAAGCTACAGGACCATGTTAACTTTGACAGAAGAACATGTAGAACCTCGGAACCCAACAAACTTAGTACCAAATATCACTTTCAATGATTCTGATTTCTAATCCAAAAGCCAGAACCTGGATGATCTTGTGATCATATCTGTAATTGTGGAAAAAGCCATAATCTAGAAAGTACTAATGGACCCATGCAGTAGTGCCGATGCATTATTCCTATCAACTTTTCGAAAGATGCAATTAAACCCGAGAAGCATACAGCCTTCATGTGAGAACTGGTCGGTTTTTCCAACGAAAGAGTGCCCATAATAGGTTATGTGTGGTTGAGAACAATGTTAGGGGAATACTCTCATTCAAAAACATTAAATATTCAATATCTAGTGGTCGATTGTGTTAGCCCCTATAACATTATATTAGGGCGACCATCTTTAAATTCATTTCGAGCTATCATTTTTGCTATTCACCTATGTGTTAAGTTCCATGTGCAGGATAACGTCATCGTAGCCCTACATTCCGATTACAAAGAAGCGCGACAATTCTATAATGCAGGGTTGAAGGTCTCATGATCAGTCCTGGACATAATTCAATGATTCAACTCGGTATACAATGCTGGTGATTTGCTGATGTTGGCAGAGCTTGATTTGAGATTCGATAGAGAATGCCGACCAACACCTATTGACGACCTTCGTAAGGTAATCCTTATTGATAATGAATTACAATATACTAATATCGGATATGCTTTGACTGTAGGTGAAGCAGAACGCCTTATCACCTTGCTCTGAGAAAATGCCGATCTATTTGCATGGACTCCTGCAAACATGCCGCGAATAGATCCAAACGTCATATGCCATAATCATGCCCTGGATCCGACAGCAAGGCTAATACGTCAGAAGAAATGCAATCTTGGTATGGAACGAAACAATACGGCAACTCAAGAAACTCAAAAATTACTAAATGCAGGTTTTATCAGAGAAATTCAATTTACGTCATGGTTGGAAAATGTAGTTATGGTAAAAAAGAATTCAGGCAAGTAGCGGATTTGTGTAGATTTTGCTGATCTAAATAAAGCTTGTCCAAAAGACTCTTATCCATTATTGAACATCAATAAGTTGGTAGATGACACATCCGGATTCAAAATACTTAGCTTTATGGATGCCTATTCAGGCTACAAATAAATCTTGATGCATCCTGAGGATCAATACAAAATAGCAATCATCGCAAACCATGGTAATTTTTGTTGCAAGGTAATGCTTTTCGGCCTCAAAAATGTAGGAGCAACATATCAGAGGTTGATGGACAAAGTCTTTCGAAACCAAAGAAGGCACAACATAGAGGTATACGTTGATGACATGGTTGTCAAGTCGGCCAATGAAGGGAACCATCATTCCGATCTTGAGGAAACTTTTAAGCAGATAAGACTGTACAACATGATGTTAAACCCCAAAAAATATGTTTTTGGAGTCCAAGGAGGCAAATTCCTCGGATTCATGTTAACTCACAGGGAAATAGAAGCAAACCCAGAAAAATGTCGAGAAGTGATTGAAATGACGTCGCTAAGAACTATAAAGGAAGTACAACAACTTACTGGACGACTGGCAACTTTATTGTGCTTCTTGCCAGCAGAAGCCATAAAATCTCAACATTTCTTTCGTAGTTTACGGAAAGCGCATAACTTCACATGGACCGATGCTTGTGAACAAGCGTTCAATGACTTCAAAGGCATCCTCGCCTCTCCTCACATACTATATAAACCCACACATGGTAATCCACTTTATTTATATCTTTTAGTCTCTACTCAAGCTATTAGCTCTGTCCTTGTAACAGAAATAGGAATGGAATAACATCTAATATATTTCATCAGCAAAGTATCACAGAATGCAGAAACTCAATACCCAATAGTAGAGAAGCTGGCATTTGTCTTAATCATCACCTCACGATAGCTCAGACATTACTTTAAAAGTTGTAAGATTATAGTTCAGACGAATAAACCACTACGCCAAATACTAACACGACCAGACTTGGCAGGCTGACTTATCAAATTGTCAATAGAGTTATTCGAATATGATATCACATATCAAACACGGGGAACACTAAAGTCTTAGATATTGGCCAATTTCATTGCTGAGTGATACACCACTATTTTACGCTTTATCTTGTGTTTAATTAGGTGGTTTCATCAAGTCTTTACCCACTTATTCATATGAACTGCATGATATTACAATCCCTTCCTAAGTTTGTTCTATGGTTGAAAACTTGCTTCCTAGAGATCTTTAATTTGTGTATTTCAATTCTCCTTTATACCATTCGATGCCGCGATCCGTGTGCTAAGTGTTTCAGGATTTACAGAGCAGGAATGGCTTAGAGAATGGAGAAGAAGCTTGCATAAATGGAAGGAACACAAAAAACTAAGGAGATGACCAGCGAGCATCGACGTGCGCATGGCTCACACGAGCGCACAGAATGGAGAAAATTGCAGCGACGCGTGCGCGTGCCTGACGCGTACGCGCGGATTGGAGTCTACACGAATGACGCGCACGCGTGGACAACGCGGACGCGCGATAAGGAAAATCGTCGAATGACGCGCACGTGTGACCGACGCGTACTTGTGACTTGCGCGATCTGCGGAAATAACAGAAAATGCTGGGGGCGATTTTGGGCCGCGTTTTGACCCAGTTTTTTGCCCAGAAACATAGAATAAAGCCAGGGAACATGCGAAGACTCAACACACATCAACACATTCTCATTAGGATAGTTTTAGGATTTTAGATCTGAATCTAGAGAGGAACTACTCTCCCTCTAGGTTCTCTTTACATTCATAATTCATTAGTTCTATGCCTTTTGCTTGGATATTGAAGAGTCATCACCTTCGTTGAAGATACTATTCTAGTTTTTTTCTTACTTGCTCTTTTATTTATTCCACATCTTTAGTTCTTGTTTAAAGTGGTAGTTGGATTATTTTCATGGATTGTTGATATAGAGAATTCCTTTTATTTTTAATTAAATTTTTCAGTCTCTATTTTATTTATTTTATCATGTCTTCTTCTTATATTTTTCTGAGTATTATATTCATGTCAATGGAGTAGATTCCCTACTTGACATGGGGGTTGATTAAGAGGAGACACTTGAGTTGAAAGGCTTAGGTGAAGATTAAACTGGAAGTTGTTGGCTAGTTCTGTATTTACTAACGCTAGACCTTCCCAAGGGAGAGGACTAGGATTTGTGAATAAGAGTTAGTTCAATCACTTGACTTTTCTTTATTTAATAAAGGTTGACTAAGTGAAAACAACAACCTTTTTCATACTACACCTAAGAGATCCCAACAAGGATAGAACTTCCAATTGATCATTCCCCCAGTCAAGGCCTTTTATTTAGAATATTAATAATCATTCTTAGTTTTTATTTTACAACTATTTAATTGCTCATTATCCAAACTCAAACTCTCTTGAAAACTCCTAATTAATAAATTAGCATTCTCTCTACAACTCGTTGGGAGACAACCTGTGATTTATACTCTCAGTATTTTATTTCTAAATTTTGTGACAACTCTTTTAAATTGATACGCGGAATCTTCATTGGTTAAGAGCTATACTTGCAACGCTATTTTATCTATACACTTTTAATCAGAGGTGGAATAATAACAATAGGCAGCAGAATCAGAACCAGCCTTACAGAGCACCTCACCAAAGGCAGTCCCAAGCACCTCAGAACAACCAACAGCAGACCCCTCAGATCACTTACCCCCCTTCCTCTTCCAATGACGAGTTGCTATACTCGATTGATCAAAGACAAAAGACCATGGAGAACAACCTCATTTCTACCTTGAACGGTCTGAACTCTATCTTGCAAGCTCTTATCTCACAGATTGGATCACTGAATAACTCCAACAACCAGCCTTCGAACTCCAGTAGAATTCCCTCTCAACCTTTACCCAACCCCAAGGGAGGTATCATTGCTATCACTTTGAGGTCTGGAACCACACTGCAAGAGAGGAATTCGGAGGAGCCAAGCTCACTAAAACACGCCCCAATGGAGGACATGGTTGAAGCGGAGGAAGGTGAAAAAGAAGATAAAGTGCAAGACTTGGTTGAAGAAGAAATACATCACCCCACGAATGAAGCACCAAAGGAGGCAGAAGCTGCAAATGGCGCCATTCCTATCCCATTTCCACACCTTGCACGGAAGTCCAGAAAGCAGATGGAACTTGATTCGAAAATGGTAGAAATTTTCAAAAAGGTTGAGGTAACTGTTCCCCTTTTTTATGTTATTCAACAAGTACCAAAATATGCAAAGTTTCTGAAAGATTTATGCATACACAAAGATAAAATTAATGAATTGGAAACTATTCCTTTAGGTAGTTCTATATCTGCTTTAATGGGAGGTATATCTGAAAAATGTAGTGATCCAGGTTCATGCATGGTCAACTATACCATTGGAGGTGTATTATTTTCTGACTGCATGTGTGATTTAGGAGCAAGTGTTAGTATAATGGCATTGTCTATATATGATGTTTTGAGGCTCCCTCCCTTAAAAAGGTCGGCAACTCGTTTTGTGTTAGCAGATAAAAGCATTATTACAGTAGTTAGAATTGCTAAAGATGTATTAGTGAGCATTAAGGGGCTCACATTTCCCATCGACTTCTATATCCTGGAAATGCCCCCTAATGACCAGGAAGACCGTCATCAATCCTGCTTGGAAGACCATTCCTGAAGACTTCGAAGTTCAAGCTGGATGCATTCTCAGGAACTTACTCCTTTGAGATTGATGGCAGAGCAGTGAGTTTTAGTTTGAATGAAGCTATGAAGCACCCTCTGGAAAATCATTCTATCTTCCAGTGCGACATCATTGATGAAACTGTAGCTAAAGTTCACCAAGAAGAAGTAGAAGAGAAGCACTTGGAGCAAAGTCCAGGTGTGGGGACACCCTCTGAACATAATGAGGACACTTTTCCATTATCAATAACCCCGGATGATCCAGAGCCTAGCCATGAGCAGAGATCGGAATTGAAGCCCCTTCCTCCACACCTCAAGTATGCTTACATTGAGGATAATCAGAAGTTCCCAGTTATCATTGCAAGGGAACTCACTTTCCAATAGGAGGAGCAGCTGCTCAGTGTGCTGAGACAACACAAAAAAGCAATGCCCTCAAGTTTGTGAGCACAGAATATTCTTAGAAGAGGGATCAAAGCCTTTCCGTCAACCCCAAAGAAGATTGAATCCCACTATCTTAGAAGTTGTCAAGAAAGAAGTGACCAGGCTACTCAAAGCAGATATTATTTACCCCATCTTAGATAGTGAATAGGTCAGTCCAGTACAAGTGGTGCCCAAGAAGTCTGGAGTCACAACAGTAAAGAACGAGTATGCAAAGCTCTTGACAACTAGAGAGCAGAATTCATGGAAAGTTTGTAGTGATTACAAGCGTCTCAACCAAGCCACTCGTAAGGATCACTATCTCCTACCATTCATTGATCAAATGCTTGATCGCCTGTCAGGTAAATCCCATTACTGCTTTTTAGATGGTTATACAGGCTATTTTCAAATTCATATAGCTCCTGAGGATCAAGAAAAGACTACTTTTACATGTCCATTTGGGACTTACGCTTACAAGAGAATGCCATTTGGCTTATGCAATGCACTAGCTACTTTCCAAAGGTGCATGATGAGTCTTCTCTCTGATCTCATTTAGAGCTGTATGGAGGTTTTTATGGATGATTTTAGCGTATATGGTGATTCCTTTAGCCTTTGCTTGGATAATTTAGACAAAGTATTAGACAGGTGTGTTAGTTCAAACCTTGTATTGAATTTTGAAAAGTGTCATTTTATGGTAAAATAAGAGATTGTTCTAGGACATGTTATCTCTCATACTGGTATTTCTGTAGACCCAGCAAAGGTAGATGTCATTTTTAGTTTTCCTTACCCCTCCTCTGTGAGGGAAGTCCGTTCGTTCCTTGACCATGCAGGTTTCTACAGGAGATCCATTAAGGACTTTAGTAAGGTAGCATTACCTTTATCCAGACTACTACAGAAAGATATTGAGTTTGAGTTCAGTGAGGATTGCATACAAGCATTTGATAAGCTGAAGATCGCCCTGACTCAAGCTCCAATTGTGAGAGGACCAGACTGGAGCCAGCATTTTGAGATTATGTGTGATGCCTCCAACCATGCAGTAGGAGCGGTGCTGGCTCAGTGCGAAGGTAAGGATCCTTTCGTAATAGCTTATGCGTCTAAAACCTTAGACGCTGCTAAGTCTAATTACACTACTACTGAAAAGGAGCTTCTTGCTATTGTTTTTGCTTTGGATAAATTCCGAGCCTATTTACTTGGTACTAAGGTAGTAGTGTACTCAAACTATGCAGCTCTAAAATATTTATTAGCTAAAAAAGAGTCCAAACCAAGGTTGATACATATGATACTGTTGCTGCAAGAATTTGACTTAGAAATTAAGGATAGGAGTGGTAACCAAAATTTAGTGGCAGACCAATTGAGTCGCCTTGAGCACATTAAGGATGAATCCACCCCTATCAATGATGCTTTTCCATTTGATAGCTTGCATGCAGTATCTGAAGTAGCTCCTTGGTATGCACCCGTAGCTAATTATCTAGCTAGCCATACTTTTCCTCCCAATTTTACTAAGCATCAAAGAGACAAGCTGAAAAGCGAGTCCAAATAATAAATATGGGATGATCCATATTTATGGAGATAATTAGAAGGTGTGTACCCCAATCAGAATTCCAGTCCATTTTAGAGGCTTGCCACTCTTCTGAGAGTGGAGGACATTTTGGCCCTCAACGAACAGCTAGAAAAATTTTAGACTGTGAATTCTGGTGGCCTACTCTTTTTAAAGATGCTGCTTCCTTTTGTAAATCTTGCTCCTCATGCCAAAGGTTTGGTAATATATCCAAGAGGGATGAGATTCCTCAATAGATTATGCTTTTCTGTAAAAATTTTTATGTTTGGGGCATTGACTTCATGGGTCTATTTCCAAACTCTAATGGGTACCTTTATATACTGTTAGCTGTAGTTACATTTCTAAATGGGTGGAAGCAATTCCTACCCGAACTGATAATGTTAACACTGTTGTTTTCTTTGTTAGAAACCATATTATCTGTCATTTTGGATCATCACGAGCAATCGTGAGCGATCAAGGCACTCACTTTTGTAACAGGAGACCCACAGGATTACTAAAGAAGCACGGGATTGTTCACAAAGTAGCAACACCTTATCATCCCCAAACCAATGGGAAAACAGAGGTATCTAATAGAGAGATTAAACGCATTCTGGAGAAGATAGTAAAGCCTCATAGGAAAGACTGGAGTGTCAGGTTACAAGATGCGCTCTGGGCATATCGAACAGCGTACAAGACACCCATTGGGATGAGCCCCTTCCGCTTAGTGTACGGTAAGGCTTGCCACCTTCCAGTTGAAATGGAACACAAGGCCTTCTAGGCTGTAAAGGAATGCAACATGAATTTTAAGGAAGCTGGTGCTGAAAGGAAGCTGCAACTAGCAGAATTAGAGAATCTTCACCTAGAAGCATATGACAACTCCAGGCGATACAAGGAAAAAATGAAGGCCGTCCATGATAAGCACATAAAAAAGAGAGAATTCAGACCAGGGGAGTTAGTTCTTCTTTACAACTCCAGACTGAGGCCTATGCCAGGCAAACTGCAATCAAGATGGGAAGGACCCTACAGAGTAGAAAAGGCAGAGCCATACGAAGTTTTTCACATGCGTCATCCTTCTAGCTCCGAATTAATTAAGATCAATGGACACTGCCTAAAGCTTTATCATGGTGAGAAGATGAAGGATCACAAAGAGCTAGAGGTCTTCCTCCTAGAAGACCCACCAACAGAAGCAGAATGAGCCTAAAGACCGTCCAACTTAAGGACGTAAAAGCAAAGTGCTAGGTGGGAGACAACCCACCATGGTATGATCGTTCCGTTTCAGTCTTAGTTTTACTTTCTCATTTTCTACTTTATTTTTTCTTAATGACTCTTCTCATAACCTTTGCACTAGGTCTGCATCTACATTCGTATTCTGCATACAAAAAAAAGGAAAAGAGCACACGACGCGCAAGCGTCGCTGACGCGTACGCGTCATATGTGCTTTCGTAACTAGAAGAGAGGAAGTAGAAAGTTACGCGGGAGCTTGGCTGGAGGCATGCTATAGGCACAAACACGCCCACATGAATGCGTCCCTGACGCATCCGCGTCCCTTGCAAAATCCGTCTGCCACGCGAGCGCGTCACCCACGCGCACGCATGACCCTGCGATATCGACGTAAATAAGTGTCTGGCAGAAGGTTATGATGGAATAGGGCTGGAGTTGTGCTGGAAGCACAATCCCCATCATGCGAACGCGTGCCCCACGCGTTGATGATTGGATTTTTGACGGCTTAGAATTTCACAAATGAATTCTCGTTGCAAGTATAGTTTCTAAACCAATCACTAATCCTTTCATACAAAAAGTTGTTTGTCACTAAAACAAACCCCTAAAATTTATAAACCGAAGTATTCAAACCTCGGGTCGTTCTCCCTAGGAATTACAATAAAGTGTCTTGTTATTGGTTGTGAATTATTTTGGGGTTTTGATAAGAAGTATGAAAGATAAATGGCAAGAAAGTAAACTAAGGCCTAAAAAGGTCTTGGCAAGGGTTAGTGGTCAAGGATATCTATCCTAATCACTAACCACAATATGAGAATTGGCAAGGATTAATCTCATTAAATCATCCTCTAACTAGTAGTAAGGGAAAGTCAAATGAGCTATATCAATCCTAGTCCATAAGTCCTAACTCTCCACTAATTCAATTAGTGAGAACTAGAGTAAATGGCTCCCAATCATCAATTACTTGGACATTAGTAACTCAAGAGTTCCTAAGTTATCTTTCCAAGCCAAGAGTATAAAATTCTACTCTAAAATCCAACCAAGCATTTCATCAAACACTTGGAGGGCATGAAAGGAAAGCATAGTAAAATTGCAAGAAAAGTAAATCTACACTACTCAATTGCAAGGAATTAAACAACAACAAATCAATTGAACACAATTATTATGAATTACCTCTAATTGAATTGAAAGAGAATAGGAGGAACAAAAGTAGATCTACAACAAAACACAAGAACAACATAAAAGGGAATTGCAACAAAAGAATGGAAGAAAGATGAATGTAACTACAAGGAATTGAGAGATAGAAGTAGAAGAAAGCAAAGATTAAAACCTAGATCTAAGAACTAATCCTAATCCTAATCCTAATTCTAGAGAGAAGTGAGAGCTTCTCTCTCTAAAACTACTTCTAAAACTAAACTATGACTAATGGTAACTAACATCCAAAGTATGAAAAGTATATTTATTCCCCCTTCAATCCTTGGCTTAAATAGCATCAGAAATGAGTTGGATTGGGCCCACAAGACTTCTAAAATCGCTGGCCACGTTTTGCTTTAAGTGAACCAGGTGGCAGCAACGGCGCGTGCGCATACTATGCACGTGCGCGCCACCATACGTGTAGCAACTATGATAAATCTTATATCATTTCGAAGCCCCGGATGTTAGCTTTCTAACCCAACTAAAACCGCATCATTTGGACCTCTGTAGCTCAAGTTATGGTCGTTTAAGTGCGAAGAGGTCGGCTTGACAGCTTTCCGGTTCTTTCATTTCTTCATGAGTTCTCCAACTTTTCATGCTTTCTTTCTTCATTCCCTTGATCCAATCTTTGCCTCCTAAACCTTAAATCACTTAACAAACATATCAAGGCATCTAATGGAATCAAGGAGAATTATATTTAGCTATTTTAAGTCCTAAAAAGCATGTTTTCACTCTTAAGCACAATTAAGGGAGAAGTTATAAAACCATGCTATTTCATTGAATAAATGTGGGTAAAAAGTCATAAAATCTCTTAAATCAAGCACAAGATAAACCCTACAAATGGGGTTTATCACGCATCCATGTCATTATTTAAATAGAGGTCATTCACGCGTCTGCGTCACCCAAAATTTTGGCAATGTGCGTATGAATCCGAGACTTGTGCACGCACGATGCTGCTTTCGCGCCAATAGCACAAATCAGGTCACGCGTACACATGACCCACGCATCCGCGTCACCTGAAATTATCAGAAACCATGCGACCGCATGCCCCACGCATCCGCATCACATGCGACGCACAGCTTATCCAGATCAGCGCCAGATATCTTATGTTTTCTTCCCCATTCCTAATTTCTCTTATCCCTTCTTATTTCTTTCTTCTCCCTTCTTCCTTCTTTATTCTTTCTCACTTTTCACTCTCTCCTCCCTTATTTTTCACATCCATTATCAAGGTTCTTTGCTTTTCCATTATTCTTTTTCTCTTTATTTATGTTTTCTTCTTCATTTTTCTCTTTCTTTTCTTTTTTATTATCTATGTTTTCTTTTTCTTTCTTTTTTTTTCTATTTATTCTTTTGATTGGTGTTAGATATTTAATTAGGTGATTATTTTCTTCTATATTTTGCTTGTGAGTGTATTGAGGAATAGTTTGACAATTAATATTACTTCTATGGGTCGCTTGCATGTTCAATTTAATGCTTTCAATAATATATTTACCACGCCTGTTAAGTGTTTGTGAAAAAGCCCATATGGCATTGTGCATTATTTTAAATTATTCTATTCTACCACTCTAATGCCTGTTTTTCACGAAACCCCTTTTATATTTTATTGATTAAATATAATTGTCAAATACAAACAGATTGTTAGTTTGAAAGAGTTGATAATTTAACTTAGACATTAATGCTTGATCTGTGCCACACATGCCTTTACTAGCATGCCAATAAACATCTTGCATTTAATTGCTATCACATGCACTTGCTATGTTTCCATTGATGAACTAATCACATGTAGTCATGACCATGTGTTAACGACATCCTTCTTTACCATGCATTAATTATCACGTATCCTACTCTCTTTCTTGCTCTAACCCTTGAAGTTTTTAAGTACTTACCTTTTTCCTTTCAGGATGGCCACCAAGAAGGGTAAAGAGAAAGCCACTCCCAAACCACCAGCAAGGAAAGGAACAAAAAGAGCACTAATGGCAGAGCCATCTTCACCAGTTGTAAAGCCCTCAACAAAGCGCATCAAGAGGATCATCAAGGTCGATGAAAAAGAGAAATCCTTTCCAGCAAAGGACACTGTGCGGTTCACTAACCGCTACTGTGAGCAGATGTTCCCCATACTGGCAGGGCGAAACTATAACAATGAGTACCTACTCATCCTCCTGAACCACATCATTGAATTTGTTGAACCTCGCATTGAGCGAAGACAATGGGGATTCTTACGAAGACAGTCATGGCAGGTTAATCTATCATGGGTAGTTGAATTCTACTCCAATTTTTACATACCAATACTGCAGTCTGTCTATATCCGTTAGAAGCAAGTCCCCATAACTGAAGAGGCCATTCAGCGAGCTTTAGATTTTCCCCTGCCCTGAAGGATTGGACGCATTCCAAGAAGCCTCTATCAAACGCCAGACATACAAATTTGACTGGGATGCCGTTCTCAGAGTTATAGCACAACCTGGCAGCAGATGGATCTATGGATACCATCGATCCTAACCTAAGGGAATATTGGCTTCCGCACTGACCTTGGAGGCTCGAGTATGGGCATAGATTATGTCCCACTACATTTTTCCGAGCTCTCACGAGTCCTCTTTCACCACAGACATGGCTGTTCTACTCTGGTGTATCCTTACAGACCAGCACCTCAATTTACCAAGACACATCCGGAATGCTATGGGACACGTACAAATTGCGGGCAACTTACCTTTTTCCGCCTTGGTTTCATATCTAGTCTCAGCAGCTGGAGTCTCCTATAGAGCTGGGGATACTAAGACCATACTTCCACAGAATGATCAGTACGTCCCTAACGAAAAGTATATCAGACCTCCAGCAGCCACGACTAGCCGGCCTGCAGAACCAGCAGGAGATATTTCTTCTCCTTCCACATCACAAGCACCTCCAATAAACCAATTGATCCATCAGATACTTGAGAGATGGGACCGGTTAGACCAGCAAGGAAAGCAAAGAGAGCGTCGTAACAAGCGCCAATTTACATACCTCAAGGAGCTGCTTGTTGGAAAGCACCCACCTGAGGAAGATCTAGACTCCACTTCATTTACCAGCACAGGGAGCCATGACGGTCCCGCTTGTGGAAACACCGCAACCAGCCCTCCTTTGTTCCTGACAGATGGCACCGAGGACGGTATAATGCTTTAAGTGTGGGGAGGTCGGTCAGTACTTGACTTTCGGAGGTAATTTCTCTTCCTTAACACCAATAAAATAGGATATTTTTTTCTTTTAATTATGATAGGATAGATTGCATAGTAATAGGTTATTTGCATGCATGATTTATTTGGTTGATATATAATAAGTTTCTTTTTAAGACTCTATTTTTGAAAATTTTCACTAATTTAAAAGAAAATATTTTTGATAAAACTTGTTTGAAGTTGTATTTGGAACATAAAATGATAGCTAAGAATACACAACCCGTAAGATTTGAGCTTAATTACATGGTTACATTATTTAATCATAAAATTTTATTCTTGTGTGTTTTCTTCTCTATGATTGTAATCTTTATTTTGTTCTATCCTATATGTCCAATAGTTAATGTGTTATATGCATGCATATGATTGAGGCCATTAATTGTTTTAGCTCACTTATCCCAAAAAAGTCTACCCTTTCAATCACCTTTCTTAGCCACCTTGAGCCTTTTAATCCCCGTTTGTTCTATATTTTACCACACTACTAACCTTAAGCGAAAAAACAAATTAAATACCCCAAATTGAATCTTTGGTTAGCTTAAGTTAAGGATTGTGTATCAATTAAGTGTGGGGAACCGTGGGAACTTGGATTGATGAAAGTGTACAGTGTTTCATTGACAAAATATTGGAAATTTGGGTACCTACTCATGTAAGACCAGAAACTTAAAAATCCATGTGCATTGATAATGTTATGTTTATTTTTTATTATTAAAAAAATAAAAAATATTTAAATAATTAAATAATTAAATAAGGGGACAAAATTACCCTAATGCTAAGTTAAGTTAATAAAAAGATCAGTGCATATGTGATAAAAATTATAAGAAAGGGTGATGCATGAGTATGTAATACAAAAGTGAGAATTTTGGGTAGCTAGGCATGAATTTAAAAGTTTATAAACTATGTATAGGTAAGTGGTGCACGAAATTGCAATCACACTTTTGCAATTCCGCACAACTAACCAGCAAGTGCACTGAGTCGTCCAAGTAATACCTTACGTGAGTAAGGGTCGATCCCACGGAGATTGTCGGCTTGAAGCAAGCTACGGTTATCTTGTAACTCTTAGTCAGGATATCAATAATTATCAGATTTAATTGTGAAAAGTAAAAGAACATGAAATAAGTACTTATTTTGCAGTAATGGAGAACAGGTTGAGGTTTTGGAGATGCTCTATCTTCTGAATCTCTGCTTTCCTACTGTCTTCTTCTTCATGCACGCAAGGCTCTTTCCATGGAAAGCTGTATGTAGGATTTCATCGTTGTCAATGGCTACCTCCCATCCTCTCAGTGAAAATGTTCAACGCACTCTGTCACAGCACGGCTAATCATCTGTCGGTTCTCAATCAGGTTGGAATAGAATCCAGTGATTCTTTTGCGTCTGTCACTAACACCTAGCCCTCAGGAGTTTGAAGCTCGTCACAGTCATTCAATCCTTAAATCCTACTCAGAATACCACAGACAAGGTTTAGACCTTCCGAATTCTCTTGAATGCCGCCATCAATTCTAGCTTATATCACGAAGATCCTGATTAAGGAATCTAAGAGATATCTACTCAATCTAAAGTAGAACGGAGGTGATTGTTAGGCACACATTCATAGGTGAGAATGATGATGAGTGTCATGGATCATCACATCCATAAAGTTGAAGAACAAGTGATATCTTAGAATAGAAGCAAGCGTGATTAAATGAAAAACAGTAGTAATTGCATTAATCCATCAAGACACAGCAGAGCTCCTCACCTCCAACCATGGAGTTTAGAGACTCATGCCGTAGAAGATACAATGAGAAACGTGTAATGTGTCATGAGGTAAAGATACAATGTCAAAAGGTCCTACTTATAGTGAACTAGCAACCTAGGATATGCAAAAATGAGTAAATGACGTAAAAATCCACTTCCGGGGTCCACTTGGTGTGTGCTTGTGCTGAGCATTGAAGCTTTCATGTGTAGAGACTTTTCATGGAGTTAAATGCCAGCTTTTGTGCCAGTTTGGGCGTTTAACTCCAACTTTTGTGCCAGTTCCGGCGTTAAACGCTGGGAATTCTGAAGCTGATTTGAAACGCCAGTTTGGGCCATCAAATCTCGAGCAAAGTATGAACTATTATACATTTCTGGAAAGCCCAAGATGTCTACTTTCCAACGCAACTGAGAGCGCGCCAATTAAGCATCTGTAGCTCCAGAAAATCCACTTCGAGTGCAGTGAGGTCAGAATCCAACAACATCTGTAGTCCTTTTCAGCCTCTGAATCAGATTTTTGCTCAGGTCCCTCAATTTCAGCCAGAAAATACCTGAAATCACAGAAAAACACACAAACTCATAGTAAAGTCCAGAAAAGTAAATTTTAAATAAAAACTAATAAAAATGTAATAAAAACTAACTAAAGCATACTAAAAACATACTAAAAATAATGCCAAAAAGCGTATAAATTATCCGCTCATCACAACACCAAACTTAAATTGTTGCTTGTCCCCAAGCAACTGAAAATTAAATAGGATAAAAAGAAGAGAATATACTATAGACTCCGAAATATCAATGAAACTTAGCTCCAATTAGATGAGCGGGACTAGTAGCTTTTTGCCTCTGAACAGTTTTGGCATCTCACTTTATCCTTTGGAGTTCAGAATGATTGGCTTCTATAGAAACTCAGAATCCAGATAGTGTTATTGATTCTCCTAGTTAAGTATGTTGATTCTTGAACACAGCTACTTCATGAGTCTTGGCCGTGGCCCAAAGTACTCTGTTTTCCAGTATTTTCACCGGATACATATATGCCACAAACACATAAATGGGTGAATCTTTTTAGATTGTGACTCAGCTTTGCTAGAGTTCCCAATTAGAGGTGTCCAGGGTTTTTAAGCACACTCTTGTTTCCTTGGATCATGACTTTAACCGCTCAGTCTCAAGTTTTCACTTGACACCTTCACGCCACAAGCACATGGTTAGTGACAGCTTGGTTTAGCCGCTTAGGCCAGGATGTTATTCCTGTAGGCCCTCCTATCCACTGATGCTCAAAGCCTTGGATCCTTTTTATTTTTACCCTTGCCATTTGGTTTAAAGGGCTATTGGCTTTTCCTGCTTGCTTTTTTTTTGTATTCACTGCTTTTTCTTGCTTCAAGAATCAATTTGATGATTTTTTAGATCCTCAATAACAGTTCTCCTTTTCCATCATTCTTTCAAGAGCCAACAATTTTAACATTCTTAAAACAACAAATTCAAAAGACATATGCACTATTCAAGTATTCATTCAGAAAACAAAAAGTATTGTCGCCACATCAAACTAATTCAACTAGTTTCAAAGATGAATTTGAAATCCTGTACTTCTTATTCTTTTGTGATTAAAGCATTTTTCATTTTAAGAGAGGTGATGGATTCATAGGACATTTATAACTTTAAGGCATAAACACTAAGACACTAATGATCATGTAATAAAGACACAGACATAGATAAACATAAAGCATAAAAATTCGAAAAACAGAAAATAAAGAACAAGGAAATTAAAGAACGGGTCCACCTTAGTGATGGCGGCTTGTTCTTGTTCTTGAAAATCTTATAGAGTGATTTTGAGTTCCTCTATGTCTCTTCCTTGTCTTTATTGCTCTTCCCTCATAGCTTTTTGATCTTTTCTAATCTCATGGTGGATGATGGAATGCTCTTGGTGCTCCATCCTTAGTTGTCCCATGTTAGAGCTTAATTCTCCTAGGGAGGTGTTGATTTGCTCCCAATAGTTTAGTGGAGGGAAGTGCATCCCTTGAGGCATCTCAGGAATTTCATGATGAGGAATTTCCTCATGCTCTTGTTTGCTCCATCTTTTTCTTAGTGATGAGCTTTTGAGATGAATCTCTCCATCTCCCAGACTCAGAGGTGGAAGCTTTTGCCTTCCCTTTCCTCTTTCTAGAGGTTTCTCTGGCCTTAAGTGTCATACATGGTTATGGAAAAACAAAAAGCAATGCTTTTGCCACACCAAACTTAGAAGGTTTGCTCGTCCTCGAGCAAAAGAAGAGAAGATGGAGTAGAAAAAGCAGAAAATAGATGAGAAGGAGAGGTGTGAGTGGTTTGGCCATGGGGAGTTTTAGGTGGTTATGATGTGGGAAAAGGAAGGAGTGATGGTTTGAATTTGAGTGGGTGGGTGTAGGTGGGTTGTATGATGGTTTTGGAGGATTAATGGAGGTGATTGGTGGAGGTTATTTTGGGGAAGAGTGTTATGGAAGGGTGTGAAGAGGAGAGAAGAAGAGGTGAAGTAGGTAGGATCCTGTGGGATCCACAGATCCTGAGGTGTCAAGGATAGCTGATCCCTGCACCAAGTGGCGTGCAAAACGCCCTTTTCTGCCAATCCTGGCGTTAAACGCCAGGCTGCTGCCCATTTCTGGCGTTTAACGCCAGCTTCTTGCCCATTCCTGGCGTTAAACGCCAGTCCGGTGCCCCTTTCTGGCGTTAAACACCTAGAATGGTGCCAGACTAGGCGTTAAACGCCCATTTGCTACCCTTACTGGCGTTTAAACGCCAGCAGGTTTTTCCTCCAGGGTGTGCTATTTTTCTTTCTGTTTTTCATTCTGTTTTTTCTTTTTCAATTGATTTTGTGACTTCACATGATCATCAACCTACAAAAAACATAAAATAACAATGGAAAATAGATAAATATAACATTGGGTTGCCTCCCAACAAGCGCTTCTTTAATGTCATTAGCTTGACAGTGGGCTCTCTTGGAGCCTCATGGACACTCAGAGCATGATGATGGCCTGTCAACACCAAACTTAGAGTTTGGTTGTGGCCTCCCAACACCAAACTTAGAGTTTGAATGTGGGGATTTTATTTGACTCTGTATTGAGAGAAGCCTTTCATGCTTCTTCCCTTTCCTGTCTGCAAACCATGGTACTTCCTGAATGGCAAAGAGTTGCTCAGCCAGAAAGGTTTCAGAGATCTCAGTAGGAGGGTGGGGCGCTCCTGCTACTGGTTCTATCCGGGACAGGTGATCAGCTACTTGATTCTCTGTCCCTTTTCTGTCTCTTATTTCTATATCAAACTCTTGCAGAAGCAACACCCATCTTATGAGCTTGGGTTTTGAATCCTACTTTGTGAGTAGATATTTAAGAGCAGCATGGTCAGTGTACACAATCACTTTTGATCCTACTAGATAGGATCTAAACTTGTTAATGGCATAAACCACTGCAAGTAACTCTATTTCTGTAGTTGTGTAATTCTTCTGTGCATCATTTAAAACACGGCTAGCATAATAAATGACGTGCAGAAGTTTGTTATGCCTCTGTCCCAACACTACACCTATGGTATGGTCACTGGTATCACACATTAGTTCGAATGGTAATGTCCAGTCTGGTGCAGAGATGACTGGTGTCGTGACTAGCTTAGCTTTCAGAGTCTCAAACGCCTGCAGACACTCCTTATTAAAGATAAATGGCGTGTCAGCAGCTAGCAGATTACTCAGAGGTTTGGCAATTTTTGAAAAATCCTTTATAAACCTTCTGTAGAATCCTGCATGCCCCAGAAAGCTTCTGATTACCTTAACATTGGCAGGTGGTGGTAATCTTTCAATTACCTCCACCTTAGCTTGATCCACCTCTATTCCTTTGTTTGAAATTTTATGCCTAAGGACAATCCCTTCAGTCACCATAAAGTGACATTTTTCCCAGTTTAAAACTAGGTTGGTCTCTTGGCATCTTTTCAGAACAAGTGCTAGATGGTTAAGACAGGAGATGAATGAGTCTCCAAATACTGAAAAGTCATCCATGAAGACTTTCAGAAATTTTTCTACCATATCTGAGAAGATAAAGAGCATGCACCTCTGAAAGGTTGCAGGTGCATTGCACAGACCAAAAGGCATCCTTCTGTAGGCAAATACTCCAGAAGGACATGTAAATACTGTTTTCTCTTGGTCTTGAGGATCTACTGCAATTTGGTTGTAACCTGAATAGCCATCCAAAAAGCAATAATATTCATGACCTGCTAGTCTCTCTAGCATCTGGTCTATGAATGGTAAAGGAAAATGATCCTTTCTATTGGCTGTATTGAGCCTTCTGTAGTCAATACACATACGCCACCCTGTAACTGATCTTATAGGAACCAGTTCATTCTTTTCATTATGAACCACTGTCATGCCTCCCTTCTTGGGGACAACATGGACAGGGCTCACCCAGGGGCTATCAGAAATAGGATAAATAATCCCAGCCTCTAGTAACTTAGTGACCTCTTTTTGCACCACCTCTTTCATGGCTGGATTTAGCCGCCTTTGTGGTTGAACCACTGGCTTAGCATCATCCTCTAATAGGATCTTATGCATGCATCTTGCTGGGCTAATGCCCTTAAGATCACTTATGAACCACCCAAGAGCTGTCTTGTGTGTCCTTAGCACTTGAATTAGTGCTTCCTCTTCCTGTGGATTTAAAGCAGAGCTTATGATCATTGGGAAAGTGTCACCTTCTCCCAGAAATGCATATTTCAGGGATGGTGGTAGTGGCTTGAGCTCGGGTTTAGGAGGCTTATCTTCTTCCTGAGGAATTTTCAGAATTTCTTTTATTTCCTTTAGTTCCTCCAGAGCAGGCTGAACATCTTTAAAGATGTCCTCTAGCTTTGATTCGAGACTTTCAGTCATATTGACCTCCTCCACCAAAGAGTCAATAATATCAGCGCTCATGCAGTTATTTGATGTGTCTGGATGCTGCATAGCTTTGACAACATTCAACTTGAACTCATCCTCATTGACTCTCAGGGTTAATTCCTCTTTTTGGACGTCAATGAGGGTTCGTCCAGTTGCTAGGAAGGGTCTTCCTAGAATGAGAGTTGCACTCTTGTGCTCCTCCATTTCCAGCACTACAAAGTCAGTGGGAAAGGCAAATGGCCCAACCTTGACAATCATGTCCTCAATTATGCCTGATGGATATTTAATGGAGCCATCAGCAAGTTTGAGGCATATTCGGGTTAGTTTGACTTCTTCAGTCAAGCCAAGCTTTCTGATAGTGGATGCAGGTATTAGGTTGATACTTGCCCCAAGATCACATAGAGCTTTCTTGGTGCAAGTACCCTCTAATGTGCATGGTATCATAAAGCTTCCAGGGTCTTTAAGCTTCTCTAGTAAGCTTTTCAGAATGACTGCACTGTATTCTTCAGTGAGAAAAACTTTTTCAGTTTCTCTCCAATCCTTCTTATGACTTAAGATCTCTTTCATGAACTTAGCATAAGAAGGTATTTCCTCAAGTGCCTCTGCAAACGGAATCTTTATTTCAAGAGTCCTTAGATAGTCTGCAAAGCGGGCAAATTGTTTATCCTGTTCCGCTTGGCAAAATTTCTGAGGATAAGGCATCTTGGCTTTATACTCTTCAACCTTAGTTGCTGCAGGTTTATTTCCTACAGAAGTGGTTGGAGAAGCCTGCTTAAGGGGGTTGTTGTCAGCACTTGCAAGTGTCTGACCCCTTTGTGGCATTTGAACGCCAGGATTGGGTGCTTTTTGGGCGTTTAACGCCAGATTGCAACCCTTTTCTGGCGTTTGAACGCCAGAATTGGCTACCCATTGGGCGTTTAACGCCACTTTCTTACCCTTTTCTGGCGTTTGAACGCCAGAATCATTCCTCTCTGGGCTCTTATTGTCCTCAGAGGGATTTTGGGTAGTTGGTTGGTCATCCTCTGTCAGTTGTTCCTTTCTTAGCTTTCTACTGCTTTGAGTTGATATATTCAATGTCTTCCCACTCCTTAATTTAACAGCTTGGCATTTTTCTATTATCTGTTTAGATAGTTGCTGTCTTGTCTGATTCAATTGTGCTTCCATATTCTTGTTAGCAATTTTAGTTTCTTGGAGCATCTCTTTAAATTCTGCTAATTATTTTGTCATCATGAGTAATTGCTGATTAAGCTCAACCATCTGTTCTTGAGGGTTAGGATCAGTAGTTACTGCCATAGCTTCTTCTTTTATAGAGGACTCACTGCTTGAGTACAGATGTTGATTTCTAGCAACAGTATTTATGAGTTCTTGAGCCTCTTCAATCGTCTTTCTCATGTGTATTGATCCACTAGCTGAGTGGTCTAGAGACATCTGAGCTTTTTCTGTAAGCCCATAGTAGAAGATGTATAACTGTACCCACTCTGAAAACATTTCAGAGGGGCATTTCCTTAGCATACCTCTATACCTCTCCCAGGCATTATAAAGGGATTCATTATCCTCTTGTTTAAAGCCTTAGATGTCCAGCCTTAGCTGTGTCATCCTTTTTGGAGGGTAAAATTGATTCAGAAATTTGTCTGATAACTGTCTCCATGTTTTTATGTTTGCTGTGGGTTGGTTATTCAACCACCTCTTAGCTTGATCTTTTACAGCAAATGGAAACAGTAATAATCTGTAGACATCCTGATCTACCTCTTTATCACGTACTGTGTCAGCAATTTGTAAGAACTGTGCCAGAAACTCAGTAGGTTCTTCCTGTGGAAGACCGGAATACTGGTAATTTTGCTGCACCATGATAATGAGTTGAGGGTTTAGCTCAAAGCTGCTTGCTTTAATAGGAGGTATACAGATACTACTCCCATATGCAGCTGTAATGGGGTTAGCATATGACCCCAGAGTCCTTCTGGACTGCTCAACTCCACTTAGGTCCATGATGTAGAAAGGGAGATGATATGGATCGCAAGTAAAGTAAAAAAAATATTTTTTTTGTTTTTAATTAAAAATGATCAAAAATAATAAAATAACTGGAAAAGAAAATAAAATAAAATTTTGAAAACTAAAAGAAAATAAAATCAAAGCAAATTGAAAACTAAATCAATTAATTAATTAAAAAGATTTTGGAATTAGCAATTAAAAAAGATATGATTGAAAATTATTTTGAAAAAAGATATGATTGAAAAGATATGATTTTGAAAATTAATGCAAAATTTCGAAGATTTAAAGGAAAACACAAAGAAGACACCAAACTTAGAAATTTTTAGAAAATCACACACAAATTTTCGAAAACCTAAAGGAAAACATAAAGAAGACACCAAACTTAGAATTTTTAAAGATCAAGAAAGGACTAAAAACATGCAAATTCGAAAAATTAAAAGAAAACAAAAGCATGCAATTGACACCAAACTTAAAATATGAAACTAAACTCAAATAAAAGACTCTAAACCAACAAAAATAAAACAGTCCTAATCTAAGGAACAAGATAAACCGTCAGTTGTCCAAACTCGAACAATCCCCGGTAACGGCGCCAAAAACTTGGTGCACGAAATTGCAATCACACTTTTGCAATTCCGCACAACTAACCAGCAAGTGCACTGAGTCGTCCAAGTAATACTTTACGTGAGTAAGGGTTGATCCCACGGAGATTGTCGGCTTGAAGCAAGCTATGGTTATCTTGTAACTCTTAGTCAGGATATCAATAATTATCATATTTAATTGTGAAAAGTAAAAGAACATGAAATAAGTACTTATTTTGCAGTAATGGAGAACAGGTTGAGGTTTTGAAGATGCTCTATCTTCTGAATCTCTGCTTTCCTATTGTCTTCTTCTTCATGCACGCAAGGCTCCTTACCATGGCAAGTTGTATGTAGGGTTTCACCGTTGTCAATGGCTACCTTCCATCCTCTCAGTGAAAATGTTCAACGCGTTCTGTCACAGCACGGCTAATCATCTGTCAGTTCTCAATCAGGTTGGAATAGAATCCAGTGATTCTTTTGCGTCTATCACTAATGCCCAGCCCTCAGGAGTTTGAAGCTCGTCACAGTCATTCGATCCTTGAATCCTACTCAGAATACCACAGACAAGGTTTAGACCTTCCGGATTCTCTTGAATGCCGCCATCAATT
Source organism: Arachis hypogaea (assembly GCF_003086295.3). Taxonomy (NCBI): domain Eukaryota; kingdom Viridiplantae; phylum Streptophyta; class Magnoliopsida; order Fabales; family Fabaceae; genus Arachis; species Arachis hypogaea. Next base: position 92,665,685 of record NC_092041.1, on the reverse strand, counting down.
CTAGCTTATACCACGAAGATCCTGATTAAGGAATCTAAGAGATATCTACTCAATCTAAAGTAGAACGAAGGTGGTTGTCAGGCACACATTCATAGGTGAGAATGATGATGAGTGTCATGGATCATCACATCCATAAAGTTGAAGAACAAGTGATATCTTAGAATAGAAGCAAGCGTGATTGAATGAAAAACAGTAGTAATTGCATTAATCCATCAAGACACAGCAGAGCTCCTCACCCCCAACCATGGAGTTTAGAGACTCATGCCATAGAAGATACAATGAGAAACGTGTAATGTGTCATAAGGTAAAGATACAATGTCAAAAGGTCCTACATATAGTGAACTAGCAACCTAGGATATGCAGAAATGAGTAAATGACGTAAAAATCCACTTCTGGGGTCCACTTGGTGTCTGCTTGGGCTGAGCATTGAAGCTTTCATGTGTAGAGACTTTTTCTGGAGTTAAACGCCAGCTTTTGTGCCAGTTTGGGCGTTTAACTCCAACTTTTGTGCCAGTTCTGGCGTTAAACGCTGGGAATTCTGAAGCTGATTTACAACGCCGGTTTGGGCCATCAAATCTCAGGCAAAGTATAAACTTTTATACATTTCTGGAAAGCTCAGGATGTCTACTTTCCAACGCAATTTAGAGCGCGCCAATTGGGTTTTTGTAGCTCTAGAAAATCCACTTCGAGTGCAGGGAGGTCAGAATCCAACAGCATCTGCAGTCCTTTTCAGCCTCTGAATTAGATTTTTGCTCAGGTCCCTCAATTTCAGCCAGAAAATACCTGAAATCACAGAAAAACACACAAACTCATAGTAAAGTCCAGAAAAGTGAATTTTAAATAAAAACTAATAAAAATATAATAAAAACTAACTAAAACATACTAAAAACGTACTAAAAACAATGCCAAAAAGCGTATAAATTATCCGCTCATCAGTAAGAGCTTAGGTTAATCAAAGGATTCAATTTATAGCTCACTTAACTATATATATATATATCCTCACCTTCACCTTGGCCCCATTACAACCTTGAAAAGACCTCATGATGTTTGCATTGGTACATTAATTATTTGTTGATTGGTTAGGTGAAGAACAAAATTTAAAAATCATAACTAGAGAAGAGTAGAGTGATTACCCTATACACTTGAGTGATTAGAGTGCACATACACCATCAGTAAGGGTTCAATGCTTAGTTCTATGTTCCCTGCTTTCATGAGCTGCCTTCTTACAAGTTTACTTGTTTTTACTGTATAATTTTAATTAGTGGAATTTGATTTATGTTTGTCCTGAAGAACTTATTTACTTTTAACCAAGTAGACAAAATCATCTTAGCATATAGTTTCATTCACATACATAGGTTGCATTGCATTGCATGAGTCTTACTTTTTCCTACTTGTTTATTTTATCTCCTTGAGCTAAGCATGAGGACATGCTAATGTTTAAGTGTGGGGAGGTTGATAAACCACTATTTTATGGTTTATCTTATGTTTAATTAGGTGGTTTCATCAAGTCTTTACCCACTTATTCATATGAACTGCATGATATTACAATCCCTTCCTAAGTTTGTTCTATGGTTGAAAACTTGCTTCCTAATGATCTTTAATTTTTGTATTTCAATTCTCCTTTATACCATTCGATGCCATGATCTGTGTGCTAAGTGTTTCAGGCTTTACATGGCAGGAATGACTTAGAGAATGGAGAGAAAGCTTGCAAAAATGGAAGGAACACAAGAAACTAAGGAGATGACCAGCGAGCATCGATGCGCGCGCATGGCTCATGCGAGCGCACGGAATGGAGAAAATTGCAGCGATGCGTCATGTGCCTGACGCATATGCGCGGATTGGAGTCTGCACGAATGACGCGCACGCGTGGACGACGCGGACGCGCGACAAGGAAAATAGCCGAATGACGCGCACGCGTGACCGACGCGTACGCATGACTTGCGCGATCTGCGGAAATAACAGAAAATGCTGTGGGCGATTTTGGGCCGCGTTTTGACCCAGTTTTTTGCCCAGAAACACAGAATAAAGCCAGGGAACATGCGGAGACTCAACACACATCAATACATTCTCATTAGGATAGTTTTAGGATTTTAGATCTGAATTTAGAGAGGAACTACTCTCCCTCTAGGTTCTCTTTACATTCATAATTCATTAGTTCTATGCCTTTTGCTTTGGATATTGAAGAGTCATCACCTCCGTTGAAGATACTATTCTAGTTTTTTTCTTACTTGCTCTTTTATTTATTCCACATCTTTAGTTCTTGTTTAAAGTGGTAGTTGGATTATTTTCATGGATTGTTGATATAGAGAATTCCTTTTATTTTTAATTAAATTTTTCAGTCTCTATTTTATTTATTTTATCATGTCTTCTTCTTATATTTTTCTGAGTATTATATTCATGTCAATGGAGTAGATTCCCTACTTGACATGGGGGTTGATTAAGAGGAGACACTTGAGTTGGAAGGCTTAGGTAAAGATTAAACTGAAAGTTGTTGGCTAGTTCTGTATTTATTAATGCTAGACCTTCACAAGGGAGAGGACTAGGATTTGTGAATAAGAGTTAGTTCAATCACTTGACTTTTCTTTATTTAGTAAAGGTTGACTAAGTGAAAACAACAACCTTTTTCATACTACACCCAAGAGATCCCAACAAGGATAGAACTTCCAATTGATCATTCTCCCAGTCAAGGCCTTTTATTTAGAATATTAATAATCATTCTTAGTTTTTATTTTACAACTATTTAATTGCTCATTATCCAAACTCAAACTCTCTTGAAAACCCCTAATTAATAAATTAGCATTCTCTCTACAACTTGTTAGGAGATGACCTGTGATTCATACTCCCAGTATTTTATTTCTAAATTTTGTGACAGCTCTTTTAAATTGATATGTGGAATCTTCATTGGTTAAGAGCTATACTTGCAACGCTATTTTCTCTATAAACTTTTAATCGGTGATTTTTACGCCACGTCACTGAGTTCACCACAACCAATGACATCCACCCTATTTGGGAGTTATATGTCGATGGAGCTTTAAATGAGGATGGATACGAATCCGAAATTATTCTTAAAGATAATACTGGAGTATGCACCAAACAGTCTATCACATTCCTGTACAAGACAAGTAATAATCAATTCGAATACGAAGCCTTTTAGCTGGTTTACATTTTGGCAAAGACACAAACATTCAACACCTGAAGGTTTACTGTGTGATTTATTATTAGTTGTACAACAGGTAAACGGTAACTTCCAAGTAAGAGATCCCCTTCTTGAACAATACTTGAACATTGTTAAGGGTCTAATTCAAAATTTTCAAACTTTTGAGATCACTCAAATACTTAGGGAGGATAATAATAGGGCAAATATTTTATCCAAATTAGCTACTTCTAAATTTACAGACACAACACCAGTTTTGTCAGAATTAATGCTTGGGGAACCAAGCATATGTAGCATCCATGTTTTCTCTTTGTCAGACGAACCAGATTGGTGGACACCATATGTGCATTATTTGAAAACTGGAGACATCCTAGTGACAAAAAAAAATCTAAAGCTGGTAAAAAAAGCAAGCCATTTCACCATGTTCGGTGATGACCTGTACAAAAGAGGGTTTTCTAGGCCACTGTTAAAGTGTCTTGGAATGGAAGAATCTCGCCTCGCCATGGCAGAAGCACATGAAGAAATCTGCGGAACACACATTAGAGGGCACAGTCTAGTTGCAAAAATCCTACACACAGGCTATTATTGGCCAACACTCAAGAACGACTACATGAAGAAAGTACAACATTGCGACAACTGTCAGAAGTGTGCACCAATAATTCATACTCCAGCCAAACTGTTACACACCTCCGAGGTAGCATGGCCTTTCTACAAGTGGGGGCTTGACATTCTCGGACCTTTCTCAGTATCCAGCGATCAGGTAAATTTTTTACTAGTTGCCATCAATTACTTCATAAAATGGATAGAGGCTCAACCGCTAGCAAGATAAGCTCAGATAAGGTATGATCTTTCATATAGAAATTCATCATATGTAGATACAGCTTCCTAGGTGATATTGTTATCGATAATGACAGATAATTTACTGATAAAAGCATAGCATCTTTTCTAAATAACCTCAATATCAAACATTATTTTTCTTCTGTTGAGCACCCACAAACTAATGGTCTCGCCGAGGTTGCTAACAAAGTTATTTTGCTGGCCTTACAAAAAAATTAGCCAATGCCAAGGGACACTAAGTTAAGCTAATCCCAGAAATCTTGTGGAGCTATAACACCACACCACATTCAACAACTAAAGAAACTCCATTCCAACTAGTATATGGAGCAGATTTAATTATTCCCGTGAAAATTTCACAAGGATCACTAAGAAATGAACTAACAATGGCCGAGGCCAATGACCAGACAAGAAGAGCCGAGCTAGACACTTGATGCATGAGCATATTTCCTATATTTTCCTAGTGAATTTGCATATAATTTATTGAGTTTAATAAAGAATTAGCTATCTTTTAACCAATATGGATGCTACTTTAAGTCTTGTGCAATTTTGTTTATTTTAGGTAGCATTCGGCTGGATTTGATGGAGTTTCTGTAGCCCAAGAATCAAAGGACATGGCAGTAAGGAGCGACGCGTATGCGTAACTGACGCGTGCGTGTGATTTGGAGCTTTCCATGGCAACACGTGCGCGTGACTGACGCGTACGTGTGATTTGAAGAATTGCACAGTGACGCGTGCGCGTGACCGACGCGTCCGTGTGACTTGCGAAGAAGACCAGCGACGCGTACGCATGACTAACGCGTACGCGTGACATGCGCCACGAGCAGAAAACGCTGTGGGGTGATTTCTGGGCCCCATTTTAGCACCCAAGTTAGGCACGGATCCAGTGAAGTCAAGTGGTCCCCACGTTACAAGACACAGAGTAGTTAGTTAATTCTGATTTAAATTCAAATTTGATTTTAAAATAGGAAAAGATATTATTTTAATTTTAGAAATTAGATTTTAAATTAATTAGGATTAGTTATAAAAAGGAGAGACTTCTCTTCTATTGAGGAGGTTCCATTAGGGAATTCTATACCAATTTACATTCCGCATTCCATGAGCAACTAATCCTCCATTGTTAAGGTTAGGAGCTATGTCTATTTGTATGGATTGATTTTATTGCTTTTTCTATTTTAATTCATGTATGGATTTATAATTTAAGAATTATTTTCGCTCTTTATCTTATGAATTTGGGTGGAACGGAAGTATGACCCTCTTTCTATTTGAGCTCTTGTAAAACTTGGAAAAGCTCTTTACTTGAACAACAGCTTGAAAAATATATTCTCCTAAATTTTAATTATCTGGATTTCACGAGATACGTGACATATAATCCTTTTATTTTTGGGTAATTAGAGTTTTTGTGGCATATAAACTGGAATTTGATCATGCAGCTTCTAATTGGATTTAATTGACCAAGGAATTGGCAATTAATGAATTTTAGAGGAGACTAGAAAAGTCTAAGGAATTAGGGTCTAGTCACATACAGTTTGCCATAAATTAAATCCTACATGATTAAAATAGTTAGTAAGAAAAGTTAATTCGAAAGAATAGATAACTCTGAAGCCTTAACTGTTTCTCCAATATTTTATTTTCAACTTATTTACTTGCGTCCCTACCTTCTGATATTTTCAATTTAAACCTTTTGAATATCTCAAAACCCTTTTCTGCTTGCCTAACTAAGCAAATCATTTAACCATTGTTTCTTGAAACATCAATCCTCGTGGGATCGACCCTCACTCACCTAAGGTATTACTTGGTACGACTCGGTGTACTTGTCGGTTTGTCTGTGGTAGTTAAAATCACCGCTCCAATACTTTAGATGAAGAACGCACTTCAGCCAAACTATGGCAATAGGCAATGCAGATTGTTATCAGGAAAAAAATAACAAAATAGTACGACCGAGAACATTGCAACATGGAAACCTTGTTCTAAGAAAGGTAGACGATGTTCGCAAACCTCCTGGCCAGGGAAAGCTCGCTACCACATGGGAAGGACCATTCCGAGTGTCAAAAGTACACGGACGAAGGAGTATATTCTCTACAAAAACTATAAGGAACCGAGCTCCCAAACACATGGAACATATCCTCCTTATATTTTATTACATGTAAAAGACGAAGTTGAAAGGTACTTTTTTTCCTACCACCGAAATTTTTTTTCAATAAAAACAAGGGTTTTTCTTGGGGAGCTTTTAACGAAGCCAATCATTTCGCACCTTCCACATTGGAAGGTATTGTCAAAATTCTCCAGTTCCAATAAAGTACTATTTTTTCAACAAATACTATCTATACGACAGCTTACAAAATTTACATGCACAATATCCAAACATGCATTCATCAAGCAAATATCAACGTTTTTCAAAATAAAGGTGTATAAAACACCATGTTAGTCATTCAAAATATACAAACCAAAGGGCACTATCAAATTTGCTACCAAACAATTCACACAATACAAAAACTACAAATTTTATGTCAATTGTTTTTCTGAACAGATCCCCCATTCTCACCTTCTGCTTCCTCACCAGCCTCATCATCTACCAGCTTCCCATCAACTACTATTTTTGTAACATCAAGACCCCCAACATCAAAGTTGGGGGACAAGGCTGCCACCTGACTCACTGCTCGGTCAAAGCCTGCCGCAAGCATTTCCATCACTTCCTCTTCCAGTTCATGTACCCTAGACGTCAGCTACCCTTTTTCATTGTCAGCACTCTTGAAGCTTGAACAGAAAGGCTTACTTTTTAACTTCTGCTCATTCCTATGTTTCTTCTTTTCTTTTTTCATAAGTTCAACCTGACAAACCCTTTCGCCCAAATGGGCTAAGTAAGGGATATGCACATTGAGCAACTTTCAATGCATATAAAATCCTAATCCCATAACTGCTATTTTCACCACTTCGCTCTCAGTTAATAATACATAGCATCTACCTCTAGCATTTTTGAAACGTATCATATAATCATCAATAGTCTCACCATCTTCACATTTCTAAACAATTAGATTAGTAACTACTATATTCAATTCCCCTCGATGAAATTGAGCGTGAAAAGCATTTTCCAACTGATTCCATGTCGTTATCGAATTTGGTCTGAGATTCAAAAACCAAGTAAACGCATTCTTCGTTAACGAAGAAGGAAAAAACTTTATTTTCAAATGTCCCACCAGGTGTGCCAATTTGTTTTGTCAATTTTTAGCAAATTGATGGTGGTTTGATATCTAATAGTCTAGGAGCGAAACCTACTCCTCTTTGCAGGTACCCATTTTCTATAAGTGCATCAAAGTGTCTTGAATTAGATGAGTATCAAAATAAAGAGCAAATAAAAATTTGTAAAAGAATAAAAGAAGTGAAAAATGAAGAATTCGAAAAGGAAATTGGTTGAAATCGAAAACAGGTTGCGTTAAAATTTAAAGAAAAGTAATAAAGGTGCCTTCGACTAGGTCAAAGGACTTTTGGCATGAAATTTAAAAGTACTGGAATATAAATTGCATTCGAAAATTAATCATTGCTTAAAAGATAAAATTGCTTGAAAGATAAAGTTTACAGGAAATTTAAAAAGAAGGCATGTGGAAGGAACCCCTACAGAGAATTGACTCGAAGCAGACTCAGAAAGTCCCTGGGATGTGAGTATGCGTGAGTAATTTCTGAAGCAAAGTTCCAACCCTTGTTTCCTAAGACTTTCTAATATTTATAGTCTACTTCTATAACTGATCATTAATGGCGCAGTGCTGACTTGTATACGCACTCCCAGGTAACCGTTCCCACTCTTCTGCTAATAAACGTTACCCATAAATTCCTCACATGGTGAAAACCTTTAACTTCTCTCCTCAATGTAACCGTCTGATTTTTCTTTCGAACTCCCATTCGATTCCTCAACTAAATAGTCATTCGATTCACAAAAATGACTAAGTCGAATCCATGCGAAATAATTTCCAGTAAATACTTGCACAAGTTTCAGTTTGACCTTTTCGACATCTGCTTCCATCCCAATCATCCCTTCAAAATTTTGAATTAGCTTATCCTAATCAAAAATATTTTTCGACTAACACTAAGTTAATTTTATCTCCTCTTCAAGTTTTATCTCCTCTTTATTATAATGCGCTTGAAAAGAAATAGCCTGAGAGATTCTCAAATCGAATTCTTCACGGGAAGCTTTGATTGGTTGAAGGGCCGCATTTTAGCCTTCCGCCTCAGTTTTGATCTTAGCTTCCTCGCTTTTGATTTCTTGAAGCTTGTTCTGGATAGCTATGCTGTTGTTAGCAATTTGTTTGAATTGATGGACCATGGCAGAATGTGGAGTAGGAGCCAGAAGTTCAAAATCAGAGTTCAAAAGATCAGACAAAAGCTTGTTGAGGGCTGCATCATTAATCCAGTCAGTAGGTGGATAATCCAAGAGTTTGAGGAGTGATAAAAGTTGTTCTCGAACATCAATATTTAGCTCAGATGGAGGATCAGATGTAGAAGGACCAAGGAGTATAGGGACAAAAATAGGCACTTCGTCCTCTTGGATAGCTTGATTTAGGATGGAGATCAAGTTATCCAGGGTAGCACTTGTAGGTTCGGTAGAAACACCCAAATTTCCATATCTTTGACCATAGGGAGTTTGAAATTTAGCTTGTTGGGGGAGGACTGGAGATTCTCTAAGGAGAAGGAAAAGTTTCTAGGACTCTGGATAGAGGAGAATCAGAAGCAGTGGTTTCAGTAGAGAGAGAGAGAGAGAGAGAGAGAGAGAGAGAGAGAGAGAGAGAGAGAGAGAGAGAGAGAGAGAGAGAGTAAGAGTCAGGGGCTACCTGGCATTCATCAAAAAGTGCAGCCTGGTTGGTTGGAGAGACATGTCCAAGTATCAGGGTCTGTGTTAGAGAGTATTAAGTGTGCTCCTTTGTTAAGTCAACTACCTGTGTCCCAGTTGGAATTGGAAAAGCAACTTGGAGAGGCTCAACAGATCCTGTAACCTGGATTGATGAATAAAATATGGTTTGTCCTTGGTCTTGTGGTTGTTGTTGAGGTGGCTGATCAGGTGCCACAGGTGAGGTGATTGATTGAGCAGCTGTTGTGGGCTGATATGTAAGGTACACAGTTATAAGTTAAGATTTATTCTAACTTAAGTGGAATATATGTAAAAATGATATAATGTTACCAAAATGGGTCTTGTCCTTTGAAATAGCTGAGGACCTGGATCTGAATCGATTATATCCTCTGATTGTGAGAATACAGCAAGGATATTTGAATAGATGGTTCACTATCCTCAGAGGAGCTTTCACTTGACGGTTGCAACTGTAACTGATGAAAGATTGAAATTAAGAATTGTTAAGTAAGTGTGATTTTCGAAGTATTTCAGTTCGAAGTGCATGTGTATAGGTAGAGAGTAGTTACCCTTCTGGAAGTTCTTGTGGGAGTCTTTCGACTCTTTCGATGCGATTGTCGTGAGGAGGCTGTGGTGTCAGCCTTTCTTTTTTGAGATCTTTTAGGAGAACCTTCAGCAGCAGGGGCCGTTCGAACAGCAGAACACTTGATTTCCTCTAAGGTACGACTGTACTTGGAGTAGTAAGCAGTCCACTATTTGAAGTAGGATTTGGTGATATATGAACTCCGATCATAAACGAGGTAATTAAAACACTCTCTCTGTTGTTGATTTTTCAAGAGGTAGACATCAAGTTCTCTTTGTGAAGCCAGAGTGATATGGCAAAATGGCTTATTGTTTCGAAGGAGTGGAGTTGAGATGGCTTGTGAGAAGCCCAGTTGTCTGGCTGTGAAATGAGGGGAGTACAAAGTTACTTTGAACTTTTCTTTTTTGTATTGGGGCATTCCTGTAGGAATTACTTGAACAACCAGCAAATTCGCTCAACTTCGATTTGCAAGTTCATTTTCTTCAGCATCATTTGAAAAGAGTAAACACTCAAGCCATGTAGGACCACAATTTCGATGAAAAAAAGGTGAAATTGAGGATTTCATTGTAAAAATCTTTACAGGAATAAAAGAGAGAAAAAACAGCCCAAAATTGATCTTCGTTCGATTGTGTTTTTGGGAAATCTGGCTTGAAATCAGCCAATCGGAAGCCTTCGATATACTGTTTATCGGTAGCACCACCTCCAAGCTTTATCATATATTTTTCAAAAAAGGCATTAAGCCATAGTTGGAGAAGTCAGAAAGGGCCACCTGTGCTAATTAAATAATTATTTTGAAGACAATTTACAAACTGGCCGAGATCTTCAAAAATATGCCATAGAAGAAGCTTGGCCAAATTAAGATTGTTTCCTTCATGAAGCAGAGCAGCCAGAGGAAGGAAAAACTTTGACATTTGGACACTTCGAGAGCAGAAGATGACTGCATTTAGCCAATAGAACAGAAAGGCTACATGCTCATCATCTGTAATAGCAATTCCCTCTGCACCCATGTGATGAGCAATAAAGTCACTATAAGAGTTTGTGGGAGCAATGTTGTATTGGTGTCTGGGCTGCATGTCAGAGGTAAAGTCTGGAGGACTTATTGAAAGCCATGTAATAGCGGCTACATCTGAAAGAGACATACCAATCATTTCATAAGGAAGATAGAAATTGTTGGTAGTTCTATTCTAAAAGCAGGTTACGACCCTAATCATCTAAGGGAGTGTTGAAGGTGAAAAATGAGAAAGTCTTAGAAGGTCTTGAATCCCTAGAGCCCCTAAACAGCACTCTTTGTGGGAGCAAGGCGCTCATGCCAGGCTGTGAAGTCAGTACCTCGAGGGTTAATCTTAGGGTTATTCTTGAAAGGCTTTTGATTGATGAAGAAAGAGACATCAAGATTTTGGTTGATCAACAAATCCTCACCTTGAGCACTGGGGAAGAAAGACAGTTTTTTGTTTGCCCTTTCTGGGTTTTCGATAGGCCCAATGAAACAATGGACATCTCCACCTATCGTGAAGGGAATTAGGATTATGGGATCATTAATTTGAAGCTGTGGGTCATTAATGACTTCATTATTAACTTGATTCAACATATGAAGAGCTGGAGGAGCTGATGGTTCCACCATGGGGCCTTTACCCTTGTCTTGGGTAGCGGCATGAGATGAAGAAGCACCCATTAAAGGGTAAGGAGGAATGAAGATTGGAGAATAAAGGTTGTGTAAGAAAAATGGTGCAAGAGAAATCGAGAGAATAAAGGTTCGAGAAAGTTTAACAAAGACGGAAGTGTCAAATTTAAAGGGAGTTTCACTGTAGCCATTATCGCAGATGGAATTCAAAGAGAAAGGAGGTAACTTTCTGAAGAAGGCTAAGTGGTGGAGAGAGAAAACGCAAGTCACGGGAGACGTGTCAAACGGGTCAGTATTAATGGGGAAGTTAAATGGTAATTATTGCTGATTCAGGAGATTGAGAAGTTAAGTGTTTCATCTTCCAAGAAACGATTTCGAAGACAAACACATTAATCCAAGGGGGCAATTTGTTAGTCGAAAAATATTTTCGATTAGGATAAGCTAATTCGAAATATTGAAGGGATGATTGGGATGGAAGCAAATGTCGAAAAGGTCAAACTAACACTTGTGCAAGCATTTATTGGAAATTATTTCACATGGATTCGACTTAGTCATTTTTGTGAATCGAATGACTATTTGGTTGAGAAATCGAATGGGAGTTCGAAAGGAAAATTGGACGGTTACATTGAGGAGAGAAGTTAAAGGTTTTCACCATATGAGGAATTTATGGGTAACGTTTATTAGCAGAAGAGCGGAAACGGTTATCTGGGAGTGCGCATACAAGTCAGCACCGCGCCATTAATGATCGGTTATAGAAGTAAACTATAAATATTAGAAAGTTTTAGGAAACAAGGGTTGGAACTTTGCTTCAGAAATTACTCACGCACACTCACATCTCAGGGATTTTCTTCGAGTGAATTCTCTGTAGGATTTCTTCCACATGTCTTTACTTTTTTTTTGAATTTCTTGTAAACTTTATCTTTCAAGCAATGATTAACTTTCGAATGCAATTTATATTCCAGTACCTTTAAATTTCATGTCAAAAGTCCTTTGACTTAGTCGAAGGCACCTTTATTACTTTTCTTTAAATTTTAACGCAACCTGTTTTCGATTTCAACCAATTTTCTTTTCGAATTCTTTATTTTTCACTTCTTTTACAAATTTCTATTTTCTCTTTATTTCAATACTCGTCTAATTCGAGACACTTTGATGCACTTATAGAAAATTGGTACCTGCAAAGAGGAGTAAATTTCGCTTCCAGACTATTAAATATCGAACCACCATCGATTTACGAAAAATCGACAAAATACTTATACATTCATAATAACAATTATTAAATACACATCAATTTGAGATAATATATTAAAAAATAAAGTCAATCTAACATGTTGGCTAAATAAATATGTTCTCAAAAGTTAGAACCTAAAAGATAAAAGCATTGAAATATCCATCAAGAGGCCCAACATAACCTAAAAGAAATCCATTAACCGGCGAAATACGAATCCATTATATCCAATCCATAAACTGTTTCCTAACTATTAGCATACTTTCATGTGTCTGCATATCATTCACTCTAAAAAATATCTTTAAACAATCATTGTATATTAAAATTGTCTGTACTTTTTTCTCAAAAAAAAGAAGAACACAATGTTAGATCGTGTAGTTCTAGGTGGGTGGAGAGATTTTGGTTTGGGTATGACTTTCGGCCAATAAATTATTGATTTATTTTGATTGGACTTAGTTATTAAAAAATTAATTGATGTTATTATCTATAAAAAATTAGTTGATGTATAATATTTTTTATATTTGATTATCAAAAATAAACTCAATTGAAAAAAAGTTTAAACTTAATTAAAAGAATTATATTCAATAAATATTAAATAGTAATATGTTTGTGATGAAAAATCTTAAATTTAACTTTTATCACCATCATTGAAATAAAAAAAATTGAATAATGGGACATCGGAGAACAAACTAATTTTTTCAGGAGGACATTATTGTAATTTCAATTTCTATGTAGTTGCAATTTTAAGAAAGAGAAAAATCATATTGAGTAGTTACTTATTATCGAGGGTTTAGTATTTTTTCGTCTCTAAAGTCTTAGATTAAAATCAAAATCATCCTCGACCTTTTTTTTCTTATTAAAATCATCTTCAACATTACAAAATGTTATAAAATCATCCTTTTGTCCATAAACAATACTTTTCAAACAATTTCGCCCTTAAAAAAAATCCTTCCCCTCACCACTAACCCCCAACCCCCTTCATCATCATCACTGAGCCTTTTTCTTTCTCTCTTTCTCCCAGAACTCTACTCTCCCTCGTCACTAACCCTAAAACCCCCTTATCATCATCACTGAACCTCTTTCTCTCTCTCTTTGTCCCAAACTCCTACTCTCTCTCACCACTAACTCCACTCATCTTCTTCTCATCACCATCACCATCACCATTATCATAAAAATAAAGATTGAATTACATACAAATTAAAGAATCACAAAATAAAGAGACTTTATCAGTAGAAGCTTCTTTAAGAGCTTGAACCATAGGCGGTTATTGCTGCTGTCGGAGGAGGAGCCGTAATAGATGGTGGCAACGCTATGAACAACGTAGTGGAGTAGGAAGATATCGACGACGAAACTGAGATGGTCTTCATTTTGCCCAAAGATGCGATAGTCGTCGAAGAGAGTTCTACAGCAGAATTGAATGACGAATTCGAAGCACTTCTTGAGAAGAAGGTTACGCGATTGAGAAATGAGGGAACGACGAGGAGGGGGCTGTTGCGAACAAAAAGGGAATGCCAATAGAGGAAAAAGTAAAACAGTTTTGGATAAGGCATAGTGCTTCTATGAAAGAGGAGAAGATGTGGTTAACTTAGTCAAAATAACAGTTTGTTATTGTTTGGATTTCAGCCTGCTCCCTTTTTTCTTCCTTTTACTTGATTTTTTAGATTTCAATTTGTCCTTCATTCTTTTAATTTTTTTCTAATTTTCTTTCTTCTATATCATTTTCCTTTGATTTACTTTTTCTTTATCTCTGTTGTTGTTGTTGTTGTTGTTGTTGATTTTGGGTAGAGTTAAGGTTAGACTTGCAATGATTTTGTTGCAGTAAGAGAAGAAAGAGCCAAGACAGTGATGTGATGGAGGTGGGAGGAGTGTTGAGGGGGTGGGAGGAGTGTTGAGGGTGGGAAGTAAATAGCGGAGATAGAAAATGAAAGGAGGAGACACTGCGATTTCGATTTTCTTCCCTTGCTCTCTTTCTCTCTTTTTCGTTCTTCCTTTTTTTTTTAATTTTTGAAGAGCATATACATGAGTTCTTCCTTTTTAATGTTTTTAATTTATGATGTTGCTAATTTTGTGGTTGTTGCTATTACTAGATTGTTGATTTATTTTGTGGTTATGGCGTAGCAATGGTGATGATGATGCAGAGGTTATTGGTGAGGGTGGACATAGTTCTTTATTTTTGTTTAAGGATAAAATTGTCTAAAAAATATTGTTTATGGACTTTTCAGGCTATGCCCTTTACTTCAAGTTTATTATTTACAAGATTCAACTGAGTATGGGTAGGAGTCAGGGGTTCGAGCCCTTCTCCCACAATTGGCAAGAGCCAGTGATCGCCAATTCCTTTTCCCTTTCCATCGATAGGGCTCCTCAGACTAGACTAGAGTATACGTTCTTTTGCGCTTCAAGTTTATTATTTACAAGCGATCGAAGTAGGGCAAGTCTCAGTCTTGTATTTGAGGTTGGTGAGAGGGCTGGCCCAGGGCATGCCTTTACACCAACAGCGGCAAGGGGGTCAATCATCATCGTTTTTCCAGAAAAAGGTAGTTGAAAGCTGGTGCTTTACGAAACGAGTTGTTTTCAAAGCATCCGAGTTGGTAGAGCTTCGAGCAGGAACTTATCGAAAGGAGTGTTGGCAGATCGACCCCCCTCCATTCCGTGGCACGCGGCGAAGGTAATTGAAAACAAATTAAAACAATGAATAGGAGGGGGCAATAAGAATTCAGTTGTCAATTGTTGGCCCACAGGCACACTTCCTGAAATCGATGTAACTCTACTTATTGTAAAATGGTGGGTTAGATTTCTTCCATATAAAGATGTCGGCTATTTCACTTGACTCCTAGAATCCTCAAACTAACCAAATAGTCCGATCGAACCCAAGTCCTTTGTTTGGTAAAAAGTTGTTACTGAATATCTGTCCTTACTTAAGAAACAAGTATGGAATGTTCTCTCATCACCCGAGATGTACTAAAGGGATAGGATAAACCAACCAAAGTGGAAGAAGGGAATTAGCCCACCATTTGTTAAATCCCCATCTTCTCGGGTGATAGGGCTTCCTCTTTAGACTCCGAGGCTCGAGTTTCTTTGTCGGTCGTAATTGTTATTGCCCTCGTGTAGTACGGCAGGCAAAAGATATTTTATTTATATGATAGTCACGTTGAAAGTCTTACCTAAACTCTTCTGAATAAATATGATAAAGCCTTTAAAAGAATATTAACTGCATACCTAAAAAATGTTGAACATAATCCAGAGTTTGGGCAAAGTGGGGACTCTGCGTGCCCTGATTGGCGAGTTCTAAATAGATTGATCTGGTTTAGCCAGTGAATGTTATTGATAAACTACTATTTTATGGTTTATATTGTGCTAAATTGAGTGATTTTTCATCCATTATTCTCACGTTTATTCATAGAAATCGCATGTTTTACCTTTTCCTTCCTGATTTTGTACTATGATTGAAAACATGCTTCTTTGGCCTTATATTTGCTATGTTTAATCCTCTCTTTATACCATTCGATACCGTGATATGTGCGTTAAGTGATTACAGGGATTATAGGGCAGGAATGGCTTAGAGGATGAAAAGGAAGCATGCAAAAGTGGAAGGAATACAAGAAATTGAAGGAATTGCTGAGCTGTCCAGCCTGACCTATTCGCACTCAAACAGTCATAACTTGAGCTACAAAGATCCAAATGAAGCGGTTCTAGTTGCTTTGGAAAGCTAACGTCCGGGGCTTTGCAACGATATATAATTTGTCATAGCTGCTCTGAAGCCAAGCGACACGATCGCGTGGATCATGCGGACGCGTGAACTGGCAAAAACCCAATCCACGCTAACGCGTGGACAACGCTTCCGCGTGACTTTGCAGCGACCTGTACGAACCAAAAATCGCTGGGGGTGATTTCTGAGCTATTTTTGACCCATTTTTTGGCCCAAAAAATACAGATTAGAGGCTATAAAGTGGGGCAATCCATCTATTCATTGAACAATTGATACACAACATTCATTATTCACAATTTTAGGATTAGATGTAGTTTCTAGAGAGAGAGGTTCTCTCCTCTCTCTTAGGTTTTAGCATTAGGATTTCTTTTAGTCATTAGGATTGTTTCTTCATACCAGGTTCAATATTTCTTTATTTTGATTTCTCTTCTACTTTTAGATACTATAATGCTTTTATTTATTAATGACTTATGTTGCCAAATTAGCTTATGAACTTTTCCATGTTAGATTTGATTTCTTTTATTAATGCAATTTGAGGTATTTCAAATATATGATTTTTATTTAGCTTTCTATATTCTTGGTTTTGGTTGAGTAATTACTAACACTTGAGTTATCAAACTCAGCTGTTGATTGAAATTGGAATTCTTTGCTGATTAATTTGTACTCCAAGAACTCTAGTCTTTCCATAGGAATTGATTAGGACTTAAAGATTCATATTGATTTATCCACTTGACTTACCTTTATAGTTAGAGGTTGACTAAGTAGGAGCAACGAGCAATTCTCATCACAATTGATAAGGATACTAGGATAAGACGTCTAATTTTCATACCTTGCCAAGAGTTTCTTAATTATTAATTTATTTTTCTTGCTATTTAAATTACTTGTTCTCTATTTGAAAAACCCATAAATATACCTTTTCCCATAACCAATAATAAACACACTTCCCTGCAATTCCTTGAGAAGACGATGCGAGGTTTGAATAATTCGGTTATTTATTTTTATTGGGTTTTGTTACTTGTGACAACCAAACTTTTGTGCGAAAGGATTCTCTGTTGGTTTAGAGACTATACTTGCAACGAGAATTTATTGTGAATTCTTTACCGATAGAAATCCGATTGTCAGTTGTCGATGCTAAAAAAAAAACACGTCCGGCTACCTTGGGGATTGACTCCTGTTGGTAAGTTCACATCTCCAATAGTATCCTTATAGACTCTAAACAGAATTTCTATCTTGGAAACGATTTTTTTGTTCTTTACTTTAAGTGTAGCTATTGTTAAATGCTAGAAGAGGGAAGGACAAGTGAAGGATGTGCCAATCAAGCCCTTTGCTAAAAGGTGAAAGGTTAGCTATAGGCATCCACGGTGGTCTTCCTCCCGATGGTTTATTAGCTTGCCCAATCTAGACATTCCTCTCCATCTCCCTTTTTTGAATTGGAAAGTTGAAAAGAGGAACCATTAACGACATCTCAAATGATGATAAAAGCTTGATGTCTTTCTATCGCTGTCATAAGTGATGATGAAGATAGGGGTGATGAGGTTAACCCATTGCCGAATAAACATGATACTATACTTGACTGAACCTCCTTATGCCGGTTCAAATCACATAAGGGCAATAAGAAAAAGCGGAGCCACCCATTAATGGTAATGGAATTCTGCACAAAGTTTTCTCCTGTGATATGAGTAACTACCCCTTGATCGCTTATAGTACCCCAAATATCTGACTGCATTTTTCAACTGATATGGAATATGACTACTGAAATTGCATTGTACATCCAGAATAGCCCCAAGAATACATGATCCCAAGTGGATACTTGGCATGTCCCTCCTCTTCCGGGTCCATCACAAGGAAAACGAAGACTGA
The DNA here is from genome assembly GCF_003086295.3 of Arachis hypogaea. Classification (NCBI taxonomy): domain Eukaryota; kingdom Viridiplantae; phylum Streptophyta; class Magnoliopsida; order Fabales; family Fabaceae; genus Arachis; species Arachis hypogaea. The sequence goes on along the minus strand of NC_092041.1, from coordinate 92,647,865 downwards.
GATTTTCTTTATCCGGTATTAATCGCGAGCTACGAGCAAATAGAACACCCTTTAGGAGTATCAATACCGTTATATAAATTGTAAATGCATGAATGTGATGGACTAAAAAATCTACAGTTCCTAATGGAATAGGTAAGAAAGCAACCTTGCCCCCCACTGCCACTAAATCACCACCGCCCCAAGTCAAACTGGTGCTTGTTGTTGCACCAGAAGCCATTGTGTTCGGTGCTAAAGCGTGGGTATTTTGTATCCATTGAGTAAAGACGGGTTGTAATTGTATAGCGGTATCTGAAAACATATATTGGGGGCGCCCTAAAACGTTCATACTGATGATGATTTTGTAACGTTGATGATGATTTTAATGAGAAAAAAGGTCGAAAATAATTTTGATTTTGACTCGAAAACTTAGGAATAAAAAATATTTAATCCTATTATCTACCATGTATAATTCATTCAATATAATTTATATAAACTATTTTATTATTTTTAAGATTTGAATCTAATACTTTGTAATTAAAAGTTAAAATAGTTATCACTTTAATTAATCTCGTATTTATACATATTTATAGAAAATTAGATTGATAATTATGTTTTTTTTTTCGGTGTACAGATCTATAATTATGTGTCTTTCTTATACACTAGTTTTAAAAAACTGGTTTGGCCCGTTTGGGTTTGGTGAGCCGATTTTTGAAAATCGGACCGGATAAAAATTAATTGTTTTCTAGAAAAACCTCCCAATATTACGCGTTTTAGTTTAAAAAAAAACATAAACCCTAATCTGCCAATGGCAAACTGAAGGCCCCAAGCGTCTCGAAGCTTACTCTCTCAGTCTCTCCCAAGAAGCACAGATTATTTACTCACTCTTGCCCAAGGTTCTGAAAACCGATTCGAATCGGCCAGTCAAACCGGTCGAACCGCGAATCGATGCTAAAAACTATTCGGATAGATGCCAAAACCGGGGATTTAAAATGGCAAACACGCGCAGCACTCCCATTAGGTCATTACCCTTCCTCTCATCGTCATTGAGCTCCTCCTTCACTTCCGTCCTGCCACCGGCAAGCAACCGTCGCCGTTGCAACTTGGAGCTTTGAAGCCACTGTCGCAACGTCGTTCTCCTCCATCGTGCAGCCACGCTTGAGCTTCGAAACCACAGTCGCGGGCCTCGCCTCCTGCCTCCGTTGTGCAGCCACTGTCTCGCCAACGCCAGTTCTGTTCCATCGCATCAGCCCTTCGGTCGTGCCCTGTTCCTTTCTTGCTGCTGATCTGCTCTGCTTTGTTCTAGCATTTAGTTCTAGGTATTAAATTTTTTTAAACTATAATTGTTGAATAATTGATGTTACTTGTTAGTTAGTCTGTGAACCTTGCTGTTGTTACTGGGTTGAATAATTGCTGAATAATTGTTGTTAGTTAATTCGTGGACTTGTTACTGAATTGAATAATTGTTGAATAATTTTGACGGTTGAGACTTGAGATTACTGGGTTGGAGTGAGTTGCTGTGGGGTACTGTGATATTGTAATTGGATTGCTGGTGATTTTTAGGTATGGATGAGAGTCTCAACTAAGAAACACCTAAGGCTATTGGATTGTTGTGATATTGTATTGTTATTGTATTTTTTTTCTTTTTGGTTAATTTTTGAAAAAAGATGTTTAATCTTTGTTAAAATTGTGCTGAAATTTTTCTAAAATTGTGATTAGCTGAAAATCTTATTAATCTTTATTGAAATTATGCTGAAAATTTTGTTAAAAGTTTGTTAGAATTTCTATTTGTTCATTATGAGTAGAAGGAGGGGTTTAGAATAGTTCTTCTGCAACAGAAGAAAGGGACATTATCTTTTTCTATTGATAACTTCAAATACACGTTCAAGTAATTAACTTATTGGGAGAGAAAAGAGCCATGAGAATGAATCTTACACAGCAAGGATTTAAGGTAGAAAATGCAATGGCTAGGCCTTTAGGGTCTGCACTTTTTGACTATGCTGTTTCAATTTCTTCTGTCTCACAATAAGTATGCTTTGTTCCATCGAGCATCGGATGCTACATTTTAAATTTTTAATATCACTGTCTAATAATAATTAATACTTCTACTTTATATCATACTTAGGTCAAATAGTTGGATACTGTAATTCATTGATTTGGGAGGTGAAATGAGGAGACATGTTTGGCATGTTTTGATAAGTTAAATTATAGCTTTACACAAGTTCACAAATGAATATGGACCTTGATTATGACCAATCTTTTGTTATAGAAAAAATAATTTTTTCATCTTTGTTTTTAATGAAAAAATAGATGAATTGAATTAACTAGATAAGTAGAAGATTGAATATTTATTATTGGTTTGGTTAATTCAATAATTTTTTTTTTGTTTTTCCTGATTATCTTAAATTTCATATAATATTATAAATTTTATATTTATATAAATTTTTACCTTTGATATGTCTTTTTATATTTGACTCATGTATTGTATTTAAATGTGATTATGAGATTTTAATTGGAATTATACTTTTAATTTGTATATATTTAAGATTTATATCAGAATATATTTATATTTTTGTATATTTATTTAAAATTTGATATGTTATTTTATTATAATTCAGTTATTTCGGATGAACCACGGTTGAACCGGTTGAACCTCTAAACCGATGACCAGTAGCTCAAGCGGTTTGATGATCGGTTCGGTTTTAGAACCTCGCCTCTCACCGCAGTTCCGCACGGTCACTCGTCACTCCCCTTGCCGGCCGCCAGTGTCTGCTTGCCTTTTCCTTTTCCGTCTGTGTTGTCCCGGCTGCCTTGTTTCCGCCGTGCCTCGCTTGTCTCTGCCTCTGCTTCCACCTCGTGCCTCGTCTGCCTCTGCTTCCTCCGTCGTCATTGTGTTGGTTCCTCTGCAGGCTCTGCTCTACTCCTCTTCGAAGCTCTGTTATCTCTCGCCGGTGGCCTGCTCTGCAACGGCCCCAAGTTGGAAAACCATCCCTGACTCTGTTTCTGACTTTCTGCTTCTGCTGTGTGGTGTAGGTGAGCCTTTTTTTAGTTGTTCTTATTAATTTTTTATACTGGATTTTTTATGTTTTAATTTATTGATGCTAACTGTATTTGAATGTAAAACTGATTGATTTAATTTGTATTAGGTTTAGATGAAATGTATTTGTATGTAAAACTAATTGATTTAGTTTGTTGTTTTCTTTGTTCTTTTTCCTTTTTGAGGCTTGTATACTAAAGTTGGAGAAACTGAGAGAGATAATAGAGTAGAAGACATTTTCATTAACACTACAAAATTTGTCTCCTAGCTTGATAGTCAAATGATGAAGATTCAATAAAAGAGTCTTTCTTCTGGTGTTGTGTGGCACTCTTTAATTTCCTCAGTGGATTAATCACTTTACAATGGTTTGATTTGGAGGTCAGTGGTAATAAATAAGAGTTTATTTTTAAAAAGAGAGAAAATGGAAAGATTCTAGCCGTTTAAGTTTCAAGATGGAATTTTCATTTGAGTTGAAGTTTTTTTGTTATATTTTTCTTATTTTGCATTCAGGAAGGGGTCTTCTATATTCTGTTCTTTGGCACTTCTGTTTTCCCTTGCATGTTTAGAACAAAATTGCTAAAAGGTGCAAAAAGAGAATGACTGTATGAAAAACTAGAAACAAGAAAATATTCAACAGTTCATCTGTGAATGTGGAGGAGATGAAAATGTTGATTTGATTTTATAAGGAGTTTTGGAAACGAAGAAGGAAAGACAGGATAATTGATCATTGAAGCTGTTTTGTTTTGTACCAGTAGCCAGTAGATTTTGTGTTAAGAGTGATTACTAGTTACTTTGTTTGTGTTGATTGATCTGCATTTTGTATTTGTGTTTTAATTGTATCTTTTCGTCCTATTGCTATTGGTTTTTGTAGTTGTTTTACTCCTGACCACCCTCTTTGGATTTTTGGATGTGACTTAGGCTTTTCTAGAATAATGTTCATCTTCATTAAAAAAAATTGGAATGCTGCTATATTAGTTTATTTTTCAACGGAATATATTTTCTTGAGAAAAAAAGTCATAATTTCAGCTTTTTTACATTATAACTAATTTTTATGGTGTTTTCTTTTTCTTGATTAATCTCTGGATAATTGATTACTTAAATGAGACCGAATTAACTTGTTTAACTAATAATCCAATAATCTGACCGATTTAGTTATCGGTTCGATTTTGATAACTATGCCCACAATCACCTGCTGTTAATTATTAATCAAGGAAAGTTCTGTGGTGTGGATTGGGAAAAATATCCATACATGTAGATAGTGAGGTGTATACATCAAGCAATAACACGTGGCTTCCTTCTTCTGACTTGCATGGAGAACTGCAAACACAAAAGGCTGCTACTGCAGGTTGATGCAGACATTGTCGTACTTGGGGCAAGTTTAGTTTAAGAAAATTACTATTAAAGTAAGTGATTATAATCTTTGAAAATTGGGCTGAAACTTTTTGGACTTACTTAGAGTAAATGGGCTTCTTGTTTTGTACAAAATGAAATTATACAATCTTTTTTGAATTTCTTTTTATCATTATGTTCTAATATAAAAACTGTTTAGATTTTATATTCTTAAATGGATTAAAAAAGCAAGAATGTGCAGGACATTGTTTTGAGCTTTTACAAAGAAACTAAAAGAAATGATGTATGTTAATAATGTAAAAGATATATTTATTAACTAAGTTGGGTTGGTCTAGAGGTTAGTCCACTAGTCCGCTTAAGCAACTGTCGGGGACAAATCCTTAAATGGAGTTCAGTACCGCGACGGATTAGTCCTTGGCCTGTCGGGTTAGAGGATACCGTGAGAAACAAAATAATATATATATATATATATATATATATATATATATATATATATATATATATATAGCTATAGTCAAATTATTAATACATAAAACTTATTATGTTTACAAATAGTAAAAATTTATTATCTAATACTTTTAATTATATGCATAATATTTAAGAAAAAAAATTAAATTTTTTTATAAAAAGATAATTATATCTTTAATTATTTTATTATTTAATTTAGTTATTGTTATATAAGTAATTTTTTTAATTTTAGTAATTTTAATTAACATGAATAAGTAAATAAGAATACAAATAAAAATAAAAAATGAAGATTATGAAAACAAATAAAAATAAACAGACATTGAAATAACTTAAAATAAAAATGTAAAGATTATGAAAATAAATTAACATAAAAATAAATAGTTAATAAAAATTATTAATATAAGGATTATGAAAATTAAGTGAAAAAAATTAAGGATATATTTATTTTTTATTAAAATATTTAATCCTCCTTCTTATAAATATTAATGAAAAGATTTGGTCCTTCTTAATAAGTTTATTATTAAATATTTTTGTTTAATAATTAAATCTTTTTAACGATCTTTTAGCCTAATTTTTCATGTTTTTTTTATCTTATAAGATTTAAAGAAAAACAAAGACTGAAAATTTTAATTGTATTGATCAAGTAAATAGTATGTCTACTGAAAATGAGTGATAATTACTAAGTAGACATACTATTTACTTGATCAATGTAATTAGAATTTTCAGTTTTTTTTTTCTTCAAATTTTATAAGATAAAAAAACATAAAAAATTAGACTAAAGGATCGTTAAAAAGATTTAATTATTAAAAAATATTTAATAACAAATTTATTAAAAAAATCAAATCTTTTCATTAATATTTATAAGAAGAAGGACTAAATCTTTTTATAAAAAAATAAATATATTCTTAATTATTTTTTCACTTATTTTTCATAATCCTTATATTAATATTTTTCATTAACTATTTATTTTTATGTTAATTTATTTTCATAATCTTTACATTTTTATTTTAACTTATTTCCATGTCTTTTTGTTTTTATTTGTTTTCATAATCTTCGTTTTTTTATTTTTATTTGTATTCTTATTTACTTATTCATGTTAATTAAAATTACTAAAATTAAAAAATTACTTATATAACAATAACTAAATTAAATAATAAAATAATTAAAGATATAATTATCTTTTTATAAAAAAATTTAATTTTTTTTCTTAAATATTATGCATGTAATTAAAAGTATTAGATAATAAATTTTTATTATTTGTAAACATAATAAGTTTTATGTATTAATAATTTGACTATAGCAATATATATATATATATATTATTTTTTTTGTTTTCCACGGTATTTTCTAACCCGCCAGGCCAAGGACTAATCCGTCGCAGTACTGAATTCCATTTAAGGGTTTGCCCCCGACAGTTGCTTAAGCAAACTAGTGGGCTAACCTCTAGACCAACCCAACTTAGTTAATAAATATATCTTTTACATTATTAATATACATCATTTTTTTTAGTTTCTTTGTAAAAGCTCAAAACAATGTCCTGCACATTCTTGCTTTTTTAATCCATTTAAGAATATAAAATCTAAACAGTTTTTATATTAGAACATAATGATAAAAAGAAATTCAAAAAAGATTGTATAATTTCATTTTGTACAAAACAATAAGCCCATTAGAGAGTAAGTCCAAAAAGTTTCAGCCCAATTTTAAAAGATTATAATCACTTACATTAATAGTAATTTTCTTAAACTAAACTTGCCCCAAGTACCACAATGTCTGCATCAACCTGCAGTAGCAGCCTTTTGTGTTTGCAGTTCTCCATGCAAGTCAGAAGAAGGAAGCCACACGTTATTGTCTGATGTACGCACTTCACTATCTATATGTATGGATGTTTTTTCTAATTCACACCATAGAACTTCCCATTAATCAATCACCACTTTTTGAAACAGAGGGAGAAAAGGAAAAAAAAATTCTATTCGCTCTCTCATATTGAGTCGCAATGCCTCAAACAGAGGCTGAGAAATCGCGGCGAGAACTGAGGAAAGAATCCCGTTTGGCAAAGAATGCATCCAAACACCAATCATGGCTTCACCACCAGGTACCTTTCTATTCTCATTCCTCTACTCTTCCTTCTTTTTTTCTTTTCTAAAAAATAAACCAATATTTATGCCTTGTTTCTCACTTGAACAATTTAACCTTTTTTTCACGATTATTGTTTGTTTACAGAAATCTCGAGCTATCAAAAGAAGTAAAGATGATTCGGATAGGAAAACTAAGACAAACTTTGAGCAACCAGTTAGTACTAGTTTTGAGGAAAAAGAGGGTTTAGGGTTTGATTCGGATTCTGAGAAACATGTGACACCTGAAGAGAATGTTGTATCAGTGGCAATTTGTGGCTCTGATACTAAGAAAATGAAGAAGTTGAAGAAGGGTTCTAAGGGAAGTTCCAAGAAGAAGAGTGGCAAAGAGTTTTTTGGGCTGGATGCTGATATAGCTGCGAAGAAGGATCTTGAGTTGGAAAGGAAGCTTTCCAAGAAGCTTAAGGTGAAGGAAGGGAAATTGAGGGGTTTGGATGATGGGCTGAACATATTGCTCGAAGGAATGTTGCCTGCTATGGATTTATTTGGAGAAGAGGATACTCATGGTGCTAGTGAATTGCCGAAGAAAAGGTTGAAGAAGAGCTTGTTGAGTAAGAAGCGTAAGGAGGAAATACTGCCAAATGAAGGGATGGAAGCAGAGACAATAAATGGAGTATTTGAGCTCATGAGAACTTCTGATCAAGATGGAGCATTAGGTGATGTTGCTGATTGTGGAACTGTGAGGAAGAAGCATAAGAAGAGAAAGTTGTTGAGACAAGAGCAAGAAGATAATGTGGTGGATGATGATGTGTGCATATCGAATACTGTAGAATCCGTGGCAATGGAGGTGGCATCAGAGGCAATGGAGGTGGCATCAGAGCATGTTTCTGCTGAAGTTCCAGCAAAGAAAGAAAAGGGAAAATATATTGCACCTCACTTGAGAGCTCGTGCTGGAAATGAACCTGAAGAGCATACTCAGATACGAAGACGTATACGAGGTATGGAGGACAGGATTTAGTTTTGGCTTCACATGTCTAACTGTATACCATGTATTGATTTTTTTCTAAATTGAGCTCTTTTGTAGGACTTCTTAATAGGCTTTCTGAATCTAATGTTGAATCAATTACAGGAGAATTGTCGGCGATCTTTCAGGTTCACTGCACCATTAGTTGTATTGAAAATGAATGCTTATCTGTCTATTTGTGGTGCGTTATCGAAAGAAACTTTGTTATGTCATTTTGAAATGGGAAAATAAAGAATTGCAAAGAGAGGGAACTTGGGTAGACACTAGGAAATCTTACCAATTGTCTCTTTTTTAAAAAAGAAAAAAAAATCTTACTGCATTTTTAAGATGAAGATTCAATGATTAATCTCGAAGAGCAATACAATGTACTTGTTCTTTTCAAATTTGGAATATTTAAAGGTAAAGGGTCAAAAGATCTTCTGCTAACTCTAGCTTGAAGGTTGAAATTCTGGTAAAAAAAATATTCCTTATAAGTAGAATATGTTGTCGCTGTTTCTGTTGGCTTTTTTTTTTAGAAAAAAAACAAAGGTCTTGATGATTTTCTCTATGTAAAGAATGGATGTCCACTGTCAAAGCATCTGAACTGCTCCATTGTCCCTTGTGTATGCTTCAAATTACACTATATTGTACTAATGCACAGTGTAGTTGCTACCCCAATCATTTAACTTGTTTATGTAGTTTTTGTTTGCTTGACAAGTTGTTTCTATGAAATATATAACCACGTAAGAAGTTGTACTATTCTATAATCTATACCATAACAGTTTTGATGCAATTCTCTTCCAGTCTGTTGCACGTAGTGTTGCTTCACACATTATGATTGAGGAGGCTTTGGCATCATGCTCAGGTGGGCCACGGGGCAATGAACAGTTAAGCATTTGAGCCTTTCTATTATAGTTACCCTATTTGGTGGATTTGTTGTTTCTGTATTTAAAATAATTTGATTGGGAAGCATTGTATTATCGATGAAAAATTTTCAAATAATAATGATGATAATAATAATAAATGAAGATCCTGAACCAAATTCAGTTTTAGCCTTAAATGAAGAGATAAATATTATTAAGCCATTAAATTCATTGTACAGGGCTTCAGTCAAATACTCAAATTTAGTTATAGCCTTACTGCTAGAGTACCCAGCACAGAAGTGGGAAAAAGGCAGATAATGTTTTTTGTAGAACTTAGAAGAAATATATGATTGAAAGGAAAAGGTTGTGCACAAATCGGTGTTGGTTTAGGACAAATTATTTTCATATTTTGAGTTTAGAATCATATATTTTTCTACTTCAAATATTATAATACTAATTCATAATGTCGTGTTCAGTCCTTGAGTATGTCAGATCCCTCCTCTTTGATCTTACATTGAATACTGAACAATGTTGCTTTTAGTTTAATTGACATCCCTCTCCCCTTCTTCCTCTTTTGGTGAAGGTACGCTGCTGTTTTTGCTGCATTTGTTGCAGGGATGGCCTGTTTAGTTGGTGTTGACTTCAGTGCAAAGTTTATGGCATCCTTTGCCAAATGCTTTGAGGTAATGCTTGAAAAAGAAGTCCAACATGCTGATTATATATATATATTCTTTTTTAGTTTTAGTTTCTTCATCAGATCACCCTTGTTGCCTCATTGTATTGTGCAGACTGACTGTAGTTTATAATCTTCACATATTTCATTCCAGGATGAGTACCTTAAAGAGGATAATCTCTCTCTGCGGAATCTTACACTTCTCTTATCCTATTTATGCATATTTGGGGTCTGTTCTAGGTGGGTATACTGCACCAAGCATTTTGAAGTATTAAGTGATTTTTAACTGTACCCTGACAGATATCTTCTTTAATGCTTTAGTGATTTAATATATGACTTTCTAGTCATGTTGAGCAAGCGTTTGACCGAGATAGATGTCTCTATCATATTGGCAGTCCTACAATGTAAGATTTCTGTTTTTCCCTTGGGTGTTTTTCTAGTTTGTAATGTTCCCCCTCTGCAGTTTGTTTGTTGTTTCGTGGGGAGGTGGGACAATTTGACATTAAGGTTACGTTTGTTTCTGAGAACAGACACTGAGAACAAGACACAAAGGATAGAGACACAATTTTGTATTCTTGTATTCTGTTTGGTGATAAATTAGAACAAATTATGAAAATCCAATTTATTCTCATCTTTTTTCATCCAAAAAATTTGAGATGAAAAATAAAATAATAAAAAATATAATTATGAAAAATTAACAATAATAATGAAAGAAAATATAAAAATAAATTGTGTCTCTTGTTAGTGTTTCTGTCAGGATGGACACAAAATACATTAATTCAGTGTCTCTGAATCCAATGTCTTTGTCCATGTCTCATCTGTCAAACACGATTTTGTGTCTCTGTGTTCTGCCCTAGTAAACAAACGCAGCCTAAGGGACTGAATGCTATAAATTTTCAGATTTTAAAGTCAAAATTTAAGCTTTTTCACTCTTCAGAAGCATTTTTGACACATTTGACCAACTTTTTATTGTACAAGCCATACATGCATCTTATGAAATATTCCATAGGTGTATTGAGCACTTGGAGTTTTCTTATCTAATTTCTCGCTCTTGTATTTGTTTTAATTTGTTTGTGGTGGTTGACTTGTTGTATCTTTGGTAAATTGCGCTCACATCCTTTAAGATTTATCAAAACTACTTGACCATTCTTCTATTTGACCAGTATACATTCTCCTCCCTTGTATTATGCCAACTGCACGTCTAAACAGTACACTTAGGTCCTCTGGTGTTAATGTAATTAACAGATCCTTATACATGTGTGTGTCACCAGTGTACTAATAAGAAAAATACCCTTAAATAACAATGTTAAAAGAACAAGAATCTTTATAGTTATTATTCTATCTTTATGTGTTCTCTATGCATAATGAGATTGTGGGGGGGGGGGGGTGGGTGGTTAAAACTGACCTTTTTTCACCTAGTTTTAACACAAATTCAGTTTAATGACACAATAGAGGAGAGGTGAGTGTATACTGGTCAAATAGAGGGATGGTATGTGTAATTTTGATGACCTAATGTAATTTTACCATTGTCTGTTTATTCTCTTCGGTCTTTGGGGTTGGTCTTATATTTTAATCCTTTTATCTCCTTTGCTTATGTGAATTTATAATTGTTACTAATGTACTTCTCTAGATATTCTTATAAGAAATTCCCAATGGATGAACCATATCTGACTTTTATCTTTATTCCATTGGTCTTTATAGGTTGTGGAATGAAAATTAGGGCTGATGATCCAATTTCCATGAAAAATTTTATCGTTAGTGTTCAGAAGACAACAAATGACCTGAAGGCTTCCTCCAGAGATAATCATGAAAAGGGAAATAGTAAAAGAGTGAGCATGCTATATTTTATTATTAGAGAAGTGGTTTTTCTGGTTTTTCTGCATAGTTCAGCACTGATTACTTGGTAACACTTGTAGATGGAGTTCATGCTTGAAACCATATGTGACATCAAGAACAACAAGAAAAGACAAAAGGAGGACCCTGCACACCACACTCGGATTAAGAAGTGGTTGCAGAAGGTTGCATTCTTATGTGGCATTATTTATTATTCAATCACCTTTCTTTGTAGATATTACTTGTAAAAGATAATTACTTTTTTGGCGCGGGGAACAAATTTATTTTAAGACTTTTATTTTTAAAAGATGTGAAGAAAAGAAAAGTGTTCCTGGTGATTATTCTTTTCTTCATTCCCAGTGACTTCTGTTTCATTTGTGTTATTTCCAGTTAAGAGTGGATGACATTTTACTTAGAGGTCTTAAATGGAGCAAGTTACTTGATCCTGATAAGAAGGGTCAGTGGTGGTTAACTGGGGATTTGGCTTCTGCAACAGATAATGTTGAAGAAGTTGCTAACAGAATAGACAAAGATGTTCTTGAAACACAACGAATGCTTCAGCTTGCTGCTGCACAAAAGATGAACACAGATGCCAGAAGAGCAATCTTCTGTATAATAATGAGTGGTGAGGACTATATTGATGCATTTGAGAAGCTTCTTCGATTGGAATTACCTGGGAAGCAGGTCAGCCTTTTTTTTATGTTTACTAAACTGTGTTCTTTCAATTATGAGACCCTCCATGTTGACGTATCTATTTTCTTAATGCTACAGGACAGAGATATAATGCGGGTTCTTCTCGAGTGTTGCTTGCAAGAGAAAGTTTTTAACAAGTATTATACGGTGCTGGCGACGAAGTTGTGCGAGCATGACAAAAATCACAAGTTTACCCTGCAGGTAATGTTCCTCTTGTTATAAAACTGGTATGAATGCTAATTTGAAACAGAACTATATATTGCTTTTCTGTATGGAAAATATGACAAGAGGTAGGTGATTATGAGAAACTATTTGACTGTGATCAATAGTTGCACCAATGTGGGTGCTTGCACAGTTGTGACAAAATAGTGCTGAGGAATTCTCAAATGCTTTGGATATCGAATTTGAATTGCATTATTTTGCTTGATTAATGTTATCATAACAGCACTTCATATTAATTTATGACTCATTTTTACCCTACCGTTTTTGCAGTTTTGCATTTGGGACCACTTTAAGGAACTTGATTCAATGCAGCTTATGAGGTCAATGCACCTTGCCAAATTTGTGGTTGAAATGGTTTCCTCTTTCACCCTCTCCCTTGCCGTGTTGAAGACTGTGGAGCTCAGTGATCTCAACCTGTTATCCCCCAGAAGAGTTATGCATTTCCGCATGCTGTTTGAGGCCATCTTCGAGTACCCCGATAGCACTGTCTGGAATGTATTCACACGTGTGGCCGTGGCCCCTGAACTCGAGGGTCTTCGACAAGGCATTGAATTCTTCGGTAAAGAGTACATTGTCAAATTCAACAAAGATCTAAATCAGAAGTTTAAGTTGGTAAAAAGAGCCCTTAATAATGTGGAAGGAGTTTTGATGTGAATGAAGTGTTGAATTATATTCCCAATTTTGTAGTCATGCTAATTTTATTTAAATAATTCTTACATATCCTTCTAAATTGACATGTTCTAGTCTTCCCGGGCCCGGAGGTAAAACTATGTAAGAGATTTCGTCAAGCATTACTATTAAAATCCTATTACTAAGCTTGAAAATTTTATAAAATGCGATAAATTTATTATTTGAAATTAAGATACTATGCTGATGAGTGCATGTGAAACTATGTTTATGTAACTAAGAAATGAGGTTCCATTTGTGGCGCACCTTCCGAAATAGGTGTGCTTACCGTGAAAACCGGACCGGTCATCGACCGATTTAGTTATTGGTTTATTGATTCATTGATTCAATCGTGGTCTAACCGTTTAATAATAAAATAATAAATAATTTATAAATAGTAGTCTAATAAAAACTTAGTCATTCCATAAGAAAATCACCATCTATAACAATGCAATTCCAATCACTGAATACCAATGTTCTGAAAATCGGATCGGATTGGTTGGTCAAACTAGTTTGACCGTGAACTGGCAGCGCAAACGATTCGGTTTACTAATAGAAATCGCTATTTTAAAAACCGGATACGAACTGTTGAACTGGCTAAGAACCGGCCGGTCAGATTGGACTGGAACCCGGCCGATTTATAAGAAACGACGCCGTTTCCTTCCTTCGTTGAAAGAAAAGGAATTGCACGCCTTTGTTCCCCTGCCAGTCCTTTCTCAAACTCTTTCCTTCAGCAAATGCCCTAGCTCCACCAAAGAAAGCAAACCCTAGCCTTCACCAATCTTGTCACCGTCTGTCGGAGTGAGAAACTGCTGCTGCCGCCTCCGTTGCACTCAAGAACTTCCGTCTTCGTGCTATCGGCGTTCGCTACTTCGATCTCACCAACCCCTGTTCGCTCTCCATCCCCTATTCGCTCTCACGAATCGCCTGGTTGCCGTCGTCCGCGCGCTCAACAGCTCTCCGTCGTCCGTCGAAGGTCAATGCTCACTGCTAGTGGCTTGTTCTTCGTGTTTTTTTTTATTGTCTGTTCAGAAATCAAACCCTCTTCGTGCTTGTTCTTCGATGGTCAGTGATAGTCGTTTCTAGTGTTTTTGTTTTCAATGCTTGATGATTATTGATTAAGTGATGCGTTGCTGTTTTCTTTTTTTACTTTGTGCTTGAGATTGGATGCTCTGTCAGTGCTTAGTGCTTGTTCTTAGTTGATTGGCTTTGCTCACTACTCTGGCTTGTTCTGGCCTGCTCTTGATTGATTAACTCTGTTACTGGCTTATTGATTGATGATAAATTGCTACTGATAAGTTGTTACTGTTTTGTTAGGGATAAATTGTTACTGTTATTGATAAATTGTTAGGGATTACTTGTTACTGTTTTGTTATGTTTGTTGCTTAATGCTAAAATGGAAATCAAATCAAATGCTGTTTGTTGCTGAATGATAATTTTTGTTGCTGAATGCTGTTGGTAGTATTAATTTTGTGCTGCTATTAATTTTCTGGCAGTGCTGCTGCTGTTTTTAATTTTGTGAATGATTTATTAATTTCAGTTATGGATGATAGTATTAACCTGCTGTTTTATGCTATTAATTTCAATGAAAAATTTGCCAGAGATGTTGAGGGACTCTTAAGCTTATATGGAGCTTCACATCTTAGGATTCATGGAGAAGACATATTAGATGAAGCTCTTCGATTCACCTTAAATCCATAACTCTTGTGAAGGTTATTTTGTTTTATTTTATTTTTCAATTTGATGATATCTTTGATCTTTGTTGCCTATGTTAGTTGGTGTTTGTTGATGGCCTGGAGTTTTGAGCTGTTTGTTAGATGAGTTTAGTTGTGATAAATTTTGATAATTGTTATGCTTTGAGAAGGTTTGGTCAGTAATTAGGTTGAGCTTGAGTTTAGATTGTGATAAATTTTGATAATTGTTATGTTTTGAGAAGGTTTGTTTCGGTGATTAGGTTGAGCTTAATTGTAGAAGAGGTCTTGCTACTCAGTTGTAAGATTGTACAGTATTAACTTATTAAATGATTAGAATTGCATTTTGTTTGTACAGTGTTGACCTATTGAATAGTATTCAGCAATGTTCTGAAAACCGGACCAGACCGGCCGGTCCGATCAGTTCAACCTCGAACCGGAGACATAAACGGTTTGGTCTGATGTCTAAAACCAGAAATTATAAAAGCGGATGTGAACCGTTGAACCGGGCAGAAACCGGCCGGTTTGGATAAAACATCACAGTTTTGCGCTTTATGGGGAGAAACAAAACGCGCTTCTCCATCTCCTTCCTTATTCCTTCGAGCAGAACATGCCCTGCCTCAACCCGGGAAAAACCCTAGCCGCCACCACCGCTGCAGGGAGGAGCCGTGTTTGCCGCCGTCCGTCGCAGTCAGGGGCTTGTCTCCTCGAGTGTTCGTGCGTCACAGTCAGGGGAGTTCTCCAAGTCTTCGACCTGTTCGCAGTCACCAGTCGCAGGCGCACCGCTTCTTCCTCCAGCTCGGCGGCCGTCGTGTTGTCGCCGTTGTTTGTCGCCATCTGTTGCAGTCAGGGATTTGTCTGAAATGTTTGTTTTACGGTTTTAAATGGCAAAGTGATGCGAAAAGTGGGTGTGGAGGTTGTGGGGTTGGAAGCCCTAAGGTTCACTGGATTCCTTAGAGAACAATGCAACAGAATAACATGAGTTTTGAATCAATGTACATTGTTCGAATGCTGAAACAGGTACTAAACTACTAAAACCATTCCTTTTTGTTTTTGCTTGAATTTTAGAAGAAAGAGCAATGTAATGTATTCCTTTTTATGATTCCATAAGACCAAGGTTAAATTAAGAATTCAGGTGGAGTTGAGTTTTGTTTATGAGTAATTAAATGCACGAAATAGGAATAGGATTACTAATTTCTTTTGTGACTTTCATTGTTCTTTTCCCCTTGTTGTGCTGCTGTTGTTGTTATGCTGCTGTTTTGTTATGGCACTGTGATTTTGCGATCACTGATCAGTGTTTTGAATTTGGAATTTCTGATTAGTGACTTGTTAAGCTGCTGGTCTTGTTATGCTGCTGTTTTGTTGTGGCACTGTGTGATCACTGATAAGTGTTTTGAATTTGGAATTTGTGATTAATGACTTGTTAATCTGTTGTTGTTGTTATGCTGCTGTTTTGTTATGACACTGTTGTTGTTATGCTGCTGTTTTGTAATGGTTGTTGCTGAATGCTAAAAATGGAAATCAAATCAAATGTTGGTTGTTGCTGAATGAGTAGGGTAGCTACCTGCCAATACCATATATAAATAAACTGATGAATGATGATGATGGTAGTGGAAGGAGAGTCAAAGTGTATAGGTAGTTGGCTTTATATGTGCTTGATTGCAAGACAATTATCTGAAGCTTTCTATTGATTGCTTCTAAATATAGGTCACTTGTTGCCAACTTAGCAGCTGCTAATTGCTACAAGTCTGAGCATTTGAAAAGACCAGAAAATTGGGCATTAGGTACCCAGTTTATTTGTTTGGACCCCTTTATATCTCTATATCTGAATAGTCCTGATGACTGACATTTGTTATTGTTCATGTTTTGTGTGTAAACAGTTGAAAAAGCCAAGTATTACTACATTGCTGGCTTTTTCCTAACTTTATCTCCAGATTCCATTCAATTAGTTGTTGAACATGCTGTTGCAAATAACAAGGTATGATATGGATAGAATGTGGTATTTCCTTTTGATTAATGATATAAGCCTCTGAATGTTGTGCTTAAAACTTCTAATTCAAAAATTTCACTTGCCATAGCATGAATTGTAATTTACACCATATCTAAGGACCACCGATTAGATGAGTGAGATTTTATATTGGGAGGATTCTTTTGCGCACTAGTTAGGAGAATTTATCATTGACCATTCCATTTTTTTTTTTTTTGTTGTATGCAGGTCTTCACCATGAACCTTTCAGCCCCCTTAACTTGGAAACAACACTAGATCCCGTTTATGGCTTGCTCGGCAAGAAGAATCTGTTGCTAAGAGAGATCGATCTCTTACAACAGATGAATGCAACTCTGCCTAAGATTAAACCGAAAAGGTCATCTTGCAAGGTTCAGGTTTATGTTCAGTTAGCATAATACCATAGAATGATCAACATTTTCTCACTGAACTAGCTCGACATTCTTTTGAAATTGATAATCCTTTATCTCCTCACATTTCTAAATTAGAATCTAAGGTGTTAAGTGATCCTATTAACCCTCAAAGTCAAAATTTAATATTTAGATATTTTTTTACTATTTAACTTTTGAGTTTGTATTTTGATAAGATCATATGAATTTGGTTGATGATTTTTGTGTAGTGTTTTAAATTTGGAAGATATTTTAGGATGTTTATTTATTATTTTATTCTAAAACGATTTTTTTGGTTGAACCACCGGTTGAATCGGTTGGATTAATGAACCAATAAACCAGTGATTAGAGCGGTTTGATGATCTGTCCGGTTTTCAAAACCTTGGTTATTAGTTTAACGGTGGTCACTCGTTTACCTGATTGATTTAATTATAATTAAATAAAAATATAAAAATATAGTTATAAAAAAATTAAAATAAAAAATTAAAATATATGTTTTCACATATATATTAATAACAATCAAGTATTAATTTATAGATATAAATCACATAACTAATGATGCAAACATATATAATAAACTAGTAATTAATATAAAATATTTTCTTAATTTAAATGAACAAAAGAACAAAATATAGCATAATAAGTAAATTAATGTTTAACAAACTAATCAAAAACATACTTCAACTAATTTATTAAATAAATCCATAAATATGATTATATAAATAGTCTAATATTGTCCGTGTTTGTTAATACTCAATATTTTTTTTTGGTGATTATTAATACTCAATATTAAATCAACTCTTAATATTACAAGTAAATTCTAAGAATAAGACCGAGTCTCTACCTAGAAAATAAGCTCAAGTAATGATTTCCAGCAACAAATCCACCTCAGAAAGAGAAAAAGAAAAGAGGAAAAAAGAAAATAATGAATGGTATATAAGATATGGTATAGGAAGAAATTAATAATACTACGTGTACATTAAAATCAATCACTAAAATTAATTACTAGTATAAAATATATATTGAAATATAAATTTAAATTGAAAATAAATTAAATTATATATATTTATATATAAATATATTAATGGCTGATTTTAGTATACAAATAATATTTTTAGAAAAAAATTGATCTACACCATAGAATAAATAAAAATTTTTACAATTTACTCCGGATTTGAATTTATTTGAACAACAGGATTTTTTCCGGTTGAAGTATAATATAACTACATTAGTTTTTTTTGGACAAGAATTTGGGCCGAGCTACGATGCAAACAAGACAATAAAAACAAGTTGGGCCTAGTTATTGGGTTTATGTGTCTACAAGGGTAAGACACAGCGCAATATATAACCTATCATTGATGAAAGCAAAGGAAGTAGAATTAGGGTTTTGTGGGAGGAGAAGTAAGCGTTGCAGTTGAGTGAAGAACTCTAGCAATGGCGCCGAAGCAGAGAGCAGCAAGGAAGGTCGGCAGGAACCCTGAACTGGTGCGGGGGATCGGGAAGTACTCTCGGTCTCAGATGTACCACAAGAGGGGTTTGTGGGCCATAAAGGCTAAGAATGGTGGCAAGTTCCCCGTCCATGAACCCAAGCCTAAGCCCCAGGCCCTCGCTCAAAAGCCTCCTAAGTTCTATCCTGCTGAAGATGTCAAGACTCCTCTTGTCAACAAGCACAAACCCAAACCCACCAAACTCAGGTCTGTTCTTTTTTTTTTCTAATTTTCGATGTCAAATGTGATAAACAAAATTCTTGATCTGAAATGAGAATTTAGATTGGGATGGTGGCATTATTGGCTATTTAATTTTACTATTTTTATACATTAATTGACCTATCTTAGGGTTAGATTATTGATCCAATTGATCTTATATGTTTCATTTTTTTTGTCGCGTTTTCAGGGCTAGCATTACTCCTGGGACAGTGCTGATTCTTCTTGCTGGAAGATTCAAGGGGAAGAGAGTTGTGTTCCTCAAGCAGCTTCCTTCTGGGCTGCTTCTTGTGTCTGGTAACTCTTGCTCATTATCCTCAATGAAGTTTCTGTTTATGTTATTGTCTCGGACTTATAGTGAAAAATAGTGTTTTAAATCATATTGAATATTGGCTTTCTGTTTATTCGGATTTTGCTTGATAAGCTTTCTTTTTTTTTTAATATGTGGATGATGCTTCATTTCTCCCCTATGTCACTTAATTGAATGCCGGATTATAAGTGCTATGACGTTAGTTCTTGAATTAAGTTGTCCATTGCAGTTTCAAGCTTCGGATTTCAACGCATAGACAACATTTTCTTTTTTGATATTGCTTTCCATTGTGTTGTGTATAACTTGTGTCCGAATAAGCTAGCGGATTAATGAAGTTTTTCTCTCCTCCGGTCTTATGTATCTTGTTTCCTCAGGACCCTTCAAGATTAATGGAGTTCCGTTGAGACGTGTGAATCAGTCGTATGTTATTGCCACATCAACCAAAGTAGATGTGTCTGCTTGTAACGTGGAGAAATTCGATGACAAATACTTTTCAAAGGAAGTCCAGAAAAAGAAAAAGAAGGGAGAAGGCGAGTTCTTTGAGTCCGAGAAAGAGGTTAGTTTGTATAAATTTCTTGTTTTATTTGTCTTTCTGGCACTTGCAGTTTTTATCAGCATTTGCTTATGTGCTATCTTGCTTCAAATGTAGGAGAAGAAGACCCTCCCTCAAGACAAGAAGGATGACCAGAAGACTGTTGATTCTGCTTTGATAAAAGCCATAGAGAGTGTTCCAGACTTGAAGTTTTACCTTGGTGCTAGGTTTTCTTTGAAGCAAGGCCAGAAGCCTCATGAATTAGTCTTCTAGAGGAAGGCAGAGTCTTAGAATTTCTTTTTGATATTCTGTTTTGTGTTAAGACTTGGATCTAATTGTTGTCTTTTGATAATAGACATTTGCGAATGTGTTTTTTTATGTTGTTAGTTATCAACAGATTGGTCCAGTTTTGTGGGAATTCATTTGATGAATTTTAGGCTTCAAAATTGGCATAGTAAAAGGAAGCATAGAAGATCTTCTCATTGGTTTTGAAAATTATTCTTTTTCATTTTATAGTGTTGGCCTAGATACAAAGAAAACATAGGACTTGACTTGTTGCAACAATAACGTCCTTAAGTTTAATGGAGTTTTCTTCGGTGGGGAAAGAATAATTTGGACCCTTGAAGGACCAGGTTATAAATTAAAATAATAAGAAATATATGGGTTGGTTCACAAATAAAGCAGAGTAACGGTTGAGAAAATTTGGAGGGAAGATGGGTTGGGGTCACTGGAAAGCTTCCTTTGGAACCCATAGAAGGATTGGTGCACTCTGCATATTTGTTCTAGCATCTTCTTCCTTTTTTCCCCAGCTTAAGAGCCAACACGACACATCACAACACAAAAGAGTAACCATTAATCATCTGAAACTATTTTCTTCTCTTCCTCTGAGCTCATCCTTCAACAATGGTGACCGTGATGCAGAAAATAAAGGATATCGAAGATGAGGTACCCTATGCGTTGTCTCTAATGCTTCCTTCCTTCCTTCCATTGTATTCTCAACGGAACTTGGTTGCACGCCTCGATTCGTATCCGTGAAAGTATAACATTTTTGGACTACAAACTAATCCATAAGTTGTTTTCCTCTGCAGTAGTAGGGTTACTAGCGTTTGATTACGAATTACAAAATTTTAAAGCCATATCCTAGGATCCAGTTTTAAGGTGTTATTAATACAAATGATTTATACTTAATATGATTCTTAAGAAGCTCTATGCATTTCTAGAGTTGGAATAGAAGCTGTGCTTAATTGTGATTAATGTTCCTTAATCGGAATTATTCTCGCCAGAAACTCCTATATTCTATTTTCGTTGGAGTTCATATTTCAGTTATGCAACTTCGTCTGATTAGTGATTACGTTCAATAATATTTAAGCATCAAGTAAGATGGGATTGTAATAAATTCCTTGTTACTCAGAATAAGTGAAGTTTTTATGTTTAGGCTAAAACTAAAACAACTAATACTGCAGATACCTCTAAGTTGTAATTCTGGTTGAATATGTATAGATTGAGTTTGAGAGATTGACAGCTACAATAAGGTTTCATATTATTTCTGTGCATGTGCTTTGTTTCCTTTACTCCCTGCATATGGTAATCAAGAACTGAGGAACTGTATTGATTGTTCAAAGCAGCAGCTGTATTTCCATTGTAGTTATTATTTCAAGTATGATCATTGTCATTTTTATGCTGCAGATGGAAAGAACGCAAAAGAACAAGGCTACTGCTCATCATTTGGGCTTGCTGAAGGTAAACATGTTTCTGCATTGTGTGCTTCATCGTTAGATGGGATATGGGAAAGAACGTGATCAATTTCATCCAAGCACTGGAATGATGGGGTCATGTTAAATGAGTTGGTAGATGGGATATGGGACAGAAAGTGATCAATTTCATCCAAGCACTGGAATGATTGGGTCATGTTGAATGAGTTGGTAGAATTTTGTAAGAGTAATTGCTCTAGAGATTGCATTTGGACGTGCTTCTGGTTCATGACTCATGACTCAAACCCTTTCCCTGAAATTCAATTGGAAGTTGTATTATTAGGCTAAGCTCATTCTGCTCTTGGAATAGGCCTTCTTGTTTCCACTTTCTAGCTGTTGCTGGATACAAGATTCCTACTGATTTGCATATTGATTTATTTATAATTTTGGGTGTATGTAGCTCGTACGCGTATCCGGATTTGGATAAAACATTAAAATATAAGTTGAGAATATTTGAATTGTTTTTTCATCAGCCTTGGGCTCCTATTGTTAACTTGGATACTCTGTTTGAAAGTTTTCTGATATATGATATTGAAGGCTACATGGGTGTTTTTACTTTTGCTTCTATTTGGATTTTGGAATCAACCACCAATAAGATTATTTTTTTATTAGAATTATTTTCCTTGTTATCTTTTACTTTTGTATTTCTGTGATTCTATTCTTGCTGCTAGTTGATTTAATATTGTTAAGCATTGGTACTAGGCTAAACTGGCAAAGCTGCGGAGGGAACTCCTTACTCCTTCATCAAAAGGTGCTGGAGGTGCTGGTGAAGGTTTTGATGTTACTAAAAGTGGTGATTTAAGAGTTGGTCTTGTGGTTTTCCCTTCAGTTGGCAAATCTACTCTACTGAATAAATTGACTGGGACATTTTCAGAGGTAGGAATGTATTTCTATGAATCTTATATACTGCCATCTTCACTATTTAATTTATTTATATCGCAGTGTTTCACTTCTATGAGTTCTACCATGTTTTTGAAATATTGCAAGTGATGTTTCTTTTTCTCTTTCTGAAAAATAAAATAAAATTGCATGGGATAGGTACATGTCATATCTAGGGTAAGGTTGTTGGCCTATGATATTGAGATCAAGGTTTTTTATCTGGAATCAACCCCTCTGCTTACAGGGTAAGGCTGAGTACATCTACCCTTAGGAGATCTTAATCCGTGGGGACCTTCTGGAGTGGCCCACCATTTATATCTCGAGTTCATTCTATTTTTTTTAATCATCTGATCTGATTAATTATAAAATGGTATAAATGAGCTGTTACTTATTTTAACTTCTACATTTTGCTATCATTCATGATGTTTGTCAACTATTCTTTGGTTTGGACACTATAATAGTGGTCATTGGCATCTATTCACGTGTCAACCAGATGCTCCCTTTTTTATTTTAAAAGACAGCGGGCAGCATTACAATTATGAATTATCTAATATGCTTAATAGCTTATGTGAAAGAGTTTCCTGAAGACTTTTACTTGTTTTGGTTTGTGTAGGTTGCTTCCTACGAGTTTACAACCTTAACTTGCATTCCTGGCGTGATCACGTATCGTTGAGCTAAAATTCAGGTGCCACAATATTAGAAAGCTTAATGTTGATGATGTTTTCATCTTTGCTCTTGATGAAAAATCCCTCATAAGAGGGTTTTCTACTGTTATTGATATCATATGAATGCAACTAGGTTGCGGAGCCATAGTAAATAAAACCATATTTCTTTCTCTTAGGTTTCACTTATAATACTTATCAAGGTCAAGATATTCTGCTTGTGGGCTTTAAAACTTGTGTTACTTAAAGCAAAATCTAGTTGCACTTGAACCTCTTGATTAATTAAGATCCCGTATCTTTATGATTGATTTTGTCTGCTTGCAAGTGGATCTCCCTGGAATTATTGAGGGTGCTAAAGATGGAAGGGGTAGAGGAAGACAGGTAAAATAAAATTGTTCTAATCGCAAATTTAAGTAGATTTTAGTATAATATATATCAACAAAATTTCAATGTTGATTAGCCAAATCACGTCTTTTGTAAGTAATTAACTATGTAATCAAAGGTCCTTGTGAAACTTGTAAAAAATTTTCCGTTGATCTTCTGCTGAATGCTGTGGTGATATCAATAGAAAACATTTGAGTGTCTAGAGAACCTGTGGTTTTATATTTGGTCATATGGCAGAATTGTTTTTCAAAGATTCTTGATTCTTAATGGCAGTATTTAAAGAACTGTGTATAATTGTAAGCTATGTTTTTGTCTTTTTCTCTATTGGCAGAAACTGTCTTCAGCACCATACATGATTGTTACATATTTAGGAAGATTGATTCAGATTTCGCAAACTTCATTCCATCAAGTTTCTGCACGAGCATTGATTCTTGTATTTTAAAATATTTAATACTTAGTTGTTGTTAAACTAATATAAGTATATTCATATAGATTTGCAATTAATAACTATGATCCGCCATGCAACTTGGCACATTCACACTTCGGGAAGCGGCAAAGACACATTTTTATTTTACGGGCCTGCTACACATATAAGTTTACAAGCTTACAAGTTGGCCCAGCCCAAATAGAACTCATGCGCATGAAGAGAGATAACATGGCGCGTCAAAATCACGCGCTCAACACTCAAACGGTTACGTATGGCAGACTCTTCCACTTCTTCCACTTCTTCCACTTCTCAAAGCGCTTTGAAAACAAGGAAACCCTCCCATTTTCGAGCGAAAATCAAAGTTCAAAATATACAAATCGTTGTTCGAAACCTCCATCAAAACACCATCAAACTCTCCGTGAAGAATCTGAAGAGAAAACAAAGCAACAATACTCAACGTAAGTTCATTAAGATTCCTGTGTATTTTACTTTTCTTCTACGTCGTTCTTCTTGGGTTTACTATTATTCTTGCTTTTTTGTTACACTGTTCTAAGTTCTACGTCGCTCTTCTAAGTTCTACGTCGTTCTACGTTGTTGTTCTAAGTTCTCCTACTATTGTTGTTGATTTTTGGGGGTTTATTCCGTAGATTGGGGGGTGTATACTGCTTAACCTTGTAATGTGGCTTGATATTGAAGAATGGTTGAGTGATATCTGACTAATATCTATATGGATGTATCTGAATAATATCTATGGGTGTATCTTACTGTTATCAATGGGTGTATCTTGCTGATATCTTTGGGTGTATCTGACTCATATATATGGGTGTATCTTACTGTTATCAATGGGTGTATCTTATTGTTATTAATGGGTGTATCTGACTCATATATATGGGTGTATCTTACTGATATCTTTGGGTGTATTTTTCGTTTCAGATAAAATGGCAGCAAGAAACCAAACAAAAGACCTTAAGTGTGCCACACATCTCCTGAGTGATAAGTTCAGAAACATGACTGAGGAGAAGAAGGCGATTGTGAGGGATCTCGGATTCGGTGGGTTGATGCACATCCCACCACTAAGGGTGGATCACCAACTCTTAAGGGAGCTGGCAAACAACTTCAAACTTGGGGAGAACAGACTGAAGACAGGATATGGTTCTTTCCAAATAACACCAAAAAAATAGGTCATGCGCTTGGCATCAATGCAACAGGTAACTAGCTTAAAATTATAGGTGTATATTAAGTTGTTGCTTGGGTGTATTTAAGTTGATGCTTGGGTGTATTTGAACCGACTTGGATACTTTGTTGTCTTCCTTTTTTTAGGAGATCTATTTCCTGAGAAGGTTGAGTATAAGAAACTTTCTGATGATGACAAAATAATTTATAGAAGATTCTAGGGTAAGACCCTCAAAAGTCTTACCGATGAAATGATGGAAATAGGCGTTGGCAACGAAGAAGAACGCCTGATGTTCAAGAGGATATTCATCCTCTACATACAGATGGCGTTCCTTTTGCCAACAACGATAAACAAAATATCGCCCGTGCACCTGGCCCCAATTTTTAAGATGGATGGCATATCGGAGAGAAACTGGGGGGCATGTTTTGACCTTCATGGTCAAGGGCATCACAGACTACCAGGAGAAGAAGAAGAAGGCAATTAATGGCTGCCTCTTTGCCCTGATGATAATCTACTTTCATCTTTCAAAAAACAAAGGCAAGAACAGGGCTGAAAGACCACCAATGCCCTGGATTGCCAATTGGACTAAGGAGCAGTTGGTGGAAAGAATGACTGCAGAAAGAGAGGAAATTTTGGTAAGTAAACATAATAAGTTGGGTGTATTTTATTTACCTGAATGCTGCTAACTAAAATATCTCATGTTTCAGGGGATTGTGAAGATGGCAGAGACAAGAGAAAAAATGAAAAAAAAGAAAAAAAAGAAAAAAAACAAGAAATAAAAAAAACAAAAAAAGGAAGGCGAGTCCAACATCGTCTTCGGAGACAGAAACTACTGACAGTGACACTTCTACCTCTGAGTCTGAGGCTCAAGAAGACTCAGAAGATTCAGGAAGAAAACACCCCAGCAAAAAGGGGAAAAAGTAAGTACCATACTTAGGTGTAATTTCTTTTTCGAGTTGGGTGTATTTTGTTTGATAACGTTGGGTGTATGTAGTTTATTAAGCAGTGTGTGTTTCGTTTGCTGCGTTGGGTGTATATTGTATATTCAGTTGGGTGTATCTCGTGAATTTATTTGGGTGTAATTTTAGTATGTTCTAAATGACAATTGTTTGCCTTCCAGAATGGACTCCAGAAAAAGAAAGCAGAGGCAAGAGGAGTCAGATTCTGATTCAGAATCTGAATCTGAACCAAGTGATGAGTAATGTCCTGAAATTATTACTCCTTTCTTTTGGCTTCATTACAAAGATTTCGTGTATTAACTGAAGTGTCTATTATTAACTTATAGGAGCGAAGAATCATCACCTGCGGAGAAGGAGAAGAAAAAGAAAAAAATAAAAACAACACCAAAAAAGTAAGCACTTCTTTGGATAATATTCTGTGATAAAATTAATTTTTTATTTCTGATTGGTACTCTTTTTTTTCCACCCAGAACACAACAAAAAAAGAAAAAAGTTGTTGTGGAGGATTCACCTCCTGAAGAAGATCAATACTTTGACGGGTACAGTACCTCGTAAGCTATATTACGGTCTATCATCGTAATTATTTTTGTTAACATCTTATTTTATGAATGTAGTGAGAGATATGAAATATCAAGTGACGAACTCGATGAATGGCTAAGGGAAAACGTTGATAAATCTGCTGCAGAGGGGTATGTCTTGCTGGGCTGTGTATTTGAGATTTTGGTGTGTTTTGTTTGGTAATAATTGTATCTTGTTTCGCAGGGAGAACCAAGCTGAACTGCGATCGACAGAAGGTCGCTATGTGTCCTCTCAAACGTAAGAAGCTTTATTATTTAATAAAATCTTGTTATCATGATTTGGATGTATTTTGTGGAACCATTTGGGTGTATTTTGTGGATCAAGTTGGGTGTATGTTGTTTACTAAGTTGGGATATTTCGTTTGTTTTGTTGGGTGTATATTGTCCATTCGGTTGGTTGTATCTTGTGCATTTATTTGGGTGTATTTTATACCTGTATCTTATTTTGTCTGAATAACATGAAATCTGTTTAGACTACCGGCTGTGAACTTGGGAAGTGATGATCCTTCCTCTCAAGGACGCACAGAACAGAGTAGTGTAAACCAGCCGTCACAGAGCATGTAATTTCTCTTTCAAATAACTGTTACTTTTGTTCTTCTATTACCTTCTACTTCTAATTCTGTATATATTTTTTTTAGAAAAAAAGCCCTTTATTATTTTATTCGAGAAAAAAAAGGCAGCAAAAAAAGCAAAAATTGCAAGTATGTAAGTTCTCAAAAAACAAAGCCTATCTTCTTTTTGAATTGTTCGGGTGTATTTTTTGACCTTCTTTGGGTGTATTTTAGGTTGATTCCGACTGATTCGAATATGATGGTTGTGAGGGAACAAACACCGTCGGAAGCGCTTGCAGTGTGAGTTTTCCAAGAATATTTCAACCTTATAACCTTATTATTTTCAAATACGTTGTTAACCTTTCATTTTTCTTCTTGTTTAGAGTCCCGATCCAGGTTTTTGTGCCGCATCCCAAACAACCACTGAGACAGATTTTGAACCAACACCTATGCTACGGATTGAAGGGACTATAGAAACGTAAGAAATAGTATTGGGTGTATATTTGCTAACAGTTTGGGTGTATATTGTTCCTGATCAATTTTTTTTATACCATGATTAATTTTGTGTAACTGTGCAGCACTCCTGAACCCCCCAAACAACTTCAGGAAACCACACCCAAGCTTCCCCCAGCTCCAACTAAAATGTAAGTTCATCAGACTAAAATCAATCTTTACTTATCTTCTGTATATTCTTATTCTTACTCTTATTCTTATACATCATGACGCAGTCATCCAGCCGCAGAAGACGCTGCTGCCCTGTTGATGATGGCATGGACAGCAACCTATGTTCCTAAAACAGATCCAGGAATGCCATCATTCAGCCTTGGATTGACTGATTCAAGCCAGGAGGGGGCGTCAACGCAGGAGACAGAAAGGAAAAAATCTCCAGAAACTGCAAGTATGCTAGAACAATTAGACAATTTGGTCCAAAAATTAGCAAGCAATGCGGCGAAGGGAAAAGACGAAAGTCCACAAATTCAGAGGGAGACTGGGGGAGAAAGTTCTGCAAAGTTTCAAACTCCTGGGGGAATAAATCAAATTCCAGATGATATGAAACAAAAGTGCTACATGTGGGGGACGAGACCGAAGGAAGACGCAGATGGCGATACTAACGAGTATGAGGAGATGTGCACTCTGATTGGCCAAGGAGAATACATTTTGATGAGAATGCACCTTGCATCCCTCCAGGCAAAAAGTGATATAGAATCTCAAGTAATATTAGAATAACATTAATGTTTTTACACCAAAGTCAACTACAATGTTTATTAATGTAAAATTGATTTCGGCATATATTTTTAGATTGTATCTGCCATCTGCCTCATCCTCAACCAGAAAAATGAAAAGAGGTTTCAGGAACAAATATACTGTCTCCCCCCCCCAATATTGTGGTAAGTGTTACTTCTACGAACTTTGGGTGTATTTTCTGTATTGATTTGGGTGTATTTTTTAGGTTCGATTGGGTGTAAGTTGTGTATTTTCAGAATTTCATTTCTTGTTTCGCAATTCTTGCAGAGCATGGCACTTTCGGATCACCCAAAGGGGGAATTCATATCACCAAAAACGAAAAAGGAATTCAGGGTGGAAGCCTACCCGAGTTTCATTCACTTCATAGATAGAAAAAAATTAACTTCACATCCATATATAAGTTTTCGTTTGCTAAATTTGTTAGTACGCTTATTTACTTATATACCAAATAAAATAACACACTGTTGAAATGTGGCAATCCTTCAGATTTTTGCTCGTGTTTGCCACTCGGGGCATTGGTGGTTATGGCTGATAAATACAACAAAGCGGAAATGTCAAATACTTGACCCGCTACACAAAAAAGCTCCAAGCGATGAGAGAAAAGACATTAATAAATTCACTGTAAGTGGCCTCTGTCTTCTTTACTTTAATAGATAGGTCTATTTCATTAGCTGTGTTGGGTGTATATTGTCCATTCAGTTGGGTGTATCTTGTCCATTCATTCGGGTGTATAACTGATTTGTTTTGGTATTTAAGGGATATGTATTTTCAAGATTGATAACATATGCCGGCGGGGAACCTCTGGCAAAAGGGGAGAACGAGAAGAAAATTAAAGCATCATATGTTAAAATATCAGGCGAAAAAACAAGGTATAAATTTGTGACTCTGAACATTAAACTTTCCTAAATGAGATTTGTAATTTATTTTCTTCGTTTTCAGCTATGACTGTGCTATCTACGTTATGAAGTGGCTTGAGTTAATTGAGCCGGAAAACATCAAAAAGGGGAAGTACGAATGGGATAATTGGCCACAGGTAACTGTCTTTAAAACTATATAACTCTGTATTACTTTACTGAATTAATATTGCTGTTTAAATAGAATATACTTTTTAATTGTAGGAGGAGGTGGACCACTATAAAGTGGAGTATGCTTCCCGGATACTATTCAGTGAGATGAATAAACAGAGAGATTGGGCAATTAGAGAGAGTAGTGCTATAAGGCTGTCGAAGCCATCCTCTGTATTATTGAGTCCGTTTTGTCAGATTAATTCTGCTGATATAGAAATTGGGTAATCCAACTGCTGGGTAGTTTGTAAATTGAACAAATGATGTAAATATTTGCCATTTATCAACAACTTCTATTCCATGCATATTTTTTCCCATAGTTAAACTATCTGTGCTGGTAAACTATCTGTGATGTATTCAAAAGCTGTATTACAGGTGCTAAAATATGAAGCAAAAAATCAAGGCATATATAAACGCAAATTGTAAACTGTTACACCCAACGCAAGTCTAATAATACACCCAAGATTGCATAAAATATACACCCTACTGTCTGTGCTGTATTCAAAATGTATGAATTACATGTACTAAAATATGAAGAAAAACATCAAATGAAATATACACCCATAACCTGCGAATTTTAACAGCTTTTGTTCTATATGTATCTATATATGTGTCTATGTAAATTGTGAATTAACAAAAATACACCCAAAAGAACAGTGCTTTTACACCCATATTCTATAAAACTATACACCCAAAGAGTTATCCCCTACTGCTGGTACCCTGAACTGATAATTCATAACGTGTACTTGATATTGGCTGGAATTTAAATGCGCCGCTGATGCGGCATCAAACAGGTTTATCTGAATATAACACTCACACATTAGCTAAACTATTAACGAGAAAAATAAACTCAATCGCCACAAATTTAAAGAACATTACTTTTACCTCGCTTAAAACTTTCATCTTCTTCTTCTTTGTGGCATTTGCAAGCTGTTTCTCCAGCTTTGAACCTAGCCTGTTTTTTGGACGTCCTCTTGTTCGAATCCTTGGCGGGCTTTGAAGCTCGTTAACGGATTCCAAGTTGGCGTCTTCGTGGGATAAAGAAGATGTCCCCTTCCTTTTGGCTTTTAATGCTTCCATCTCGGCCATGACGTTATCGTACGCACGGTGCAGAATTGCAGTCAGCTCCTCCGATTCGGTGAAAATGTTCAACGCACTCTGTCACAGCACGGCTAATCATCTGTCGGTTCTCAATCAGGTTGGAATAGAATCCAGTGATTCTTTTGCGTCTGTCACTAACACCCAGCCCTCAGGAGTTTGAAGCTCGTCACATTCATTCAATCCTTGAATCCTACTCAGAATACCACAGACAAGGTTTAGACCTTCCGAATTCTCTTGAATGCCGCCATCAATTCTAGCTTATACCACGAAGATCCTGATTAAGGAATCTAAGAGATATCTACTCAATCTAAAGTAGAACGGAGGTGGTTGTTAGGCACACGTTCATAGGTGAGAATGATGATGAGTGACACGGATCATCACATCCATAAAGTTGAAGAACAAGTGATATCTTAGAATAGAAGCAAGCGTGATTGAATAAAAAACAGTAGTAATTGCATTAATCCATCAAGACACAGCAGAGCTCCTCACCCCCAACCATGGAGTTTAGAGACTCATGCCGTAGAAGATACAATGAGAAACGTGTAATGTGTCATGAGGTAAAGATACAATGTCAAAAGGTCCTACTTATAGTGAACTAGCAACCTAGGATATGTAGAAATGAGTAAATGACGTAAAAATCCACTTCCGGGGTCCACTTGGTGTGTGCTTGTGCTGAGCATTGAAGCTTTCATGTGTAGAGACTTTTCCTGGAGTTAAATGCCAGCTTTTGTGCCAGTTTGGGTGTTTAACTCCAACTTTTGTGCCAGTTCCGGCGTTAAACGTTGGGAATTCTGAAGCTGATTTGAAACGCCGGTTTGGGCCATCAAATCTCGGACAAAGTATGAACTATTATACATTTCTGGAAAGCCCAAGATGTCTACTTTCCAACGCAATTGAGATCGCGCCAATTGGGCGTCTGTAGCTCCAGAAAATCCACTTCGAGTGCAGGAAGGTCAGAATCCAACAGCATCTGCAGTCCTTTTCAGCCTCTGAATCAGATTTTTGCTCAGGTCCCTCAATTTCAGCCAGAAAATATCTGAAATCACAGAAAAACACACAAACTCATAGTAAAGTCCAGAAAAGTGAATTTTAAATAAAAACTAATAAAAATGTAATAAAAACTAACTAAAACATACTAAAAACATACTAAAAACAATGCCAAAAAGCGTATAAATTATCCGCTCATCACAACACCAAACTTAAATTGTTGCTTGTCCCCAAGCAACTGAAAATCAAATAGGATAAAAAGAAGAGAATATACTATAGACTCCGAAATATCAATGAAACTTAGCTCCAATTAGATGAGCGGGACTAGTAGCTTTTTGCCTCTGAACAGTTTTGGCATCTCACTTTATCCTTTGGAGTTCAGAATGATTGGCTTCTATAGGAACTCAGAATCCAGATAGTGTTATTGATTCTCCTAGTTAAGTATGTTGATTCTTGAACACAGCTACTTCATGAGTCTTGGTCGTGGCCCAAAGTACTCCGTTTTCCAGTATTTTCACCGGATACATATATGCCACAGACACATAAATGGGTGAATCTTTTTAGATTGTGACTCAGCTTTGCTAGAGTCCCCAGTTAGAGGTGTCCAGGGTTTTTAAGCACACTCTTTTTGCCTTGGATCATGACTTTAACCGCTCAGTCTCAAGTTTTCACTTGACACCTTCACGCTACAAGCACATGGTTAGTGACAGCTTGGTTTAGCCGCTTAGGCCAGGATGTTATTCCTGTAGGCCCTCCTATCCACTGATGCTCAAAGCCTTGGATCCTTTTTATTTTTACACTTGCCTTTTGGTTTAAAGGGCTATTGGCTTTTCCTGCTTGCTTTTTTTTTGTATTCACTGCTTTTTCTTGCTTCAAGAATCAATTTGATGATTTTTCAGATCCTCAATAACAGTTCTCCTTTTCCATCATTCTTTCAAGAGCCAACAATTTTAACATTCTTAAAACAACAAATTTAAAAGACATATGCACTGTTCAAGCATTCATTCAGAAAACAAAAAGTATTGTCGCCACATTAAACTAATTCAACTAGTTTCAAAGATGAATTTGAAATCCTGTACTTCTTGTTCTTTTGTGATTAAAGCATTTTTCATTTTAAGAGAGGTGATGGATTCATAGGACATTTATAACTTTAAGGCATAAACACTAAGACACTAATGATCATGTAATAAAGACACAGACATAGATAAACATAAAGCATAAAAATTCGAAAAATAGAAAATAAAGAACAAGGAAATTAAAGAACGGGTCCACCTTAGTGATGGCGGCTTGTTCTTGTTCTTGAAAATCTTATAGAGTGCTTTTGAGTTCCTCTATGTCTCTTCCTTGTCTTTGTTGCTCTTCCCTCATAGCTTTTTGATCTTTTCTAATCTCATGGTGGATGATGGAATGCTCTTGGTGCTCCATCCTTAGTTGTCCCATGTTAGAGCTTAATTCTCCTAGGGAGGTGTTGATTTGCTCCCAATAGTTTAGTGGAGGGAAGTGCATCCCTTGAGGCATCTCAGGAATTTCATGATGAGGAATTTCCTCATGCTCTTGTTTGCTCCATCCTTTTCTTAGTGATGAGCTTTTGAGATGAATCTCTCCATCTTCCAGACTCAGAGGTGGAAGCTTTTGCCTTCCCTTTCCTCTTTCTAGAGGTTTCTCTGGCCTTAAGTGTCATACATGGTTATGGAAAAACAAAAAACAATGCTTTTGCCACACCAAACTTAGAAAGTTTGCTCGTCCTCGAGCAAAAGAAGAGAAGATGGAGTAGAAAAAGCAGAAAATAGATGAGAAGGAGAGGTGTGAGTGGTTCGGCCATGGGGAGTTTTAGGTGGTTATGATGTGGGAAAAGGAAGGAGTGATGGTTTGAATTTGAGTGGGTGGGTGTAGGTGGGTTGTATAATGGTTTTGGAGGATTAATGGAGGTGATTGGTGGAGGTTATTTTGGGGAAGAGTGCTATGGAAGGGTGTGAAGATGAGAGAAGAAGAGGTGAAGTAGGTGGGATCCTGTGGGGTCCACAGATCCTGAGGTGTCAAGGATAGCTCATCCCTGCACCAAGTGGCGTGCAAAACGCCCTTTTCTGCCAATCCTGGCGTTAAACGCCAGGCTGCTGCCCATTTCTGGCGTTTAACGCCAGCTTCTTGCCCATTCCTGGCGTTAAACGCCAGTCCGGTGCCCCTTTCTGGCGTTAAACGCCCAGAATGGTGTCAGACTGGGTGTTAAACGCCCATTTGCTACCCTTACTGGCGTTTAAATGCCAGCAGGTTTTTCCTCCAGGGTGTGCTATTTTTCTTTCTGTTTTTCATTCTGTTTTTTCTTTTTCAATTGATTTTGTGACTTCACATGATCATCAACCTACAGAAAACATAAAATAACAATGGAAAATAGATAAATATAACATTGGGTTGCCTCCCAACAAGCGCTTCTTTAATGTCATTAGCTTGACAGTGGGCTCTCTTGGAGCCTCATGGATACTCAGAGCATGATGATGGCCTCTCAACACCAAACTTAGAGTTTGAATGTGGGGATTTTATTTGACTCTGTATTGAGAGAAGCCTTTCATGCTTCTTCCCTTTCCTGTCTGCAAACCATGGTACTTCCTGAATGGCGAAGAGTTGCTCAGCCGGAAAGGTTTCAGAGATCTCAGTAGGAGGGTGGGGCGCTCCTGCTACTGGTTCTATCCGGGACAGGTGATCAGCTACTTGATTCTCTGTCTCTTTTCTGTCTCTTATATCTATATCAAACTCTTGCAGAAGCAACACCCATCTTATGAGCCTGGGTTTTGAATCCTGCTTTGTAAGTAGATATTTAAGAGCAGCATGGTCAGTGTACACAATCACTTTTGATCCTACTAGATAGGATCTAAACTTGTTAATGGCATAAACCACTGCAAGTAACTCTTTTTCTGTAGTTGTGTAATTCTTCTGTGCATCATTTAAAAGACGGCTAGCATAATAAATGACGTGCAGAAGCTTGTTATGCCTCTGTCCCAACACTGCACCTATGGTATGGTCACTGGCATCACACATTAGTTCGAATGGTAATGTCCAGTCTGGTGCAGAGATGACTGGTGCTGTGACCAGCTTAGCTTTCAGAGTCTCAAACGCCTGCTGACACTCCTTATCAAAGATAAATGGCGTGTCAGCAGCTAGCAGATTACTCAGAGGTTTGGCAATTTTTGAAAAATCCTTTATAAACCTTCTGTAGAATCCTGCATGCCCCAGAAAGCTTCTGATTGCCTTAACATTGGCAGGTGGTGGTAATCTTTCAATTACCTCCACCTTAACTTGATCCACCTCTATTCCTTTGTTTGAAATTTTATGCCCAAGGACAATCCCTTCAGTCACCATAAAGTGACATTTTTCCCAGTTTAAAACTAGGTTGGTCTCTTGGCATCTTTTCAGAACAAGTGCTAGATGGTTAACACAGGAGATGAATGAGTCTCCAAATACTGAAAAGTCATCCATGAAGACTTCCAGAAATTTTTCTACCATATCTGAGAAGATAGATAGCATGCACCTCTGAAAGGTTGCAGGTGCATTGCACAGACCAAAAGGCATCTTTCTGTAGGCAAATACTCCAGAAGGACATGTAAATATTGTTTTCTCTTGGTCTTGAGGATCTACTGCAATTTGGTTGTAACCTGAATAGTCCAAAAAGCAATAATATTCATGACCTGCTAGTCTCTCTAGCATCTGGTCTATGAATGGTAAAGGAAAATGATCCTTTCTACTGGCTGTATTGAGTCTTCTGTAGTCAATACACATACGCCACCCTGTAACTGTTCTTGTAGGAACCAGTTCATTCTTTTCACTATGAACTACTGTCATGCCTCCCTTCTTGGGGACAACATGGACAGGGCTCACCCAGGGGCTATCAGAAATAGGATAAATAATCACAGCCTCTAGTAACTTAGTGACCTCTTTTTGCACCACCTCTTTCATGGCTAGATTTAGCCGCCTTTGTGGTTAAACCACTGGCTTAGCATCATCCTCTAATAGGATCTTATGCATGCATCTTGTTGGGCTAATGCCCTTAAGATCACTTATGAACCACCCAAGAGCTGTCTTGTGTGTCCTTAGCACTTGAATTAGTGCTTCCTCTTCCTGTGGATTTAAAGCAGAGCTTATGATCACTGGGAAAGTGTCACCTTCTCCCAGAAATACATATTTCAGGGATGGTGGTAGTGGCTTGAGCTCGGGTTTAGGAGGCTTATCTTCTTCCTGAGAAATTTTCAGAATTTCTTTTATTTCCTTTAGTTCCTCCAGATCAGGCTGAACATCTTTAAAGATGTCCTCTAGCTCTGATTCGAGACTTTCAGTCATATTGACCTCCTCGACCAAAGAGTCAATAATATCAGCGCTCATGCAGTCATTTGATGTGTCTGGATGCTGCATAGCTTTGACAACATTCAACTTGAACTCATCCTCATTGACTCTCAGGGTTAATTCCCCTTTTTGGACGTCAATGAGGGTTCGTCCAGTTGCTAGGAAGGGTCTTCCTAGAATGAGAGTTGCACTCTTGTGCTCCTCCATTTCCAGCACTGCAAAGTCAGTGGGAAAGGCAAATGGCCCAACCTTGACAATCATGTCCTCAATTATGCCTGATAGATATTTAATGGAGCCATCAGCAAGTTTGAGGCATATTCGAGTTGGTTTGACTTCTTCAGTCAAGCCAAGCTTTCTGATAGTGGATGCAGGTATTAGGTTGATACTTGCCCCAAGATCACATAGAGCTTTCTTGGTGCAAGTACCCTCTAATGTGCATGGTATCATAAAGCTTCCAGGGTCTTTAAGCTTCTCTGATAAGCTTTTCAGAATGACTGCACTGCATTCTTCAGTGAGAAAAACTTTTTCAGTTTCTCTCCAATCCTTCTTATGACTTAAGATCTCTTTCATGAACTTAGCATAAGAAGGTATTTGCTCAAGTGCCTCTGCAAACGGAATCTTTATTTCAAGAGTCCTTAGATAGTCTGCAAAGCGGGCAAATTGTTTATCCTGTTCCGCTTGGCGGAGTTTCTGAGGATAAGGCATCTTGGCTTTATACTCTTCAACCTTAGTTGCTGCAGGTTTATTTCCTACAGAAGTGGTTGGAGAAGCCTGCTTAAGGGGGTTGTTATCAGCACTTGCAAGTGTCTGACCCCTTTGTCGCATTTGAACGCCAGGATTGGGTGCTTTTTGGGCGTTTAACGCCAGATTGCAACCCTTTTCTGGCGTTTGAACGCCAGAATTGGCTACCCATTGGGCGTTTAACGCCACTTTCTTACCCTTTTCTGGCATTTGAACGCCAGAATCATTCCTTTCTGGGTTCTTATTGTCCTCAGAGGGATTTTGGGTAGTTAGTTGGTCATCCTCTGTCAGTTGTTCCTTTCTTAGCTTTCTACTGCTTTGAGTTGATATATTCAATGTCTTCCCACTCCTTAATTTAACAGCTTGGCATTTTTCTGTTATCTGTTTAGATAGTTGCTGTCTTGTCTGATTCAATTGTGCTTCCATATTCTTGTTAGCAATTTTAGTTTCTTGGAGCATCTCTTTAAATTCTGCTAATTATTTTGTCATCATGAGTAATTGCTGATTAAGCTCAACCATCTGTTCTTGAGGGTTAGGATCAGTAGTTACTGCCATAGCTTCTTCTTTTATAGAGGACTCACTGCTTGAGTACAGATGTTGATTTCTAGCAACAGTATCTATGAGTTCTTGAGCCTCTTCAATCGTCTTTCTCATGTGTATTGATCCACTAGCTGAGTGGTCTAGAGACATCTGAGCTTTCTCTGTAAGCCCATAGTAGAAGATGTCTAACTGTACCCACTCTGAAAACATTTCAGAGGGGCATTTCCTTAGCATACCTCTATACCTCTCCCAGGCATTATAAAGGGATTCATTATCCTCTTGTTTAAAGCCTTGGATGTCCAGCCTTAGCTGTGTCATCCTTTTTGGAGGGTAAAATTGATTCAGGAATTTGTCTGATAAATGTTTCCATGTTTTTATGCTTGCTGTGGGTTGGTTATTCAACCACCTCTTAGCTTGATCTTTTACAGCAAATGGAAACAGTAATAATCTATAGACATCCTAATCTACCTCTTTATCACGTACTGTGTCAGCAATTTGTAAGAACTGTGCCAGAAACTCAGTAGGTTCTTCCTGTGGAAGACCGGAATACTGGCAATTTTGCTGCACCATGATAATGAGTTGAGGGTTTAGCTCAAAGCTGCTTGCTTTAATAGGAGGTATACAGATACTACTCCCATATGCAGCTGTAATGGGGTTAGCATATGACCCCAGAGTCCTTCTGGACTGCTCAACTCCACTTAGGTCCATGATGGAGAAAGGGAGATGATATGGATCGCAAGTAAAGTAAAAAAAATATTTTTTTTGTTTTTAATTAAAAATGACCGAAAATAATAAAATAACTGGAAAAGAAAAGAAAATAAAATTTTGAAAACTAAAAGAAAATAAAATCAAAGCAAATTGAAAACTAAATCAATTAATTAATTAAAAAGATTTTGGAATTAGCAATTAAAAAGATATGATTGAAAATTATTTTGAAAAAAGATATGATTGAAAAGATATGATTTTGAAAATTAATGCAAAATTTCGAAGATTTAAAGGAAAACACAAAGAAGACACCAAACTTAGAAATTTTTAGAAAATCACACACAAATTTTCGAAAACCTAAAGGAAAACATAAAGAAGACACCAAACTTAGAATTTTTAAAGATCAAGAAAGGACTAAAAACATGCAAATTCGAAAAGTTAAAAGAAAACAAAAGCATGCAATTGACACCAAACTTAAAA
Source organism: Arachis hypogaea (assembly GCF_003086295.3). Lineage (NCBI taxonomy): Eukaryota > Viridiplantae > Streptophyta > Magnoliopsida > Fabales > Fabaceae > Arachis > Arachis hypogaea. Next base: position 92,609,819 of record NC_092041.1, on the reverse strand, counting down.
TATGAAACTAAACTCAAATAAAAGACTCTAAACCAACAAAAATAAAACAGTCCTAATCTAAGGAACAAGATAAACCGTCAGTTGTCCAAACTCGAACAATCCCCGGTAACGGCGCCAAAAACTTGGTGCACGAAATTGCAATCACACTTTTGCAATTCCGCACAACTAACCAGCAAGTGCACTGAGTCGTCCAAGTAATACTTTACGTGAGTAAGGGTTGATCCCACGGAGATTGTTGGCTTGAAGCAAGCTATGGTTATCTTGTAACTCTTAGTCAGGATATCAATAATTATCATATTTAATTGTGAAAAGTAAAAGAACATGAAATAAGTACTTATTTTGCAGTAATGGAGAACAAGTTGAGGTTTTGGAGATGCTCTATCTTCTGAATCTCTTTTTTCCTAATGTCTTCTTCTTCATGCACGCAAGGCTCCTTCCATGGCAAGCTGTATGTAGGGTTTCACCGTTATCAATGGCTACCTTCCATCCTCTCAGTGAAAATGTTCAACGCGTTCTGTCACAGCACGGCTAATCATCTGTCGGTTCTCAATCAGGTTGGAATAGAATCCAGTGATTCTTTTGCGTCTGTCACTAACGCCCAGCCCTCAGGAGTTTGAAGCTCGTCATAGTCATTCAATCCTTGAATCCTACTCAGAATACCACAGACAAGGTTTAGACCTTCCGGATTCTCTTGAATGCCGCCATCAATTCTAGCTTATACCATGAAGATCCTGATTAAGGAATCTAAGAGATATCTACTCAATCTAAAGTAGAACGAAGGTGGTTGTCAGGCACACATTCATAGGTGAGAATGATGATGAGTGTCACGGATCATCACATCCATAAAGTTTAAGAACAAGTGATATCTTAGAATAGAAGCAAGCGTGATTGAATGAAAAACAGTAGTAATTGCATTAATCCATCAAGACACAGCAGAGCTCCTCACCCCCAACCATGGAGTTTAGAGACTCATGTCGTAGAAGATACAATGAGAAACGTGTAATGTGTCATGAGGTAAAGATACAATGTCAAAAGGTCCTTCTTATAGTGAACTAGCAACCTAGGATATGCATAAATGAGTAAATGACGTAAAAATCCACTTCTGGGGTTCACTTGGTGTCTGCTTGGGCTGAGCATTGAAGCTTTCATGTGTAGAGACTTTTCCTGGAGTTAAACGCCAGCTTTTGTGCCAGTTTGGGCGTTTAACTCCAACTTTTGTGCCAGTTCCGGCGTTAAACGCTGGGAATTCTGAAGCTAATTTGCAACGCCGGTTTGGGCCATCAAATCTCGGGCAAAGTATAGACTATTATACATTTCTGGAAAGCCCAGGATGTCTACTTTCCAACGCAATTTAGAGCGCGCCAATTGGGCTTTTGTAGCTCTAGAAAATCCACTTTGAGTGCAGGAAGGTCAGAATCCAACAGCATCTGCAGTCCTTTTCAGCCTCTGAATTAGATTTTAGCTCAGGTCCCTCAATTTCAGCCAGAAAATACCTGAAATCACAGAAAAACACACAAACTCATAGTAAAGTCCAGAAAAGTGAATTTTAAATAAAAACTAATAAAAATATAATAAGAACTAACTAAAACATACTAAAAACGTACTAAAAACAATGCCAAAAAGCGTATAAATTATCCGCTCATCAGTAAGAGCTTAGGTTAATCAAAGGATTCAATTTATAGCTCACTTAACTATATATATATATCCTCACCTTTACCTTGGCCCCATTACAACCTTGAAAAGACCTCATGATGTTTGCATTGGTACATTAATTATTTGTTGATTGGTTAGGTGAAGAACAAAATTTAAAATCATAACTAGAGAAGAGTAGAGTGATTACCCTAAACACTTGAGTGATTAGAGTGCACATACACCATCAGTAAGGGTTCAATGTACAGTGTCATCGGGCCCTGAACTCCACCTCCATCATTACTATGGTTGTTCATCTGTTGACCAAGAGCCTCAGCAGTGGCTTGCATAGCAGCAGCCATGTTCTCCAACGCAGTCATAAAGTTCACCGGGTCATGAGGGTTATTCTCCGGCGCACGAGCATTCGTACGACCTCTCACACTACCTCTATCGGGTCCACGAGGCGCCATCTGGTTCCTATACATACCAAACAATCGATATTAAGTTGATCAGTCTCAATATCGGAAGTCTAGTACTTCAAAGTTCCAAATGCATGCTCATGAACGTTTATGCCAGTTATATCAAGCAGATATACTAATAGCACATAACACACACACACAGAGAATGCATAGAAGCATAATCAGTCCATCCCTCAGGCTCTACAGGAACGAACTGCTCTGATACCATAATGTAACACCCTACCATACAGAGTCTTATGCTTAAGTCATAATTCAGAGATGGCAAGGTATTACGACCTCTAAAATAAAAAATTAGTACGTATAGTAGTATGAATGATTGATTATAACTAGGAGCCTTTGTAGAAAAAGGGGTAAACAAAAACTATCGTAACTCTAAAGCGCAACACTCCGATCGACAACGTAACGAACAAGGATAACCAACGCGTGATTATATATATACAAAGGAGTGTCAAAAACAGGAATATCAAGACTCAAGATCCGGCTGCGAAGATAACCGATCCGAGCATAACAATATATACAAATGATAAAAATAAGGAAAACCCCAAAGGAAACCCAAAGGGACACAAATACATAAAACCTATTCTCCAAAATCTCCCATAAGAGGAGTTATCACAGTTTGTATTATTTAATGGAGATAAAAGTATCTAAGCAAAACATATAAACCAAAACATAGCCCCGAGAACAAAGGATCTTCGCAAGTATAGAAGTCTCCAGCATGCCTCAACGGGAAACATCACGTCCTGTATCTGAAAACCACAAAATCCGCATGGGTGAGAACCAGAGGTCCTCAACATGGTAACAGCTTCCACATATATAATACATAATAATGGAGGAAAGCCAAAGGCAATCCTAGAACTCCCTCCAAATAATATCAAAGCTTATAAACAAGCTAAACCATAAAGGGCATCTGACTAAAGATACTTCAGTCTAACTAATACTTCCCTTTCCAATTCCTTCAGACCTCCCAACCACCAGCAGGAGTATAATATAGCAAACACAGTTATATCAAGCAAGAAATATATAATTAGGAACAAGTAAGGCATTTAGACAATTAGCAAGTAATATGCAGTCAAATAGGCAATCTCAAACAATTCATATAGTATGCATATGATGAATGCCTGTCCCTAGTGGCTGATGATATCATCTGTCGGTTATAGAGCCAACCCGACAAGTCCTGGCAGTTAACCATTGGACTGTCCCTCTGTCACGCATCCCCAACTCGAGTTATACTCATCATAAACTTGATCATAATCATGATCTATATCCATCACCTTCACTGGTGAATATTTACGGGGGCGAGCTCATCCGGGTATTTCACAGTGCCCGGCCACACTTATGACATAGGGTCAAAAGAGTATCAAGTCTCAACCTGGAGCACGTGGTGGCTAGCCACTGCTACTACCCAGGGAAACTCGTAACTCCGATAGTGGAAGTGCAAATCACAATTATCAATAATTCAGCATAAACATGCATGAATTCTCATCCATGGATCAACATCCATATCAGCCATTCCGGCTCACGGTTAAATCCATAACCAGCCAATATTCATAGCATACACAACTATTCCGGCTCACGGTTCAATCCAGAACCAGCCAATTCATAAACAATTACGGCTCTTCGGCCAATGGCATAACCAGCACTTCCACCACCATCCTCCGCATCTCACATAATCATGCTTAATCCTCAATGATCATTCATTTTCCCTTGCTTCACTCGCAAGTTACCACATCCACTAGCTCATTCTCTCATAGCTAGACATATCATAATGATTTAAGATATAAGTGGTGAGGTCGGAGGCTTAGAATTATGAAATTTGGCTTTTAAAACTCAAAAATCAACTTTGGGATGAAAACAGGTCCACGCGTACGCGCACTCTACGCGCACGCGGAAATGGCCTCAAAAACTCCATCGACGCGCAAGCGCCATGCACGCTAACGCGTGGGTTAAAAGTTTTCCAATCGACGCGTACGCGTCAACCTCGCGTACGCGTGGGTACTCTCGTGCCCCAGGCACAAAACTGGCACAGTTCTGGCATAACTCTCTGGAAAATGGCTGGGCATTGGGTGCAGCACAATCGGCGCGCCCGCGCACATCACGCTCACGCGTGGATGACGCTTTCTGGAAGCCAGGTGGGCCCACGCGCAAGGGGTCATTCTGCTAAAAATTTTCTAAGTTAAAAGCTGCATAATTCACCAATTTAAACCCCAATCTTCCAACGGACATAACTTTCTCATTTTAAATCGTTTTTCACCCGTTCTTCGAACGGCATAGACATCCCGGATCCAATTTCATTTCTAAATAGATTTGGCACAGAACAGAGATCCGTAGTCCAAGTTATGTCCCACCAAAGTATGCCCAAAAACCATATTTTTCATAAAAACCACAAAGTGCCATTTTCAAAACAAGCCATTTCCAACTCTTTTCAAAATCAATCAAAACATGCCATTTTCATCCCTTTTCTTTAAATCAATCTAAATATATCAAATTCCATATTAAGCCTCCTCAACTCACACATTGACACATTACCACAATATACAAAATCACTATCTCATCATTCTAACCCACTTCACCCAAGTGGCTCAAACTCAAATATATTGACATATCATATACTCTTACTCATGCCAATTCTCAACAACACCAATTCCAATAAATCATTGTTGTACACAATCAACATCATACTCACCATCAACATGGTTCAACCCACAATTCAACCATAACCAATCATCAAGCATATATCACAACATGCATATTTCTCATACATCATACCACCAAGGCATCAATAATCATCATCACGTATATGACCACATCATATATCTCAATCATTCAACAACATCAACCATTCAATGCCTATCTTAGGGCCTCTAGCCTAAGTATTTCCTACCACATTACATATTAGATACGGGAAACCGAAACCATACCTTAGCTGATTTTCCCAAGCTCCACCGGAGTACTTCCAACCCACTTATCCACAAGCTCTCAAGGCCTCAATACCTCCAAGAACAGATTTTTCACCACCAAGCCCTTTCCAAGCTTTTCAAAATCACCAATCAAGCTCCAATATCCACACATACACAACCTAGGCCACAACCATCATACCCATACACAACATCTCAAAACCCAAACATCATAAAATCACAAATCACACTAGGGTTGAGAATCTTACCACACCCAAGGTCCAAGGAGACAAGATTAACCTTCTCCTTCAAGAGAGTTGGGTCCTATAACATCAAAGAACCCAAAATCTCAACATTTTTGCTCATAAAACTCGAAAACAAGGCTGGAATTTCGAAGATCAAAACGTGGCTTACCTCAAGATTGGTTGTATGGGTTTTGTAGAGCTCTCCGCGGTGAACGCGTGGCCGCAAACGGAGTGGCAATCGGAGCTCTAGATCAAAAGTTATGGTGGTTTGAAGATTAGGCAAAGGAGAGAACTTGAGAGAGTGTTCTTCCTCCCTTTCTTCCTAATTTCAGCTTGTGTGTGTAACAAATGAGGAGAGAGAGTGCTGAAAACTAGGGTTTTGGTTAAGTTATGTTGGGCCAAGGGCCCACTTTGGGTCCAATTGGCCCGGTTTGGCCCGTTCGGTCCAATCTTGGTCCGAATTCTATAAAATTGGTACCGAAATTCTCGTCTCAATCTCCTCTATCATATTTAGCCATAAAAATCACATTTTAGGCTTTCTAGAATAAATTCTCATTTATGGGTTAATTAGCTGTTAATTAACCGGGTTTTACATTCTACCCACCTAATTGGGAATTTTGCCCACAAAATTCAAATGCAATTACCTGAGAATAAATGCGGATAATCCGTTCGCATCTCCGACTCAAGTTCCCAAGTGTGTTCCTCAACACCGCCTCGACTCCATGCCACTTTGACTAATGAAACCTCTTTTCCACGCAACCGTTTGATACTAGTATCATCAATTCTGACCGGAGCCACTGGAAGCGTCAAATCTTCCCTCAACTGAATCGACTCAGGTTCTAACACATGACTAGCATCAGGAGTGTACTTCCGAAGCTGCGACACGTGAAACACGTCGTGCAGGTTCGAAAGATGAGGTGGTAGAGCCATCCGATACGCCACCGGTCCAACCCTCTCTAGGATTTGAAATGGACCAATGTATCGAGGATTCAACTTCTTTGCCTTAATTGCCCTACCTACTCCCGTGGTCGGAGTAACCTTAAGGAAAACATGATCTCCTTCCTCAAATTCTAAGGGCTTTCGCCTCTGATCGGCGTAACTCTTTTGACGACTCTGCGCCGTAAGCATCCTGTTACGGATTTTCTTGACTTGTTCAGTAGTCTCAGCTATCATTTCCGGCCCAACAAGCTTTTCTCTCCAGCTTCATACCAACATAGCGGAGATTGACATTTCCTCCCATACAAGGCCTCATACGGAGCCATTCCGATACTCGCATGATAACTATTATTGTATGCAAACTCCACTAATGGCATATACCGATCCCAACTCACCGGTTGGTCCAAAACACAAGCTCTCAACATATCTTCTAGTGTTTGGATCGTCCTCTCAGATTGACCATCTGTTTGAGGATGGTAAGTCGTGCTCAAGCTTAATCGGGTTCCAAAAGCTTTCTGAAATGCACCCCAAAACCTTGAAGTGAAACGAGGATCTCTATCAGAGATTATAGTAGCAGGTACACCATGAAGTCTCACAATCTCCTTTATGTATAACCGTGCTAGCTCCTCAAGGGTGTAAGTCATCCGAATGGGCAAAAAGTGAGCTGACTTCGTCAGTCGGTCCACAATCACCCAAATAGCATCAAAACCAGTCCTAGTCCTTGGCAATCCCGACACAAAGTCCATTGCAATACTTTCCCACTTCCATTGTGGAATCTCTAAAGGTTGCAACATCCCAAAAGGTCTTTGATGTTCAGTCTTTACTTTTTGACAAGTTAAGCACTTTGAAACATATTCCGCCACATCATTCTTCATACCCGGCCACCAAACATCGCCTTCAAATCATGGTACATCTTAGTACTTCCCGGGTGAATGGAGAATCCGCTTTTGTGTGCCTCCTTTAAAATATCTTGCCTCAAAGTGCCACATCCGGCACAATGATCCTACCCTTGAATCTCCATAACCCATCTTTTTCTTTCGACATTCTCCACCGTTTTCCTTGCTCAATAGCCGGTAACACCTTCCATAACGCTTCATCATTTTGATGAGCCTTTAGGAGTTCGGACTTAAAATCACTTGAGATCTCTAATCGGCTCAAACACAAAGTTCCGGATACTTCTCGAGCACCAATTTTTAGACTCTCAAATCCCTTGAGCAACTTCTCCTTGAAGCATCATCCAAGCCGCATATAATGACTTCGACTTAAAGCATCCGCCACTACATTCGCTTTTCCCGGATGGTAGTGCAACTCAAAGTCGTAGTCCTTCAACAATTCCATCCACCTTCTCTGCCTCATATTAAGCTCTTTCTGATCGAAGAGTACTTCAAGCTCTTATGATCAGAGAAAACTTGGAACTTAACCCCATAGAGGTAATGCCTCCACACCTTCAAGGCAAACACAACCGCAGCGAGTTCCAAATCGTGCGTAGGGTAACTAACTTCATGAGGTCTCAATGTCGTGAGGCATACACCACCACATTACGATGCTGCATCAGCACGCACCCTAGACCCTTCAATAAGGCATCACAATACACCTCAAATGGCTCATTCGGCTCGGGTAACACTAACACAGGTGCAGTGGTCAACTTTTTCTTCAACGTCTGAAAGCTCTCCTCGCATCAGGAGTCCAAACAAATGGAGTGTCTTTGCGGTTAAACTTTGTCATTGGCGAAGCTATATGTGAAAAGCCTTTGATGAACCTTCGGTAATAGCCAGCTAAACCCAGAAAACTCCTTATTTCTGTTACGGTGGTTGGTTGCTTCCAATCCATCACAGCCTCCACCTTAGTTGGATCTACGGCTATTCCTTTCTTACTCACCACATGGCCCAAAAACTTCACCTCACTCTTCCAAAACTCGCACTTAGACAGTTTTGCATAGAGTTTCTTCTCCTTTAGAATCTGCAACACGGTCCTCAAGTGTTCCGCATGCTCTTCTTCAGTCTTGGAATAAATCAGTATGTCATCAATGAAGACAACAACGAATTTATCCAAAAACGG